>NC_086453.1:120980447-121300447 GCF_028390025.1 Pseudophryne corroboree
TGTCTCTTTCTCGGTCCGAGATAACTTAGTAGAGATTGTGGAAATCATTCCCCTAATGGAGTCCAGCTATGTTGGTTCTGCCCCACTAGCCTGGGAAGGGACACTACATTGAGTACACAGTAGTGAACCCCCTGGGGAACAGGAACACTGTGCCTTACATGAAACACACTCTTTGCCTGACATACTGTATAGTGACAGCACACACTCATAGGAAAAGGTTAAATGCACAATTAACCCACAAAGAGCCCTTCCAGGGAAACACAGAGGGAGTATGAAACCAGCACACAGCGCCCCCCCTGCTTTGACCCCCTGGTACAGCTGAGGTAATCTGGAGGCTCTCCGGAGGAGCTGCGCATCCCTGTCAGTCAGCGTCTGTATCAGCTGCAGAGGGAAAAAGGCTATGGTGAGCTGCTGGATCCGCTCATAGTGAAGCCCTGCCCCTTCAATGGCGCACGGTCTTCCCGCTCTTTTTTATACTGGCATTATGTGTCTAGGGGGGGTCATTCCGAGTTGATCGCTAGCTGCATTCAGTCGCTGTGCAGCGATGAGACAAAAAAACGGCAATTCTGCGCATGCGTATGCGGCGCAATGCGCACGCGCAATGTACTTTTACAGCGGCCGATGTAGTTTCACACAGGGTCTAGCGAAGCTTTTCAGTCGCACTACAGACCGCAGAGTGATTGACATGAAGTGGGCTTTTCTGGGTGTCAACTGACCGTTTTCAGGGAGTGTTCGAAAAAACCCAGGCGTTCCAGAAAAAACGCAAGCGTGCCAGGAAAAACGAAGGCGTGGCTGGGCGAATGCAGGGCGTGTTTGTGATGTCAAAACAGGAACTGAATAGTATGAAGTCATCGCAAGCGCTGAGTAGGTATTGAGCTACTCTAAACTACACAAAAGATCTTTGCCGCCGCTGTGCGATCCTTTCGTTCGCACTTCTGCTAAGCTAAAATACACTCCCAGTGGGAGGCGGCATAGCGTTTGTACGGCTGCTAAAAACTGCTAGGGAGCGAACAACTCGGAATGACCACCTAAGTGCATGAAATGGAGACAGACTCCTTTTATGGCTTTGTTGCCAGTCTGGGTACTGTGGGCCTAATTCAGACCTGATCGCTCGCTAGGGTTTTTTTGCACTGCTGCGAGCAGATAGTCGCCGCCCATAGGGGAGTGTATTTCTGCTTTGCAAGTGTGCGAACGCATGTGCCGCCGAGCGGAACAAAAAAGTTTTGTGCAGTTTCTGAGTTGCCCAGGACTTACTCAGCTGCGATCAATTCAGCCTGTCCGGGGCCGGAATTGACGTCAGACACCCGCCCTGCAAACGCTTGGACACACCTGCGTTTTCCAACCACTCCCAGAAAACGGTCAGTTGCCACCCATAAACGCCATCTTCCTGTCAATCTCCATGCGATCGGCTGAGCGAATGGATTCTTCGTACAATCCATCACAGCAACGATCCGCTTTGTACCCCTGCGACGTGCCTGCGCATTGCGGTGCATACGCATTCGCAGTTCTGACCTGAACACAGTGCAGCGAAAAATCCTAGCGTGCGATCAGTTCTGAATGACCCCCTGTGTCCGCTGTTCAGCGTCTGTGTCCTTACACAGCGGGAGACGCAGTCCGCCCCGTTTAGAAGCCGTGCATCTCCGTACCCTCATGCCGCCATAATGGCCGGCAACCTGCTAACTGGGACGCCGGCTTAGCACTCACCGCTCTTCTTTCTTCTGGCTCTGTTAGGGGTGGCGGCGTGCTTCGGGAATGTACTCTCGCCATGGTGGGGCTTGCGAATAGTTCCCTCAGGAGCTAGTGTCCTGTCAGCGGGGAACAGGACCATTAACCCTGAGAGTGGTTAGGCCCCCCAAGTCCCACGAAGCAGGCTGGCTGGTGCCATCCAGTCCCGCCTAAAACCAACAAACACAGAAAATAAATGCAGAAAACTCTTCAGCACATTTTATAAACTGAGTCTGGTAGGAGGGGCATAGAGGGAGGAGCCAGGGCACACTATAAATGTCTTAAAGTGCCCATGGCTCCTAGTGGACCCGTCTATACCCGATGATACTAAAAGGATTCCCAGAATCCCCTAGAACGTAAGAGAACAAAAGACGTCCAACACTAAAGGAGTTGCACAGGACCTGTCAGCCCAGAGCCGTAACTAGGTGTGGGCCAGCGGTGCCTTGCTCACAGCGCATATGCACTGTGGGCACACCATCTGGCAGCACCACACGCATGGCCGCCCGCTCGCTCTATCACTGGCGCCCACCTCCGCCGCTGCAGCGCTTCCCTTCAAGGGGGGACTTTCGGCACTTCTATCCCCAGCCAACAGCCAATCAGGAGCAGCCGCAGCGGCCAGCGCCAAATTCAATATGCTGCTGTCTATCACACTAAAGTGAGGGGGAATGGCTCTGGTGGTGGCTAACTGGCTGCCGTTGCTGTCAGTCAGGCCATTTGGGTGGGAGAAAGGGTGGGAGGAGCGGCGGAGCTGTCATTCAGGAAGGGGTGGTTGGGCTGCAGTGATTGCTGGTCGCGCAGTGTGTCTACATTACACTGAGGACTGACAGCCAGGCCGCCGACTTTCCGAACATCCCAGAAGCTGCAGGCCCGTCGCAAGGAGCTGTCGCCCAGCTGCCCCAGAATGTACAGTTTGTATATAATGTCTGCTGTGTGCATCAAAAGGTAAGAGCAGCAGCAGCAGCGTGCTGTGAACTTCCCCTCTAGGCTGGGATTTCAGGGGCTGCTGTGCCACTCTGACTCTGACCTACCTGCTCTCCATCTCCCCTTCTTAACTGCCAGGGGCACCTACCTGCTCTCCATCTCCCCTGCTTACCTGCCAGTGGTACCTACCTGCTCCCCATCTCCCCTGCTTACCTGCCAAGGGCACCTACCTGCTCTCCATCTGGCATCTGCCTTGCTTATCTGTCACGGGTACCTACCTGCTCTCCATCTACCTTGCATATCTGTTAGGGGCACCAACTTGCTCTCCGTCTGCCCTACTCACCTGCCAGTTAAACCTACCTTCTCTCTCTCACCCCTAATAACCTTCCTGGGGTACCTGCTTGCTCTCGATCTACTCTACTCTACCCACCTGCCAGGGTTACCATTCTGCCCTCTCAATCTGCCCCATTCACCTGCTTGCGGCCAGTGCTAAGTTCAATATGCCACCGCTGTCAATTCATGCTGCACTGGCGGCATTCCCTGCAACCATCCTAGAGTTTTCATTTTTTTTTTTTATGTAGATCTGGCTTTTTTAATGGTTTTACTTGCCGTAATGTGTATAAGGGCTCAACCTGGCGCAATGTGTAACCAGGGCTCTACCTTGGGCAATGTGTAAAAATAAGAATTTACTTACCGATAATTCTATTTCTCGGAGTCCGTAGTGGATGCTGGGGTTCCTGAAAGGACCATGGGGAATAGCGGCTCCGCAGGAGACAGGGCACAAAAAAGTAAAGCTTTACTAGGTCAGGTGGTGTGCACTGGCTCCTCCCCCTATGACCCTCCTCCAGACTCCAGTTAGGTACTGTGCCCGGACGAGCATACACAATAAGGGAGGCATTTTGAATCCCGGGTAAGACTCATACCAGCCACACCAATCACACCGTACAACTTGTGATCTAAACCCAGTTAACAGTATGACAACAGAAAGGGCCTCTTAAAGATGGCTCCTTAACAATAACCCGAATTAGTTAACAATAACTATGTACAAGTATTGCAGATAATCCGCACTTGGGATGGGCGCCCAGCATCCACTACGGACTCCGAGAAATAGAATTATCGGTAAGTAAATTCTTATTTTCTCTATCGTCCTAAGTGGATGCTGGGGTTCCTGAAAGGACCATGGGGATTATACCAAAGCTCCCAAACGGGCGGGAGAGTGCGGATGACTCTGCAGCACCGAATGAGAGAACTCCAGGTCCTCCTTTGCCAGGGTATCAAATTTGTAAAATTTTACAAACGTGTTCTCCCCCGACCACGTAGCTGCTCGGCAGAGTTGTAATGCCGAGACCCCTCGGGCAGCCGCCCAAGATGAGCCCACCTTCCTTGTGGAGTGGGCTTTTACAGTTTTAGGCTGTGGCAGGCCTGCCACAGAATGTGCAAGTTGAATTGTGTTACAAATCCAACGAGCAATCGACTGCTTAGAAGCAGGTGCGCCCAACTTGTTGGGTGCATACAATATAAACAGCGAGTCAGATTTTCTGACTCCAGCCGTCCTTGCAATGTATATTTTTAAGGCTCTGACAACGTCCAACAACTTGGAGTCCTCCAAGTCGCTAGTGGCCGCAGGCACCACAATAGGTTGGTTCAGATGAAATGCTGATACCACTTTAGGGAGAAAATGCGGACGAGTCCGCAGTTCTGCCCTATCCGAATGGAAGATTAGATAAGGACTTTTATAAGATAAAGCCGCCAATTCAGATACTCTCCTGGCAGAGGCCAGGGCTAGTAACATAGTCACTTTCAATGTGAGATATTTCAAATCCACCTTTTTCAATGGTTCAAACCAATGGGATTTGAGGAAATCTAAAACTACATTTAGATCCCACGGTGCCACCGGAGGCACCACAGGAGGCTGTATATGCAGTACTCCCTTGACAAAAGTCTGGACCTCAGGGACAGAGGCCAATTCTTTTTGGAAGAATATTGACAGGGCCGAAATTTGAACCTTAATGGATCCCAATTTGAGACCCATAGATAATCCTGATTGCAGGAAATGTAGGAAACGACCCAGTTGGAATTCCTCCGTCGGAACCCTCCGATCCTCGCACCACGCTACATATTTTCGCCAAATGCGGTGATAATGTTTCACGGTGACTTCCTTCCGTGCCTTAATCAAGGTAGGAATGACTTCTTCTGGAATGCCTTTCCCTTTTAGGATCTGGCGTTCAACCGCCATGCCGTCAAACGCAGCCGCGGTAAGTCTTGAAAAAGACAGGGACCCTGCTGTAGCAGGTCCCTTCTCAGAGGTAGAGGCCACGGTTCGTCCGTGAGCATCTCTTGAAGTTCCGGATACCAAGTCCTTCTCGGCCAATCCGGAACCACTAGTATTGTTCTTACTCTTCTTTGCCGTATGATCTTCAATACCTTTGGTATGAGCGGCAGAGGAGGAAACACATACACTGACTGGTACACCCAAGGAGTTACCAGCGCGTCCACAGCTATTGCCTGTGGATCTCTTGACCTGGCGCAATATTTGTCCAGTTTCTTGTTGAGGCGAGACGCCATCATGTCTACAATTGGTCTTTCCCAACGGTCTATTAACATGTTGAAGACTTCTGGATGTAGACCCCACTCTCCCGGATGAAGATCGTGTCTGCTGAGGAAGTCTGCTTCCCAGTTGTCCACGCCCGGGATGAACACTGCTGACAGTGCTATCACGTGATTCTCCGCCCAGCGAAGAATCTTGGCAGCTTCTGCCATTGCACTCCTGCTTCTTGTGCCGCCCTGCCTGTTTACATGGGCGACCGCCGTGATGTTGTCCGACTGAATCAACACCGGCTTTCCTTGCAGGAGAAGTTCCGCCTGGCTTAGAGCATTGTAGATTGCTCTTAGTTCCAGAATGTTTATGTGAAGAGACTTTTCCAGACTCGTCCATACTCCCTGGAAGTTTCTTCCTTGTGTGACTGCTCCCCAGCCTCTCAGGCTGGCGTCCGTGGTCACCAGGATCCAATCCTGAATGCCGAATCTGCGGCCTTCTAATAGGTGAGCCTTCTGCAACCACCACAGAAGTGACACCCTTGTCTTTGGTGACAGGGTTATTCGCAGGTGCATCTGCAGATGCGACCCTGACCATTTGTCCAACAGATCCCTTTGGAATATTCTTGCATGGAATCTGCCGAATGGAATTGCTTCGTAAGAAGCCACCATTTTTCCCAGGACTCTTGTGCATTGATGTACTGACACTTTTCCTGGTTTTAGGAGGTTCCTGACCAGATCGGATAACTCCTTGGCTTTTTCCTCTGGAAGGAAAACCTTTTTCTGAACCGTGTCCAGAATCATTCCTAGGAACAGCAGACGAGTTGTCGGGATTAAATGGGATTTTGGAATATTCAGAATCCACCCGTGTTGTCTTAGCACCTCTTGAGATAGTGCTAAAGCTGTCTCCAGCTGTTCTCTGGACCTTGCCCTTATTAGGAGATCGTCCAAGTATGGGATAACTAATACGCCTTTTCTTCGAAGAAGAATCATCATCTCGGCCATTACCTTGGTAAAGACCCGAGGCGCCGTGGACAATCCGAACGGCAGCGTCTGAAACTGATAGTGACAGTTTTGAACAATGAACCTGAGGTACCCCTGGTGTGCGGGGTAAATCGGAACGTGTAGATACGCATCCTTGATGTCCAAGGATACCATAAAGTCCCCTTCTTCCAGGTTCGCTATCACTGCTCTGAGTGACTCCATCTTGAACTTGAACTTTTTTATGTAGAGGTTCAAGGACTTCAGATTTAGAATAGGCCTTACCGAGCCATCCGGCTTCGGTACCACAAATAGAGTGGAATAATACCCCTTTCCTTGTTGTAATAGGGGTACTTTGACTATCACCTGCTGAGCGTACAGCTTGTGAATGGCTTCCAACACCCTCTCCCTTTCGGAAGAGACGGTTGGTAAGGCAGACTTCAGGAAACGATGAGGAGGATCCGTCTCTAATTCCAACCTGTACCCCTGAGATATTATCTGCAGGATCCAGGGGTCTACCTGCGAGTGAGCCCACTGCGCGCTGTAATTTTTGAGACGGCCCCCCACTGTCCCCGAGTCCGCTTGAGAGGCCCCAGCGTCATGCTGAGGTTTTTGCAGGAGCCGGGGAGGGCTTCTGTTCCTGGGAAGGAGCTGCCTGTTGGTGTCTCTTCCCTCTTCCTCTGCCTCGTGGCAGGTACGACAAGCCCTTTGCTCTCTTATTTTTGTAGGAGCGAAAAGGCTGCGGTTGAAAGGTCGGTGCCTTTCTCTGTTGGGGAGTGACTTGAGGTAAAAAAGTGGATTTCCCGGCAGTAGCCGTGGCCACCAAGTCTGATAGACCAACTCCAAATAACTCCTCCCCTTTATACGGCAAAACCTCCATGTGACGTTTTGAATCCGCATCGCCTGTCCACTGTCGTGTCCATAAGGCTCTTCTGGCTGAAATGGACATAGCACTCACCCGAGATGCCAGTGTGCAAATATCCCTCTGTGCATCACGCATATAGATAAATGCATCCTTTATTTGTTCTAACGACAGTAAAACATTGTCCCTATCTAGGGTATCAATATTTTCAATCAGGGATTCTGACCAAACTACTCCAGCACTGCACATCCAGGCAGTTGCTATAGCTGGTCGTAGTATAACACCTGCATGTGTGTATATATTCTTTTGAATAACTTCCATCTTTCTATCTGATGGATCCTTAAGTGCGGCCGTCTCAGGAGAGGGTAACGCCACTTGTTTGGATAAGCGTGTGAGCGCCTTGTCCACCTTAGGGGGTGTTTCCCAGCGCGCCCTAACCTCTGGCGGGAAAGGGTATAATGCCAATAACTTTTTGAAATTATCAACTTTTTATCAGGAGCAACCCACGCTTCATCACACACGTCATTTAATTCTTCTGATTCAGGAAAAACTGTTTGTAGTTTTTTCACACCATACATAATACCCTGTTTTACGGTATCTGTAGTATCAGCTAAATGTAACGTCTCCTTCATTGCCAAAATCATATAACGTGTGGCCCTACTGGAAAATACGTTTGAATTTCTACCGTCGTCACTGGAATCAGTGCCCGTGTCTGGGTCTGTGTCGACCGACTGAGGCAAAGGGCGTTTTACAGCCCCTGACGGTGTTTGAGGCGCCTGGACAGGCATTAATTGATTGTCCGGCCGCCTCATGTCCTCAACTGACTGTTTAAGGGAAGATAAACCATCACGTAATTCCACAAATAAAGGCATCCATTCTGGTGTCGACCCCCTGGGGGGTGACATCTGCATATTTGGCAATTGCTCCGCCTCCACACCAATATCGTCCTCATACATGTCGACACCACGTACCGACACACACCGCAAACTCACAGGGAATGCTCTAATGAAGACAGGACCCACTAGCCCTTTTGGGGAGACAGAGGGAGAGTCTGCCAGCACACACCACAAAGCGCTATATATACAAGGGATATCCTTATATTAAGTGCTCCCTTATAGCTGCTTTAATATATATATATATAGCCATTAATGTGCCCCCCCTCTCTGTTTTACCCTGTTTCTGTAGTGCAGTGCAGGGGAGAGACCTGGGAGCCGTTCTGACCAGCGGAGCTGTGACAGAAAATGGCGCCGTGTGCTGAGGAGATAGGCCCCGCCCCTTTTTCGGCGGGTTCTTCTCCCGCTATTTTTCCAGTCAGGCAGGGGTTAAATATCTCCATATAGCCCCTATGGGCTATATGTGAGGTATTTTTAGCCTTGTATAAGGTTTATATTTGCCTCTCAGAGCGCCCCCCCCCAGCGCTCTGCACCCTCAGTGACTGCCCAGTGAAGTGTGCTGAGAGGAAAATGGCGCACAGCTGCAGTGCTGTGCGCTACCTTATGAAGACTGAGGAGTCTTCAGCCGCCGGTTTCCGGACCTCTTCACGCTTCAGCATCTGCAAGGGGGTCGGCGGCGCGGCTCCGGGACCGGACTCCACGGCTGGGCCTGTGTTCGATCCCTCTGGAGCTAATGGTGTCCAGTAGCCAAGCAGCAAATCCACTCTGCATGCAGGTGAGTTTACTACTTTCCCCCTAAGTCCCACGTTGCAGTGATCCTGTTGCCAGCAGGACTCACTGTAAAGAAAAAAACCTAAACTAAACTTTCTCTAAGCAGCTCTTTAGGAGAGCCACCTAGATTGCACCCTTCTCGTTCGGGCACAAAATCTAACTGGAGTCTGGAGGAGGGTCATAGGGGGAGGAGCCAGTGCACACCACCTGACCTAGTAAAGCTTTACTTTTTTGTGCCCTGTCTCCTGCGGAGCCGCTATTCCCCATGGTCCTTTCAGGAACCCCAGCATCCACTTAGGACGATAGAGAAAGTGGACTCTACCTGGCATTGTAACAGGGGGCTCTACCTGCCGTAATGTGTAAAACGGGGCTTTACCTGCCGTAATGTGTGAAAGGGGGCTCTACCTGCCGTAATGTGTAAAAGGAGGGTCTACCTGCCGTAATGGGTAAAAGGGGGCACTTCCTGCCGTAATGTGTAAAAGGGGGCTCTACCTGCCATAAATTGTAAAAGGGGACTCTACCTGTCATAATGTGTAAAAGAGGGCACTACCTGCGGTAACGTGTAAAAGGGGACTTTACCTGCTGTAATATGAAAAAGGGGCTCTACCCACAGTAATGCGTAAAGGGGACTTTACCTGGCGTGATGTGTGACAGGGGCTCTACCTGGTGTAATGTGTAAAAGAGGCTTTTCCTGGTGTAATGTGTGTAAGTGGTGCTACTGTGTGGCATAATTTGAATAATGGGGACTACTGTGCATCGTAATATGAATTTGCATTATTTTGTGGTCACGCCCCTTCCCCATGAAGCCACTCCCCTATATATTTTCCTCAGATTGTGCTATTTATTCAGTATTTATACAGGGCCACTACAGGAACAGCGCACAGGTCTAAACTGGCATTTGTTTCCTTTAAATACTAAAACAAGAGGGACCCATTAGTTTTACAAAATCTATACACTGGTTATACAGTATTTGCGAACAAGAAGGTTCCGCCATCTTAGATTTTAAAGTTTTTTGACCAAAATATATTTTATTACTTCTGAACCATTGACACTATTACCCAACTTCAGATTTCAATTAAGATTCTTTACAAAAGGGAACAAATTCCATTAAGCATCCCAGGAAGTAGATATAGAGATTATTTACTAAGACTCATACATAGTAAGTGTTTGGAGGTTAGTTTACATATTGGTGGTCAATCCGAGTTGTTCGCTCGCTAGCTGCTTTTAGCAGCATTGCAAACGCTAGGCCGCCGCCCTCTGGGAGTGTATCTTAGCTTAGCAGAATTGCGAACAAAAGGATAGCAGTTCTGCTATTAAATATTTCCCTGCAGTTTCTGAGTAGCTCCAGACCTACTCCTAGATTGCGATCACTGCAGACTGTTTGGTTCCTGGTTTGACGTCACAAACACGCCCTGCGTTCGGCCAGCCACTCCCCCGTTTCCCCAGCCACACCTGCGTTTTCGTCTGGCACGCCTGCGTTTTTTTGCACACTCCCGGAAAACGCTCAGTTACCACCCAGAAACACCCACTTCCTGTCAATCACACTCCGATCACTTCAACGATGAAAATTCTTCGTTCGGACGTGAGTAAATCTACTAAGTGTTGTGCTGAAATACTTAGTGCATGCGCACTGCGTACCATGCGCATGCACATTTTCGCCTTAATAGCTCTGTTGCGAAAATCGGCAACGAGCGAACAACTCGGAATGACCCCCTATGCACGGATGTTGTGCCACAATAGAAAAGTCTACAGTCCTCACAAATAGCAGGGTCAATGTGAGGGGTGTAGTATGGCTGACCGGCGGTCTCCTGACCGCCGGTCAGCTTACCGACGCTGGGATCCCGGCAGCATACCGACGCCGGGATCCCGGCGGGGAGGGGCGAGTGCAGCAAGCCCCTTGCGGGCTCGGTGGCGACCTACGGTCGCCACGTGTTCTATTCCCATTCTATGGGTGTCGTGGACACCCACGAGTGGAAATAGTCCCTGTTGGTCGGCATGCCGACCATCGGGATAGTGGGGGTCGGGATGCTGGAGGAGGTCATGTGACCGTCGGTCTCCCGACCGTCGGTCACATGAATACCACCCAATATGAGACATACACCAACAAACCAGCCTGGGGTAAGCAGGCCGCAAAACTTGCTGTGAAGGTAAAATTCCACTTTACACATTGAGGACATGAGATATCACAATATCGCCTGTTCTCACCTCTGCAATCTGTTCCGTCAGTCTCTCTTTCTCATTATTCTGCTCATTAACATAACTAAATAAGGCAAAGTTGCGATCCTCCACTGCAATAGACACAAAACAAAAGGCTATTATACTGTATGAAATCCTTGACATCCCTCAAGCAAGAAAAACCTACAGTAGTCAGCAATATCGTTTCCACATCTGCTATATTTCCAGTACTACTGCAGAGCAGCAGATTGCTGCTAAGTAAGAACCACCAAGATACACGACAGGAAGAAAAATGAATTTTCACACAAATGTGTGCCACAACCTGTTATAACATATATTCTCAATTAATGCTATGTTCTGCAGTAGGAAATGTCAGTGGCACTACATTCGCAGCCATGCTGCTCTTCCAAATGAAAGGAGGTTAAGCAAAGCATGAAAAAGTCTCATGCTAAGTTTCATTTTCGTCCAATGAGCACATTGTTGCAGGTCAACAGCAATATACATTTGTCTCCTTTGTATTCATGTGTCAGGAAATTAAATGACAGCCATTAAATGACAGCGAGTATCCAAAAAGAAAAAAAAAGTTATTTGACAGGTGGCCTTAACAAAATATTGATTGATTAACTTGGTATTCACAGATGACATGATAAGACTGACTGGGTTTCTCTTATTGGAAGTAAATCAAGGAGACAATATTTCTTAATGTACATCATTTTTAGACATAGTAAGGATTGCATTAAATAATTATCCATGGCACAGAGCTGTATCACCGGGATCGGTATGAAATACTGTACCTTCAATCAAAATCCTGACGGTCGAAATCCCGACAGCAATTGACCGACGGTCAAAATCCCGACATGGACAAAATCCCGACATTTAAAATACCGACAAGGTCAAAATACCGACATGTGAAATGTCGACAGGTCAAAATACCGACATGCGTTTTTCATTGGGTTTTTTGTGTGTATGTTGTCATAGGTCGACATGGACAACATATAAGTGTACCACATCCCCTCGCATGGCTCGCTGCGCTCGGCACACTATTATATTCCCCCTCCAGGTCCACTGGGATGGTAAAGTATGAACAAGTCGGTTTCAATTAAAAAATCATGAAAAACTCATGTCGGCATTTTGACCTGTCGGCATTTTACATATCGGTATTTTGACCTTGTCGGTATTTTAAATGTCGATATTTTGACCGTCGGTCAATTGCTGTCGGGATTTCGACCGTCAGGATTTTGATTGGAGGTAAATTGACTGCATCCCGTATCACCGGCTAAGCAATCTAGGATATCACTCAGTCTGAGTGGACCCTGGGTTCAAAGGCCTAGGAAGGAGGGAGAGTTGAGAGGATTCCATGACACTTGCTAGATTACTCCAGGATGACAAGGGCTGACACTGCTGTGCAACCTAGTGGCCGGCCAAATATTATTACATATTACATATATATAAATACTAGGTGCTTCATCGCGCCCTACGGGCGCTCTTCACACCGTCGAATGGGGCTACGCCCCCTTAACCCCTGCACGCCTTGCTGCGGTTCAATATTTGTATGAGTATTACCTGCATTCCTAGGTTTGTTAGTGGTTAAATATTGCACGACGAAAGTGCTTCCAATAGTGAAGGGGGCGTAGCCCCTTGAGACGGCGTGAACAGTGCCTGCAGAGCACGATGTACAGAATGTAGCGGGTGCGGGGGGGACCGCGGATGAGGCAGGGAGTATGTAGATGCTGCGAGTGGACGGGGAGGTGGATGCAGGTGTGGGGGGAGGGGGTGCGGGACCTATACCTATGTCATTTTATTTGTAACAATATATAGGACACGGATAAGGATGTATGTGATATAGACATACCCGCATGAAGAGGTAAATGGTGTCATTAGACACAGAGGGAAGTGCTGGTACAATGCGGAGCAGGGGCAGCTGTGTCCTCTCTCTACACCGTACCATCCTTCAGGTGTAGCAACACGGACATGTTGCGCACGCAAGGTCTCCACACGGCCGCAGGTGCACCAGTCCCCTCTGCATGCGCTATGTGCGTGCCCCCCTCAGGCGCAGTAGGAGGAGGGGGCGATGGCTGGGCATGGACAGCGCGGTCATGTGCTTGGTGCTGGGCTTGCGCCCTGCACTTGCTGTGTGAGGGATAGGGAGGAGGCGGCAGAGCGGAGCATCACCGATATACCGGTATCTATGGGGGGCACCCCAGGGGGTTATGGCTCCTGTACTCCTGGTGAGGGTTTGTCAGGGAGGTATCAAGGAGCCAGTGGTATGGACCGTGTATGGGGTACAGGGCGGTAGGGAGGGGATACAGAGACGCGGGGCGGTAGGGAGGGGATACAGAAACGCAGGGCCGTAGGGAGGGGATACAGAAACGCAGAGCGGTAGGGAAGTGATACAGAGACGCAGAGCGGTAGGGAGGGGATACAGAGACGCAGAGTGGTAGGGAGGGGATACAGAGACACAGGGCGGTAGGGAGGGGAAAGAGAGACGCAGAGCGGTAGGGAGGGGATACAGAGACACAGGGCGGTAGGGAGGGGATACAGAGACGCAGAGCGGTAGGGAGGGGATACAGAGACGCAGGGCGGTAGGGAGGGGATACAGAGACGCAGAGCGGTAGGGAGGGGATACAGAGACACAGGGCGGTAGGGAGGGGATACAGAGACGCAGAGCGGTAGGGAGGGGATACAGAGACGCAGGGCGGTAGGGAGGGGATACAGAGATGCAGAGCGGTAGGGAGGGGATACAGAGACACAGAGCGGTAGGGAGGGCACACAGACGCAGGGTGGTAGGGAGGGTATAGAGAGACGCAGGGCGGTAGGGAGGGTATAGAGAGACGCAGGGCGGCAGGGAGGGGATAGAGAGACGCAGGGCGGTAGGGAGGGGATAGAGAGACGCAGGGCGGTAGGGAGGGGATAGAGAGAAGCGGGGTGGTAGGGTGGGGAAACAGAGGCGTAGGGAGGAGGGGATACAGAGACGTGGGACGGTAGGGAGGGGATAGAGAGACGCAGGGCGGTAGGGAGGGGATAGAGAGACGCAGGGCGGTAGGGAGGGGATACAGAGATGCAGTGTGTTAGGGAGGGGATACAGAGACGCGGGGCAGCAGGTAGAGGATACAGAGAGGCGGGGCGGCTGGGAGGGGATAGAGAGACGCAGGGTGGCAGGGAGGGGATAGAGAGACGTGGGCGGTAGGGAGGGGATACAGAGATGCAGGGTGTTGGGGAGGGGATACAGAGACGCGGGGCAGCAGGTAGAGGATACAGAGAGGCGGGGCGGCTGGGAGGGGATAGGGAGACGCGGGGTGGTAGGGAGGGGATAGAGAGACGCAGGGCGGTAGGGAGGGGATAGAGAGACGCAGGGCGGTAGGGAGGGGATAGAGAGACGCAGGGCGGTAGGGAGGGGATAGAGAGACGCAGGGTGGCAGGGAGGGGATAGAGAGACGTGGGCGATAGGGAGGGGATAGAGACATGCGGCCGGTAGGGAGAGGATAGAGAGATGCGGGCGGTAGGGAGAGGATAAAGAGACGCAGGGCGGTAGGGAGGGGATAGAGAGACGCAGGGCGGTAGGGAGGGGATAGAGAGACGCGGGGCGGTAGGGAGGGGATAGAGAGACGCAGGGTGGCAGGGAGGGGATAGAGAGACGTGGGCGGTACGGAGGGGATAGAGAGATGCGGGCGGTAGGGAGGGGATAGAGAGACGCAGGGCGGTAGGGAGGGGATAGAGAGACGCAGGGCGGTAGGGAGGGGATAGAGAGACGCGGGCGGTAGGGAGGGGATAGAGAGACGTAGGGAGGAGGTGATACAGACGCAGGCGGTAGGGAGGAGATACAGAGACGCGGGGCGGTAGGGAGGGGATAGAGAGACGTGGGGCGGTAGGGAGGGGATACAGAGATGCAGGGTGTTAGGGAGGGGATACAGAGACGCGGAGCAGCAGGTAGATACAGAGAGGCGGGGCGGCTGGGAGGGGATAGAGAGACGCGGAGCGGTAGGGAGGGGATACAGAGAGGCGGGGCGGCTGGGAGGGGATAGAGAGACGCGGGGCGGTAGGGAGGGGATATAGAGACGCGGGGCGGTAGGGAGGGGATAGAAAGACGCGGGGCGGTAGGGAGTGGATAGAGAGACGCGGGGCGGTAGGGAGGGGATATAGAGACGCGGGTCGGCAGGGAGGGGATAGAGAGACGCGGGGCGGTAGGGAGGGGATAGAGAGACGCGGGCGGCAGGGAGGGGATAGAAAGATGCGGGGCGGTAGGGAGGGGATAGAGAGACGCGGGGCGGTAGGGAGGGGATATAGAGACGTGGGTCGGCAGGGAGGGTCCCCAGTGAGGAAGCTGATGAAGAGAGGGGCAAAGTAGTGGAGGGGGAGGGCACCAGAAGAGGAGACATTTGTAAAGTGGGGACCACACATACAATCAGTGGGTAGGATGGCCGGAGGGACTCACCGTTGAGGCTGTGGGCGGCTGCTGCAGGCTGGTAAACAGTAGTGTCCAGAGGCGTCACCGGGTCAGTATTACTGTTACACACATCTCTCATCCCCCCGCGGCCGAAAAGGGGGCGTGGCCTGCTGTAAAAGGGGCGTGGCCTCGTCATATGTTTTCTCTCTCTCCGGGGGTGTTTCCAGCTAGCCTATAGATGCTGGCAGCCCCCGGAGACTGGAGAGTGTGTGTGCCGGCTCTTCTCTGTGACAGGAGGCGAGTGCTGCAGAAGATGACGTCACTGCAGCACTCGCCTCCTGTCACAGCAGGAGAGCGGACAGCTGGATGTGTGCGGAGGAGGCGGCGGGTGTGTGTACGCGGGGCAGGGAGGGCTATGAAAGCCTTCTCCTGCGCCACCCGTCCCTCCTGATGTGTATGCCGGGGGCGGCATCAGCCGTTGTTGTTGGCCCGGCGCCGCGGCCGGGGAGTCAGAGCTGCTGATGGGTGGGGGGAGGGGAGAGAGAGAGATGGACAGGCAGCAGGAGCAGAGACTTGCTGACTCCGCCCACCGCTGTGACTCCACCCAGCGTTACGGCCAGGCACAGAGTCACAGATGTAGCCAAATATATAGGAGATATTAAATATAATAATATATTATATATTATTATATTACAGTATATTTATAATTTATTTATAATCCATCAATCATATTGTGCAGCATTATATAGAGAATTATCTAGAAGCAGCAGGCTATTATCTGCACAGCGGCCAGTGATCTGTTTCTCCCCTTCCTGATTACCATCCTTTCCTCTACAACTATGGTGGCCAATCCCGGGATTTAGGTCTAAAATTGCCCAGGATTCAATCCCAAAATTGGAGCTTCCAAACCCGGGGAATTCGGGATTTCGGGATTAGCCAGCCCCCTATTATTTCCAATGCTGGGCAGCATTGAGCCTCTTCAGCAGGATCCCTCCTCCCGGCTCCCCCAGCCCCCAGCTATACACATTGCGCAGCATGACATGATGTGAGAGGTCATGCTACAGAGGCTGACGTCAGCCGCATGTGCCATTCGGACTGCCCACATCTCACCTCACCGCACCGTTCCCCTCTGTAAGTGGACCCATCTTCCACCCACCTGAATAGAGGTTGGTAAATTATGGTGGGGTGGGGGTTAAGACATTGACAACTTAATCCCGGAAATACCGGGATTTATCGTTTTTCAATTCCGATCCCCGGGATTGAAAAAAACGGCCCGGGATTTGCCTCCCTATCTATAACCTCGGTCTCCTATTTCCCCAAGTCTCACCTATACTGTCCAACCCTCTGCTCTGAACATGTGACTGATGCACAGAGGGTATCGGAGCCAAACAGAGAAGTAGGGGTTGGGTATTATTGTTATATTGGGTTGCTGGAATTATAAATATATTGTAGGAGCTATTAATGCAATGTGGGATCTCTATGAAATGTGAGGGGCAAAAGTGTTCACCACCTTACTTACTAAGCTATCTTACAGTTAGGCCTGGTGACAGAGGGGGGACAAAGGGGACACTTGTACCAGAGCCCGAGATTCTAAGGGACTCCAGACTCTCAGGAATCTAGGGAGACCAGTTCCTGTGTCCCCATTGCCTGTGCCATTGCTGCACTGTAATCAGCAGGAGAGGCTAGGGGGGAGGCTGAGAGACACAAGGGGAGGGGGTGATGTTGGTAGACACAGGTGATATGAGTGGATGGCTGGCGATGGAGGGACAAGGGGGATGAGGCTGGATACACAGGGATGATGCTAGAAAGGCTCAGGCAAGGAGGAGGCTGGAGCGATACAGGTGAGGAGTGAGGCCGGAGAGATGGGGGTGAGGCTGGAGAGAGACGTGGGATAATGCAATGGCTGTCCGGTCTGTACATACTGGGGAGGGATGGGGGCCCCAAAAACATGAGTGTACCGGGCACTAAGACTTCTGTTGCACACCCTGCCTATAGTGTTATTTTCTTATACCTAACCTCCAGATTACAACACGGCCCAAAACTATGTTATAGCAAGCACTGCATTATAAGAGGGTTTCACATGATGGAGGTAACACATTCCAATGCAAGTTTGGGAACTGGTTATTAGCGAAGCAGGTGTTATTTAGGGAGGTGAAATATACAGGGACTTGTTTTTCCAGGGAGCACAATATTTACAAAGGTTCCTTTGCAATGTGAATCAAAGTGTTTAAGCCTTTTGTTTTGCAAGACATAACAGGCTGTAGTACAGAAAACAACAATCATATTTTTGTTGTCTAGCCTGTCCTGTATGCATTCTGCTAAACGCCGAAGACATCGTTACTGTAGAGTGCTTTAGATTTAACAATGTACTTGCTCCAAAGTGTGATAATCTAAATCTTCTAAGACAGTTTAGCTTTTTCCCTAGGGTGCTACCTTTAAAAGTGAGAGAAAAACAGACATTGCAATAAGCCTGAGGCATTTATTCGCAGGAAGAGGAATCTGCCACTTTAAATTATAAGGACAAGTAAACATATTTTAACCATGTGTTCTGTCTGGCTATTGAGAATTTAGGGCTCATTCAAATGTGCATAAAAAATGTGAATTTAGGCTAAAATCTGGCTTTAAAAGTACATGTGAAGTACATGTTAATGGACGGACATATTTCCAGCTACAATGCCACTTTTTCAACCAGATAATTGGCAAAATTTAAAATTTTACAAGGACATGTCTCAAAAGAAAACATAATTTTGAATTACACTACATTGACAGGTGTCTATGCAACCAAATTTCAAGGTTACCAAATTATATGCATTTACTGTGTACGTAAGACTCTCAGTATTGCATTTACCAAATAATAAGATTTTACTTACCGATAAATCTATTTCTCGGAGTCCGTAGTGGATGCTGGGGTTCCTGAAAGGACCATGGGGAATAGCGGCTCCGCAGGAGACAGGGCACAAAAAGTAAAGCTTTTTCAGATCAGGTGGTGTGCACTGGCTCCTCCCCCTATGACCCTCCTCCAGACTCCAGTTAGGTACTGTGCCCGGACGAGCGTACACAATAAGGGAGGATTTTGAATCCCGGGTAAGACTCATACCAGCCACACCAATCACACCGTACAACCTGTGATCTAAACCCAGTTAACAGTATGATAACAGCGGAGCCTCTGAAAGATGGCTTCCTTCAACAATAACCCGAATTAGTTAACAATAACTATGTACAATTTATGCAGATAATCCGCACTTGGGATGGGCGCCCAGCATCCACTACGGACTCCGAGAAATAGATTTATCGGTAAGTAAAATCTTATTTTCTCTATCGTCCTAGTGGATGCTGGGGTTCCTGAAAGGACCATGGGGATTATACCAAAGCTCCCAAACGGGCGGGAGAGTGCGGATGACTCTGCAGCACCGAATGAGAGAACTCCAGGTCCTCCTTAGCCAGAGTATCAAATTTGTAAAATTTTACAAACGTGTTCTCCCCTGACCACGTAGCTGCTCGGCAAAGTTGTAATGCCGAGACCCCTCGGGCAGCCGCCCAAGATGAGCCCACCTTCCTTGTGGAGTGGGCCTTTACAGATTTAGGCTGTGGCAGGCCTGCCACAGAATGTGCTAGTTGGATTGTGCTACAGATCCAACGAGCAATCGTCTGCTTAGACGCAGGAGCACCCATCTTGTTGGGTGCATACAATATAAACAACGAGTCAGATTTTCTGACTCCAGCTGTCCTTGCAATATATATTTTTAATGCTCTGACAACGTCCAGTAACTTGGAGTCCTCCAAGTCACTTGTAGCCGCAGGCACTACAATAGGCTGGTTCAGATGAAATGCTGACACCACCTTAGGGAGAAAATGCGGACGAGTCCGCAGTTCTGCCCTGTCCGAATGGAAAATCAGATATGGGCTTTTGTAAGATAAAGCTGCCAATTCTGATACTCTCCTGGCAGAAGCCAGGGCTAGAAGCATGGTCACTTTCCAAGTGAGATATTTCAAATCCACCTTATTTAGTGGTTCAAACCAATGAGATTTTAGAAAGTCCAAAACCACATTGAGATCCCACGGTGCCACTGGAGGCACCACAGGAGGCTGTATATGCAGCACTCCCTTAACAAAGGTCTGGACTTCAGGGACTGAAGCCAATTCTTTTTGAAAGAAAATCGACAGGGCCGAAATTTGAACCTTAATAGATCCCAATTTGAGACCCATAGACAATCCTGATTGCAGGAAATGTAGGAATCGACCCAGTTGAAATTCCTCCGTCGGAGCACTCCGATCTTCGCACCACGCAACATATTTTCGCCAAATTCGGTGATAATGTTGCACGGTTACTTCCTTCCTTGCTTTAATCAAAGTAGGAATGACTTCTTCCGGCATGCCTTTTTCCTTTAGGATCCGGCGTTCAACCGCCATGCCGTCAAACGCAGCCGCGGTAAGTCTTGAAACAGACAGGGACCCTGCTGAAGCAAGTCCCTCCTTAGAGGTAGAGGCCACGGATCTTCCGTGATCATCTCTTGAAGTTCCGGGTACCAAGTCCTTCTTGGCCAATCCGGAACCACTAGTATCGTTCTTACGCCTCTTTGCCGTATAATTCTCAATACTTTTGGTATGAGAGGCAGAGGAGGAAACACATACACCGACTGGTACACCCAAGGCGTTACCAGCGCGTCCACAGCTATTGCCTGCGGATCTCTTGACCTGGCGCAATACCTGTCCAGTTTTTTGTTGAGGCGAGACGCCATCATGTCCACCATTGGTCTTTCCCAACGGGTTACCAGCATGTGGAAGACTTCTGGATGAAGTCCCCACTCTCCCGGGTGAAGATCGTGTCTGCTGAGGAAGTCTGCTTCCCAGTTGTCCACTCCCGGGATGAACACTGCTGACAGTGCTATCACATGATTCTCTGCCCAGCGAAGAATCCTTGCAGCTTCTGCCATTGCACTCCTGCTTCTTGTGCCGCCCTGTCTGTTCACATGGGCGACTGCCGTGATGTTGTCCGACTGGATCAACACCGGTTTTCCCTGAAGCAGAGGTTCTGCCTGGCTTAGAGCATTGTATATTGCTCTTAGTTCCAGAATGTTTATGTGAAGAGACGTTTCCAGGCTCGTCCATACTCCCTGGAAGTTTCTTCCTTGTGTGACTGCTCCCCAGCCTCTCAGGCTGGCGTCCGTGGTCACCAGGATCCAATCCTGTATGCCGAATCTGCGGCCCTCCAATAGATGAGGACTCTGCAACCACCACAGAAGAGACACCCTTGTCCTTGGAGACAGGGTTATCCGTAGGTGCATCTGAAGATGCGACCCTGACCATTTGTCCAACAGATCCCTTTGGAAAATTCTTGCGTGGAATCTGCCGAATGGAATTGCTTCGTAAGAAGCCACCATTTTTCCCAGGACTCTTGTGCATTGATGTACAGACACCTTTCCTGGTTTTAGGAGGTTCCTGACAAGCTCGGATAACTCCTTGGCTTTTTCCTCCGGGAGAAAAACCTTTTTCTGAACCGTGTCCAGAATCATCCCTAGGAACAGCAGACGAGTTGTCGGCATTAACTGGGATTTTGGAATATTCAGAATCCACCCGTGCTGTTTTAGCACTTCTTGAGACAGTGCTAATCCCATCTCTAGCTGTTCTCTGGACCTCGCCCTTATTAGGAGATCGTCCAAGTATGGGATAATTAATATGCCTTTTCTTCGAAGAAGAATCATCATCTCGGCCATTACCTTTGTAAAGATCCGAGGTGCCGTGGACAATCCGAACGGCAGCGTCTGAAACTGATAGTGACAGTTTTGTACAACGAACCTGAGGTACCCCTGGTGTGAGGGGTAAATTGGAACGTGGAGATACGCATCCTTGATGTCCAAGGATACCATAAAGTCCCCCTCTTCCAGGTTCGCTATCACTGCTCTGAGTGACTCCATCTTGAACTTGAACTTCTTTATGTACAGGTTCAAGGACTTCAGATTTAGAATAGGCCTTACCGAGCCATCCGGCTTCGGTACCACAAAAAGAGTGGAATAATACCCCTTCCCTTGTTGTAGAAGAGGTACCTTGACTATCACCTGCTGAGAGTACAGCTTGTGAATGGCTTCCAAAACCGTCTCCCTTTCGGAGGGGGACGTTGGTAAAGCAGACTTCAGGAAACGGCGAGGTGGATCTGTCTCTAATTCCAACCTGTACCCTTTAGATATTATCTGCAGGATCCAGGGATCTACCTGCGAGTGAGCCCACTGCGCGCTGTAATTTTTGAGACGACCGCCCACCGTCCCCGAGTCCGCTTGAGAAGCCCCAGCGTCATGCTGAGGCTTTTGTAGAAGCCGGGGAGGGCTTCTGTTCCTGGGAAGGAGCTGCGTGTTGCTGTCTCTTCCCTCGACCTCTGCCTCGTGGCAGATATGAATAGCCCTTTGCTCTCTTATTTTTAAAGGAACGAAAGGGCTGCGGTTGAAAAGTCGGTGCCTTTTTCTGTTGGGGAGTGACTTGAGGTAGAAAGGTGGATTTCCCGGCTGTAGCCGTGGCCACCAAATCTGATAGACCGACTCCAAATAACTCCTCCTTTATACGGCAAAACTTCCATATGCCGTTTTGAATCCGCATCGCCTGTCCACTGTCGCGTCCATAAAGCTCTTCTGGCCGAAATGGACATAGCACTTACCCGTGATGCCAGTGTGCAGATATCCCTCTGTGCATCACGCATATAAAGAAATGCATCCTTTATTTGTTCTAACGACAGTAAAATATTGTCCCTGTCCAGGGTATCAATATTTTCCATCAGGGACTCTGACCAAACTACCCCAGCACTGCCCATCCAGGCAGTCGCTACAGCTGGTCGTAGTATAACACCTGCATGTGTGTATATACTTTTTTGGATATTTTCCATCCTCCTATCTGATGGATCTTTAAGTGCGGCCGTCTCAGGAGAGGGTAACGCCACTTGTTTAGATAAGCGTGTTAGCGCCTTGTCCACCCTAGGAGGTGTTTCCCAGCGCTCCCTAACCTCTGGCGGGAAAGGGTATAATGCCAATAATTTCTTTGAAATTATCAGCTTTTTATCAGGGGCAACCCACGCTTCATTACACACGTCATTTAATTCTTCTGATTCAGGAAAAACTATAGGTAGTTTTTTCATACCCCACATAATACCCTGTTTAGTGGTACCTGTAGTATCAGCTAAATGTAACGCCTCCTTCATTGCCAAAATCATATAACGTGTGGCCCTACTGGAAAATACGGTTGAATCGTCACCGTCACCACTGGAGTCAGTGCCTGCGTCTGGGTCTGTGTCGACCGACTGAGGCAAAGGGCGTTTCACAGCCCCTGACGGTGTTTGAGTCGCCTGGACAGGCACTAATTGATTGTCCGGCCGCCTCATGTCGTCAAACGACTGCTTTAGCGTGTTGACACTATCCCGTAGTTCCATAAATAAAGGCATCCATTCTGGTGTCGACTCCCTAGGGGGTGACATCCTCATATTTGGCAATTGCTCCGCCTCCACACCAATATCGTCCTCATACATGTCGACACACACGTACCGACACACAGCAGACACACAGGGAATGCTCCTAACGAAGACAGGACCCACTAGCCCTTTGGGGAGACAGAGGGAGAGTTTGCCAGCACACACCAAAAGCGCTATATATATATCAGGGATAGCCTTATAATAAGTGCTCCCTTATAGCTGCTTTGTTATATCAAAATATCGCCATAAATTTGCCCCCCCCTCTCTGTTTTACCCTGTTTCTGTAGTGCAGTGCAGGGGAGAGACTTGGGAGCCGTCCTGACCAGCGGAGCTGTGAGAGGAAATGGCGCCGTGTGCTGAGGAGATAGGCCCCGCCCCTTTTCTGGCGGGCTCGTCTCCCGCTATTTAGAAAAATCAGGCAGGGGTTAAATATCTCCATATAGCCTCTAGGGGCTATATGTGAGGTATTTTTAGCCTTTATAGGTATTCATTTGCCTCCCAGGGCGCCCCCCTCCCAGCGCCCTGCACCCTCAGTGACTGCCGTGTGAAGTGTGCTGAGAGGAAAATGGCGCACAGCTGCAGTGCTGTGCGCTACCTTTAGAAGACTGCAGGAGTCTTCAGCCGCCGATTCTGGACCTCTTCTGACTTCAGCATCTGCAAGGGGGCCGGCGGCGTGGCTCCGGTGACCATCCAGGCTGTACCTGTGATCGTCCCTCTGGAGCTTGATGTCCAGTAGCCAAGAAGCCAATCCATCCTGCACGCAGGTGAGTTGACTCCTTCTCCCCTCAGTCCCTCGCTGCAGTGATCCTGTTGCCAGCAGGAATCACTGTAAAATAAAAAACCTAGCTAAACTTTTTCTAAGCAGCTCTTTAGGAGAGCCACCTAGATTGCACCCTTCTCGGCCGGGCACAAAAATCTAACTGGAGTCTGGAGGAGGGTCATAGGGGGAGGAGCCAGTGCACACCACCTGATCTGAAAAAGCTTTACTTTTTGTGCCCTGTCTCCTGCGGAGCCGCTATTCCCCATGGTCCTTTCAGGAACCCCAGCATCCACTAGGACGATAGAGAAAAACTTATACCGTTAAGGTAAGTTAATGTGCATTATAAGGTAAAAAAGTATAAAGAGTAAGTCTGTATCTGTTTTGCATCCAAATCTGTTCTATACATCAGAGTACATAACAGCAGAGCAGACCTATGATGCCTTTATACATGACAATGTGACATGCCCCCTTTTATATCATCCTATATAATAAAAGGCTAACGCTATTCCTCACCTTTGTTATGTGCACCGGCAGCCACTATGTGGCGCCCAACAGACCAAATGACCCATTTGTGTGCTGTAAGCTGCCACAGGTGAAAGTGATACTGCAAGGATATGTTCCAGCCTCCTAACTTGCTGCTGCTAATATTAACAATATTGATCTGACTGATTCATAATTGCTGCATATGGAGAGAAGTGGCTGGGGAGAGACAGTGTAGGGATAGTGGCAGATAGGAACTGGGGAAGGGGGGGGGGGTGGAGAGTGGGGTAGGGGCAGATAGGGACTGGGGGAGAAAGAGATGGGGGAGTGGTTGGTTAGATAGGGACTGGGGAGAGAGTGGAGTGGTAAGGGCAGTTAGGGACAGTGGAGAGATAGATGCAATTTATTATCAAAATAGTACTCCATATTTATATACAGTACTGTGCACAAGTTTTAGGCAGGTGTGGAGAAAATGCTGCAAAGTAAGAATGCTTTCAACAATAGATGTGTTAATAGTTTATTTTTATCAATTAACAAAATGCAAAGTGAATTAACAGAAGAGAAATCTAAATCAAATCAATATATGTTCTGATCACCCTTTGCTTTCAAAGCAGCATCAATTCTTCTAGGTACACTTGCAGTTTTTTAAAGGAACTCGGCAGGGAGGTTGTTCCAAACATCTTGGAGAACTAACCACAGCTCTTCTGTGGATGTAGGCTTGCTCAAATCCTTCTGTCTCTTCATGTAATTCCAGACAGACTTGATGATGTTGAGATCAGGGCTCTGTGGGGTCCATATCATTACTTCCAGGACTCCTTGTTCTTCTTTATGCTGAATATAGTTCTTAATGACATTGGCTGTATGTTTGGGGTTGTTGTCCTGCTGCAGTATAAATTTGGAGCCAATCAGACACCTCCCTGATGGTACTGCATGATGGATAAGTACCTGCCTGTATTTCTCAGCATTGAAGCATAAAGAAATGGGCAATGTTGAGGACCGTAGACACAGCGGTCGGCCAAGGAAATTAAGCTTAGAACTGGCAGAATTCAGTGGGACCTAGGTACACTCATCTACTGTTTGGAAAAGTGTGGCGAGAAGTGGTCTTCATAGAAGAATTTGCGGGCAAAAAGCCATACCTTCGACATGGAAACAAAGCCAAGCGTCTTAACTATCACAAAAACATAGGAACTGGGGTGCACAAAAATGGCAGCAGGTGCTCTGAACTGATGAGTCAAAATTTGAAATATTTGGCTATAACAAAAGGCAGTTTGTTCGCCGAAGGGCTGGTGAACGGAACAATAATGAGTGTCTGCAGCCAACAGTGAAGCATGGTGGAGGTTCCTTGCAAGTTTGGGGCTGCATTTCAGCAAGAGGAGTTAGGGATTTGGTCATGATTAACTGTGTCCTTAATGCTGAGAAATATAGGTAGGTACTTATCCATCATGCAATACCATCAGGAAGGTGTCTGATTAGCTCCAAATTTATTCTGCAGCAGGGCAACAACCCCAAACATACAGCTAATGTCATTAAGAACTATCTTCAGCATAAAGAAGAATATTTTACAAAACTACATCCACAGAAGATCTGTGGCAAGATGTTTGGAACAACCTCCCTGCCGAGTTCCTTCCAAAACTGCGCAAGGGTACCTAGAAGAATTTATGTTGTTTTGAAGGCAAATGGTGGTCACATCAAATATTGATTTGATTTACTGTAGATTTCTCTTCTTGTCATTCACTTTGCATTTTGTTAATTGCTGAAAATAAACTATTAACACTTCTATTTTTGAAAGCATTCTTACTTTGCAGTATTTTTTCCACACCTGCCTAAAACTTTTGCACCGGACTGCATATAAAAGGCTAACGCTGCTTCTCACCTCTGTGGTGTCGCTGGCGGCCAGTGGATGGTGCCCGACCGTGCTCTATTCGGGGCATACACCTATGGTGCTCCATTCGAGACCCCTCCCCTCCATGTACACTGCACCCCCCACCATATACTGCCCCTATACACGCTGCTCCTCTCTCCTCAACCATATTCTGCACCCCCCACCATATACTGATCCTATATGGACATTGCACTCCCATAGCCCTATATAGTGCCCCCTATATATAGGGCACCCCCTTTCTCCATATACTGCTCCCGCCATATACCGCACACTCTGCATTCCCTCCTCCATATACTATGCTGCAACCCCAGGTTACTTGCCATCCCAGGACTCGCAACAAGTAGCAGCAGTAACCAGGAAACGGATTCAGGAATCCCCAGATGGTCTCGCAGCGCTCAGAGTGGGGGCAAAGGGGACACATGTGGCCACTGGCCTCCTCTACCCCTATATATATATATACATATATATATATATATATATAGATCATGTACAGCCCGGCACTCCTCCTCTGAGTAATGTGCCCCGGTGCCCTCAGCAACAATAATGGATAGTCGTAAAGAAAAACTGCGGCACTCAGGGACTTGTACTTGTATGAAAATGTATTAAAAATACAATGCAGAAAACATCCGATGTTTTCTGCATTGTATTTTTAATAAATTTTCATACAAGTACAAGTCCCTGAGTGCCGCAGTTTTTCTTTCCGACTATATATATATATATATATATATAAAAGCATAGGACCGGCACTCCGCTTACCACAGCTTACCGCACTGGTGCCCTCACGTATACAAACGTATAAATGCAGGATTCTGTTGGTGCGGCACTCAGCAATGAATAAAACTCCACAAACAATAGAGTATAAATCAATATGTATATAAAAAGACTATATATAAAAGACAAATGCTGCTCTTAACCTCTATGGTGTGCGCCAGCGGTACACACCTACTCAGCATGACAAAGCTCCGGCTCCCAGCTACAGGAGTTACAGAAACCCAGCAGCTCCTGTGTGAGTAGCTACCGCCCCCACCCCCTATAATCCGGTCCTGGTGTCCGTCATTTTGACAGGCTTTTAACTAGTACGTTCATATTTTGCCAACTTGCATAAAGCTGTGATGGCAAAGAAGAAGAGGAAGGGAATGAGGGATGGGGTAATCATGTCATCAAGCTTCCCTCATCTCAAGAAAAACTGAGTGACAGATTCTCTGTGATAAATAGCATGTTGTCTAAGACACGAATAGTTTTAAAACAGCAATAGAAATCAATGCTTCACTAGGCTTGTTTAGCATTTATTCCTATTGCCATTTTAACACCCGGTCAAAGCTGCCAATGATTGGCTCCTCAGTAAATCTACCCCTAGGAGCTTCCACAATTATCTTAAAGTGTCTCAACCCTGAATAAGAGAATTCTATCATGATAAAAATAATAAAATAAAATATATATATTTTTCTTTTTCTATATTTTTCTTAAATGTGGTCTATACACCGGTAAACACTATAGAGAGTGCCATATATTTTTTATACTAACTTTATGTACTGACATACATCTTTTTTCTATACATATAATACTACTTTTCAAAATATGGACGTTTTGTTGAGTAATAATAAACTGTTTCCTAAGTCAGCAGCTTTTCTGACAAGGAAAGGTAGAACGTTGTATTGTGTATTACAATAATAAAATCACTTGATAGTGTAAGTTGCTGACGAATTGAGTTGGTAACGCACTGACAGTTTTTGTTAAAGTTCAGAACCATTAACATACGGTACGGAAACTTTTCTGTATACTCTGTGCTGCACTGGATAAAAAGGAACTTAATACATACTGATGTACTCACCTTCAATGAACCTGTTGACGAGTATGTCTAGGTTGCTTTCGCCAGTGACAGCTTGAATTTGCTGGAAAGCTTGTTCGTAGGTTTCAATAGTCTCTTCCGTTGGGTCACGCTTTTTCCTTTCTATCGCTTCTTTTTCTGAATACAGAACAATAGACAATGTATGTGTGCGCCACAGAGAAATCACCATGTACTATGTAACAATGGCCCTCATTCCGAGTTGATCGCTAGCTGCTTTCGGTTGCAGCGTGGCGATTAGGTGAAAAAGCGGCATTTCTGCGCATGCGTATGGGCCGCAGTACGCACGCGCGAAGTACTTTCACACAAAACTATGCAGTTTTACACAAGGTCGAGCGATGCTTTTCTATCGCTCTGTTGATCAGTGAGTGATTGACAGGAAGTGGGCGTTTCTGGGTGGTAACTGGCCGTTTTCAGGGAGTGTGCTAAAAAACGCAGGCGTGACAGGTAAAAACGCAGGCGTGCCTGGGGAAACGGGGGAGTGGCTGGCCGAACGCAGTGCGTGTTTGTGACGTCAAAGCAGGAACTAAACTGGTGATCGCAAGGTAGGAGTAGGCCTGGAGCTTCTCAAAAACTGCAAGAAAAGATTTTCGAGCAGTTCTGCTAACCTTTCGTTCGCACTTCTGCTAAGCTAAGATACACTCCCAGAGGGCGGCGGCCTAGCGTGTGCACTGTTGCTAAAAGCAGCTAGCTAGCTATCAACTCGGAATGAGGGCCAATATACAGTATCCAGCTATTTTATCAAATCAATATATAGTAAAGCCATTCACAAACAAATGATCTTGAACTAAATCAAGTTTTAAAATAAACTAAAAATGCTTTGAAAACATACGAATATGGGGAGTTGTAGTAAGCTTTGTGAAGTGATAAAGTGGAAGATGAAAGCGCACCAGCCAATCAGCTCCTAACTGTTATTTTTCAAACCCAGCCTGTAACTTGACAGTCAGAAGCTGATTGGCTGCTGCATTATCACTTTCCACTTTACCACTTCTTCAAGCTTAATACATCTGCCCTAAGGTTTCTAAAAGATTGGAGAAGTGAACAAGTGGTGAAATGGAAAGGTGGAGAGGTTGCCATTAGCAACCACTCAGCTTATACCAGTACATGATCATTGCTAGCTAAAAGCTGATTGCTTGTTGGACTTCACTCATTAGACGGCTTGATACATATATCCCCTATATTAACAATCACTCAGAATAAACACTGGCTATGTATCAATACAGAAACAATGGGTAAAGCTAAATTATTCTGCTGCCTTAAGATTATACTTCCGTTTTGAATAAATATGAATGAATCTGAATAATATAACGCTTACAGATCATACCAATAATTATATGTTATGAGTTCTTCAGCAATAACTTAGGATAACAATGAAACATTGAAAAAAAAATTATGGGATCTATTTACTAAGCCTTGGACAGAGATAAAGTGGCTGGAGATAAAGCACCAGCCAATCAGCTACTAACTGCCATGCTACATGGCTGGTACTTTATCTTGCTCCACTTTATCTCTCTCCAAGGGGTAAATTTACTAAGATGGGAGTTCTATTTAAGATGGGATGTTGCCAATAGCAACCAATCAGATTTCAGGTATTATCTTCTAGAAGGTGCTAGATGAATGAGAAGTAGAATCTGATTGGTTGCCATGGGCAACATCCCATCTTAAATAGAACTCCCATCTTAGTAAATTTACCCCCAAGGCTTAGTTATGTAATTAAAGTTGGTTTAATTTTTCTCTTCCTTTTTCCACAGTCAGCAAAACATTGCAACTGCCACAGGTGACTTATTACTGGTTGCCGATTATCATAAGGCTTCCTGCTGAATTTGTTTGGTACTGCATATTAAGCAACTCTCCGCAATACATCTGTAAGCGACCAATACCTCTCCTGCGTCGAGCGTCAAGAACTTCTTCGCTGATGGAGCGTTCCTGAGTCTTGATTCCCATAAACTCCTTCAGTCTGCGGTCATGATCAATAATGCGCTGGAGCTCCTTGATCTCTGCCGTGTGCTGGTTTAGGTCCTTCTCTGCTCTTTCCTTCATCTGTAGCATCTTTGTCTGTGCCTCATCTCTTCACAAAAAATAGAAACGTGAGAAGATAAAACAAGCCTCTCTAAGGCCTGGCTTATGTTGATGATGCAATATTCAAAAGTGACACAAAACACGAAACTACTGCAGTGTAAATATAGAACTATAAGGAATATACCTGGCATCATAAGCTGCAGACGATTCATCAATTACAGTACTAATCTCCTTTCGAGTTTGGAGCAGTTCCTAAGGAAACAAATAATAAAGTGAAATGTTACATGGCGTAGTGCCATGTGTTATATTTTTGTACAGTTTGGATGTTTTGCGTTTTACGTTAGTTTTTGTTCTCACCTTTTCAAGTTTTCTATACAACTGATCAAAACGAGACCTCTCGATTCTCAGTATGTCCAGCTCCTCCCTCATTTTGGCATTTTTTGACAGCTGGAGGTTGAACCTGGTCAGTGCCTAATTATCACACAGAGAAAGTCAGGAGGGGAAAAAAAGGGAGGCATAAATACAAGTCACATGACTAAGCATTGCAAATAAACAACAGCTCTCAATAGAATTATTAGGCATGTTCAAAAAGAAACATAAACATGAACCTTCACCATCTATCAATAGGGTCTGTACATTTCAAATACAATTGTGTTATTATTGACATTATTATTTATTATTAACATTTAATTATACAGCATCAGAATATTCCACTGGCTTTACAGCATGCTTGCCTACCACTGACATCACACCTATATTACACAGCAGGGCTACACACTGACATCACACCTATATTACACAGCAGGGCTACACACTGACATCACACCTAAATTACAAAGCAGGGCTACACACTGACATTGCATCTAAATTACAAAGCAGGGCTACACACTGACATCACACCTACATTACAAAGCAGGGCTACACACTGACATCGCATCTAAATTACAAAGCAGGGCTACACACTGACATCACACCTACATTACACAGCAGGGCTACACACTGACATCCCACCTACATTACACAGCAGGGCTACACACTGACATCACACCTACATTACACGGCATGTCTACACTCTGACATCAAACCTAAATTACAAAGCAGGGCTACACACTGACATCACACCTACATTACACAGCATGTCAACATACTGACAACACAGCTACATTACACAGTAGGGCTACACACTGACATCACACCTACATTACACAGCAGGGCTACACACTGACAACACACCTACATTACACAGCATGTCTACATACTGACAACACAGCTCATTACACAGCAGGGCTACACACTGACATCACACCTACATTACACAGCAGGGCTACACACTGACATCACACCTACATTACACAGCAGGGCTACACACTGACATCACACCTACATTACACAGCAGGGCTACACACTGACATCACACCTAAATTACAAAGCAGGTCTACACACTGACACCACATCTAAATTACAAAGCAGGGCTACACACTGACATCACACCTAAATTACAAAGCAGGGCTACACACTGACATCACACCTACATTACACAGCATGTCTACACACTGACATCACACCTACATTACATAGCAGGGCTACACACTGACATCACACTAACATTACACAGCATGTCTACACACTGACATCACACCTACATTAAACAGCATGTCTACACACTGACATCACACCTACATTACACAGCTTGTCTACACACTGACATCACATCTAAATTACAAAGCAGGGCTACACACTGACATCACACCTACATTACACAGCAGGGCTACACACTGACATCCCACCTACATTACACAGCAGGGCTACACACTGACATCACACCTACATTACACAGCATGTCTACATACTGACAAAACAGCTACATTACACAGTAGGGCTACACACTGACATCACACCTACATTACACAGCAGGGCTACACACTGACAACACACCTACATTACACAGCATGTCTACATACTGACAAGACAGCTACATTACACAGCAGGGCTACACACTGATATCACACCTACATTACACAGCAGGGCTACACACTGACAACACACCTACATTACACAGCATGTCTACATACTGACAACACAGCTACATTACACAGCAGGGCTACACACTGACATCACACCTACATTACACAGCAGGGCTACACACTAACATCACACCTAAACTACAAAGCAGTGCTACACACTGACATCACACCTAAATTACAAAGCAGTGCTACACACTGACATCACACCTAAATTACAAAGCAGGGCTACACACTGACATCACACCTACATTACACAGCATGTCTACACACTGACATCACACCTACATTACATAGCAGGGCTACACACTGACATCACACTTACATTACACAGCATGTCTACACACTGACATCACACCTACATTACAAAGCAAGGCTACACACTGAGATCACACCTACATTACATGACAGGGCTACATGGTACATACTGACATCCCATAGTGTGCGGTGATATATAGATAGATAGATAGATAGATACGTTACAATATATATATATATATATATCTCAGATAAGGATCCATAGGAGAGTACACTTTCAATTACTAAGAGGTGGAGTACACCAGGGATCTTCCCTGAATCTTTTTACTCTTAGTATCTGACCTACTATATGATATTTCTGAATCAATCAGGTGTTTGGGCCATGATAAGAACTATATGCCCATTTTTTAAGCCTGAACACTCGGATATACTAGATTTTCTTCTGATGTATTTTGCTTCATTTATAGTAAGATGTACCCCTGATGAAGTCTCGACAGGAGACGAAACGAGTTTGGTTATCGATTTCAGTTTTTTTGACCTCCAATTTGCGTGTATAGAAGGAGGAAAATCAGAATCGCTGTGAAAAAGAATCACTGTGGAACAAAGGACTATATTGTTATTTTATATGACTTTTTATTAAATTTGTCAATTAAGTGGATGTTTGTCCTTTTAAGTATAATGATGTTATCTTCCGCTATTAAGCAGTAAATGCTTATGACATTGTGAATCTATTTGGATTTTAATAATTTAAGGGCGCTCATTCTCTATTGGAATATATTCTATTCGATTTGGCTCTTGCTAACAGGGAACCTAAGGGAAGGTAGCTGCTTGGGTGTAGTATGATTTCAAATTATATTTATAATTCATTAGCGCAGAAAGAGGGTATTGGTTGTTTATATCTATACTATATATGTATCTAGCTATTTGGTTAATCACGGATTTAATCAATTTGTATGAATGACAATTTTTGTACGTTTTCCAGTGTTTGGGAGCAAATGGTCGATTGTCATTTGCTCTCATTCATTATCAGATTTCATTCCATGCAGCCAGATTTGCCAGATAACTGTACAGTGCATGTCTAGCTTTATTGCTCACCCGGTCCAAACGATTCTCCATCACCTTCACATTTTTCTGTGACTGCACATTCTGTTTGGCAGATCCAGAGGACGCTCTCACTTGTTTTCTCTGATCAGAATTTTTTTTCTCCCAGGATTTTATCTACAAAATAGTTTGATGTTTAATATATTGACCATTGAATTTACATAAATTGCTTTTTTTTTTAACCACAGTTAGTATAGAATAAAATTATGCTTTTGTTATAACTTGGCAACAAACCTTATATTACACATTGCTACCATGTGCTAGGTGACTTTTGTCCATGCAAGACTGGCTTTCTTACAATGTTATTTTGTACGCTGTTGTTCCTTCCCATTTGTCAGTAGAGAGTTTACTAGTCAGTATCTATACACTACTAGACAGAAGAATAGCACCTCAAGCCAACGATGAATCATAGTTGCTGACTACATTTTTGAAGGATTCAGGCTGAAGGCAGATGTCATTAGTGTCTACTATATAAATATAATATCATCTTCAAGGGCTTAATCACTTAAGCTGGGTACATACTTCAATCTCGAGTCCGACGGCGGGTGTGTACCCCTGATATGTCTGTGAATGACGTCATTCACAGGCATATTGCGCTAGCTGTGCAGAACAGCCGTTGGCAGACATATCTTCAGATATATTGGCGCATCTGGCTGTGTGTATGGGCCAGTGATGTGCGGAGAGGTAAATGGCTCAGGAGGCACTGGTTAGTATCAGAGCCAGATTAACACACACACATAGGAACCCAAGGGTTCAAGTGGGCATTATACAGAGGCGCAGCAGTACAAACTGCTGGGAATTTGGTGAGTTTTGATCAAAGATGTGTGACAAGGTAGGCAGGGGAGGCACTGCCTCACCTGTCATAGACCAGTATCCTCCAGAGTTTTGACTATAAAATTATGAGAATACAAAGAAGATATTTACAATATCTTTTTTGTAATTTTTAATATAATTTTTGTAGTCAAAACTCTGAAGTTTACTGGCAGTGCCTCACCTGACCGCACATCATTGGTACGGGCAGTCCGTCGACCACACGTACACTTGCTGCAGGGGGCTGATGCCACAGCTGAACAGGCAAATGCCAGCCCAGCTGGGTGTCCTGACTGACACCTCAAGCGGCCAATCGGTAAATGTGTATACTTACCTGTATCGGCAGCTTGAACGGCGAGATGGCGGGTCTGCTGACGTGACGGTCAGGTGTGTACCCAGCTTTAGCCTGTACACTTATTATTTTTTCAAATATAAAAGAAATGTCCTTAATCTGTGCACTTCTTTCAGCAGCACCGCAGGAGGAACCTCTGTTAGCAGGAACCAATAAGGCGATAGCAATATGTGATGTTTTTCCTTGGTGCGTTATATCCAGTTCCAAAATGTACAGAACCAGTATTGGTAGACTTTGTCCCTGAGGTATGGAATAGGGGTACCTATAATGACTTACCCTCACACCCAAAAATCACCCAACAAATAGAAGCCCAAAGGCTGAATTAGTGGTTAACAATATTTAAGCATTTATTAAAATACATAAAATAGTATACACTGGTTCATTACAATTGGCAAAAACATAGAAACATCAACGGCTCCTACAACAACCCTGTTTACCACCAAGACCACTGTTGTAGGGGCCGTTGATGTTTCTATGTTTTTGACAATTGTAATCAACCCAGTGTATACTATTTTATGTATTTTTAATAAATGCTCAAATATTGTTAACCAGTAATTCAGCCTTTGGGCTTCTATTTGTTGGGTGATTTTTTGGGTGAAGGTATGTCATTATAGGTACCCCTATTCCATATCTCAGAGACAAAGTCTACCAATACTGGTTCTGTACATTTTGGAACTGGATATAGCGCACCAAGGAAAAACATCACTTATTATTTTTTGTTTAACATTTACCTCCTGCTCCAGATCACTAATGGTTTGTTTCTCCAGAGCTAGTTGCTCATCCAACTCATCCTTCTGTTCTAGTAGGGAATGCAGCTTTCCCTGGCTGTTCTGGTCACGAGACTGGTTGCTTCGGCTCTCCGAGATCCTCAAATTTTTCAGCAGTTCGTCCCTCTCTTTCTCCAGTGCATTCATCTCTGCCCTGTACAGAGATAAAGGCAGCAGCTGACACATACTATTATATTGTAATTACCTGCCATTTTATAAAACATATAACTCCTCGTCTTAATGAGATTTTGTACTTTGAAAAAACACAGTTAAAAATAAATAAGTAGTGCATACTTGAGTACTTAAGCATACAGTACCATCACAAATGTGATTGTGTATTTAAAGGTATTTGCTGATAAATCTGGTATCAGCATATTATATAATGCAGTCTATGCGTCCTACAGTATATAGATGTGTCCTCTTACACCTAGCTTCAACACGCCATGTGGCACAAGTAAGCTGCGACAAGCTCATGTATCTTCTGTTTAAATGTGCATCCTAATCGCATGATGCGATGCGACTAAACCGCTTCATGAGACTGCACTGATAGATTTGATATGTAATACTTCTATATCTTTGTGCAACTGAGTCTGTAGGGATATGGATAGTGAAATGGTTAGCATTACTGCCTCACAGCACTGAGGTCATGGGTTCAATTCCCACTATGGCCCTAACTGTGTGGAGTATGTATATTCTATCTGTACTTGTGTGGGTTCCTCCAGGTATTCCAGTTTCCTCCCACAATACAAAACATACTGGCAGGTTATCTGGATGCAGATAAAAAATGACACTACTTTGCAAGTGTGTCCATGTTGTGTTAAGGGCAGACTAGATGGGCCAAGTGGCTCTTATCTACCGTCAAATTCTATGTTTCTATGAGATGTTTGGAGCGTTTGCATCAATAGTGTAATGAGACACATCTGTACTAGCATCTAAACTTATGTAGCATACCTCCCAACTGTCCCAATTTTCGCGGTGCAGTCCCTTTTTTCATGGACTATCCAACTTGTCCCAGTTGGGAGACCCTCTCTCAGCGGCGAATACACTACTCACCAGCAGAGATCCCGGGCATGGCCAGCAGCTCAGTGCGCTGTTCATGACCCCATAGTGATTAAACGGGTGCATGGCTCGCAAACGCGGCACTTCCCATGAGGCCACACCCCCTAATCTCTGTGTGCACAGTGCCTACTACCTCCATGCATGCAGCTATTGGCCCCATAGTTACCCTGCCATTCCTGTGAGCACAGTGCCTGCTACCTCCATGCCTGCAGCTGCTGGCCCCTAAACTATCCTGCCATCTCCGTGTGCACAGTCTCTACTACCTCCATGTCTGCAGCTGCTGGCCCCTTAGCTACCCTGCTATCTCTGTGTGCACAGTGCCTGCTACTTCCATGCATGCAGCTATTGGCCCCTAATCTATCCTGCCATCTCTGTGTGCACAGTGCCTGCTACTTCCATGCCTGCAGCTGCTGGCCCCTAAGCTACCCTGCCATCCCTGTGAGCACAGTGCCTGCTACCTCCATGCCTGCAGCTGCTGGCCCCTAAGCTACCCTGCCATTTCTGTGTGCACAGTGACTGTTACCTCCATGCCTGCAGCTGCTGATCCTTAGCTACTGTACCCTGCCATCTCTGTGTGCACAGTGCCTGCTACCTCCATGTCTGCAGCTGCTGATCCTTAGCTACTGTACCCTGCCATCTCTGTGTGCACAGTGCCTGCTACCTCCATGCCTGCAGCTGCTGGCCCCTAAGCTACCCTGCCATCTCTGTGAGCACAGTGTCTACTACCTCCATGTCTGCAGCTGCTGGCCCCTTAGCTACCCTGCCATCTCTGTGTGCACAGTGCCTGCTACTTCCATGCCTGCAGCTGCTGGCCCCTAAGCTACCCTGCCATCTCTTTGAGCACAGTGTCTGTTACCTCCATGCCTGCAGCTGCTGGCCCCTAAACTATCCTGCCATCTCCGTGTGCACAGTCTCTACTACCTCCATGTCTGCAGCTGATGGCCCCTTAGCTACCCTGCTATCTCTGTGTGCACAGTGCCTGCTACTTCCATGCATGCAGCTATTGGCCCCTAATCTATCCTGCCATCTCTGTGTGCACAGTGCCTGCTACTTCCATGCCTGCAGCTGCTGGCCCCTAAGCTACCCTGCCATCCCTGTGAGCACAGTGCCTGCTACCTCCATGCCTGCAGCTGCTGGCCCCTAAGCTACCCTGCCATTTCTGTGTGCACAGTGACTGTTACCTCCATGCCTGCAGCTGCTGATCCTTAGCTACTGTACCCTGCCATCTCTGTGTGCACAGTGCCTGCTACCTCCATGCCTGCAGCTGCTGATCCTTAGCTACTGTACCCTGCCATCTCTGTGTGCACAGTGCCTGCTACCTCCATGCCTGCAGCTGCTGGCCCCTAAGCTACCCTGCCATCTCTGTGAGCACAGTGTCTACTACCTCCATGTCTGCAGCTGCTGGCCCCTAAGCTACCCTGCCATCTCTGTGTGCACAGTGCCTGCTACTTCCATGCCTGCAGCTGCTGGCCCCTAAGCTACCCTGCCATCTCTTTGAGCACAGTGTCTGTTACCTCCATGCCTGCAGCTGCTGGCCCCTAAGCTACCCTGCCATCTCTGTGAGCACAGTGTCTGTTATCTCCATGTCTGCAGCTGCTGGCCCCTTAGCTACACTGCCATCTCTGTGAGCACAGTGTCTGTTACCTCCATGTCTGCAGCTGCTGGCCCCTTAGCTACACTGCCATCTCTGTGAGCACAGTGCCTGCTACCTCCATGCCTGCAGCTGCTGGCCCCTAAGCTACCCTGCCATCTCTGTGAGCACAGTGTCTGTTACCTCCATGTTGCTGGCCCCTTAGCTACCCTGCCATCTCTGTGTGCACAGTGCCTGCTACTTCCATGCCTGCAGCTGCTGGCCCCTTAGCTACCCTGCCATCTCTGTGAGCACAGTGTCTACTACCTCCATGTCTGCAGCTGCTGGCCCCTTAGCTACCCTGCCATCTCTGTGTGCACAGTGCCTGCTACTTCCATGCCTGCAGCTGCTGGCCCCTAAGCTACCCTGCCATCTCTGTGAGCACAGTGTCTGTTACCTCCATGTCTGCAGCTGCTGGCCCCCAAGCTACCCTGCCATTTCTGTGTGCACAGTGACTGTTACCTCCATGCCTGCAGCTGCTGATCCTTAGCTACTGTATCCTGCCATCTCTGTGAGCACAGTGCCTGCTACCTCCATGCCTGCAGCTGCTGGCCCCTAAGCTACCCTGCCATCTCTGTGAGCACAGTGCCTGCTACCTCCATGTTGCTGGCCCCTTAGCTACCCTGCCATCTCTGTGAGCACAGTGCCTGCTACCTCCATGCCTGCAGCTGCTGTCTTCCGTGGGGCCGGGAGGGTCACCCGATTTTCGGGAGCCTCCCGGCCATTCCGGGAGAGTAGGCAAGTATGCCCTAAGCTACCCTGCCAGTTCTGTGTGCACAGTGCCTGCTACCTCCATGCCTGCAGCTGCTGGCCCCTAATCTATCCTGCCATCTCTGTGTGCACAGTGCCTGCCACCTCTATGTCTGCATCTGCTGGCCCCTAAGCTATCCTTCAAAATAAAAATATGCCCTCCTCACTGATTAGGTGCAGGGTGCTAGAATAAATACTATGGGGTCCATTTATCAATGTGTTTTAGATATTTAAAACTTGTTGCATATGCTACATGGTGCTCCAGCCAATCAGCTCCCAATTGTCACTTTTCAAACACATAACAATTAGGAGCTGATTGGCTGGAGCATCATGTAGCATATGCGGGTGTAGTACGGTATGCCAGCGCTCGGGTTCCCGGCGACCAGCATACCGGCGCCGGGAGCCCGACCGCCAGCATACTGACAGCGTGGCGAGTGCAAAGGAGCCCCTTCCGGGCATGGTGGCGTGTATTTTATTCTCCCTCCAGGGGGGTCGTGGACCCCCACGAGGGAGAATAGCTGTCGGTATGCCGGGTGCCGGGATTCCGGCGCCGGTATACTGTGCGCCGGGATCCCGACATTCGGCAAACTGAAGACCACCCAGCATATGCAACAAGTTTTAAACAGCTATGTGTGGACAGTGACTGTCTTTATTTTATCTATATCACAAACGTGTTGTCACTGTCCTTACGCTATACCTATGAGTAACCTGGCCTAGATTTTGTAGACAACAGAAGAGATCGTATTGCTGAGACATAAATAAAACATCCACCATTGTGTTTATCTGAAAAAGTGCATCTGCTTAGTATATCAATGATAAGCTATGTCATTGTCAGCTATGCATTATGTATAAAGTGACATACAGGGCCGGATTCAAATGTGCTCTCCCCCCTCCCGGCCGCAATCGCTCCCGCCAGCAGTATTCTAATGTCACTGCCGACAGACGTGACACGTTCATTTCAGCTTGCTACCCCCGGGTGTAGCGAGCTGAAATGCGCGTAAAAAGACCCATTTGGGTCTTTTCATGATCGCGCCCATTAGTTTAGTCAGGTTTAGGTGCGCAATAGGGGCGATAATGGGGGCCATTTGAATATCGCCCCTCTATCTCCCATCACTTTAGACGGGAGATAGGGGGCGCGTTAAGGTTTGAATTCCCGCCACAGTATTCATGACATGAATATTGCCAGAAAGGGTGTTTCTGATGTGAAATACAGGTCCATTTGCTTCATTAGTGACATTCTTATCTACAGCATACAGATGTCTCTTCATATGAGGGGTCATTCCGACCCGATCGCAGGCTGCGCTTCGTCGCAGCCGTGTGATCGGGTCGGAACTGGGCAAGCACTGCGCCCGCATTGGCAGACGCGTCGTTGCGACTGTCGCCGGGCAGCGATGCCGCTAGCGAAGAAAGCAGTCGCAGCAGCGACTGCAAGAAGATTGACAGGAGGAAGGCGTTTCCGGGGCATCAACTGACCGTTTTCTGGGCATGAAGATCCGAACACAGGCGTGTCGAGGCTTTTGGAGGGCGGATGTCTGACGTCAATTCCGGGACCTGCAACACTGGATTCATCGACAGGATAAGTAAGTCTTACCCTGGTCTTGTTTCACACAAAACTTTTTTGCATAGCAGGGCTGCACAAGCGATCGCAGCCTTGCTATGCAAAAAAACACTCCCCCATAGGCGGCGTCTAGTTGATCGCACGGGCAGCAAAAAGTTGCTACGTGCGATCAACTTGGAATGACCCCTATATTGTGGCTCCAAAGAGCCCCTCTATTGGGGTAAATTTGCTAAAGCTTGTAAATGAAATATGGTAATGTTGCCCATAGCAACCAATCAGATTCTGTGTATCATTTTCTCTGATGCAATAGAGAAATGATAGACAAAATCTGATTGGTTGCTACGGACAACATCACTACTTTTCATTTTTAGAAACTTTACTAAATATACCACTATGTGTGCCAGGGCGACTCAGCCACACTGAGCATTTTTCTCGCTCAAAATGTGTCTGATTCACATAAGTTCAACAAATGGAAGCAGCAAATCTTTACAAGATTACACTGATCAATTTAATGTGCAATTTAATGTACATCTGTGTGCAACTGAGTCTGAATCTGTATATGAAGTGCTATGATGCAACAACATCGACTGTCTCTAACACCAAGATTTGTTCTGCTTTATCTGCGACTTTTGTACGTGTTTAAAACTAATTCCTGTGCAGCTAAAATTGTAGCTCAGCCGGCGATGCGAATAACACGCACAATTTAAAGAAACCGTACGCTACACGTCTCAAAGCACCTTAATCACGCTGGACATCTCACACCATACAGCATGTAGACTCTAAGGGGTCATTCCGACCCGATCGCTCGCTGCAGTTTCTCGCAGCGCAGCGATCGGGTCGGAACTGTGCATGCACCGGCGCCGCACTGCGCCAGCGCATGCCAGCCGTCGTTGCCTAGCGATCGCCTCTGAGGCAGAGACGGTTGCTGGGCGGGAGGGAGCTGGACGGCGGCGTTAAGCCACCGTATAGGGGGCGCGGTCCGGCCAATGCAGGCGTGGCCGGACCGTTGGGGGAGGGGGCCGCGGCAGCTGCGTGATGTCACACGCAGCCGAGGCGAGCCGGGCAGTGACGAGTAGCTGCCAGCCAGCACGCTAAAGCTGCGCTGGTCGGGAGTTACTCTTGAAGTGCAAAGGCATCGCCGCTGTTCGATGCCTTTGCACTTCTGCAGGAGGGGGGAGCGGCACTGACATGCGGGGCGGACTAGCCCTGTGCTGGGCGTCCCCCCGCCTGTCAGTGTGAATGATCGTAGCTGTGCTAAATTTAGCACAGTTACGATCAACTCGGAATGGACTCAGAATGACCCCCCAAGTTTAAGAGGACACATCTTTATGGACGCTATTCAAAACCATTCCAGTAAATTCTACCGGAACGGTTCCTGAAATCTTATCACAAGTCACACATTAATTTAATGTTAAGTCCATGAAGCCTAAATCAATCTTCCTACCACTAGTTTTGCCACTCATTAGTTTTCTGGAAGGAGGGATGGAGCGAAGGACATCTACTATTTAATTGATGCTGATGTTGTCTTTAATTTATAGTAACTCTCCTGCATTCTGCTGTGCTTGCACAGGCAGACAATGCATGTCACACAGCACATCAGAACAAAGACAGTGGATCTGGAATTAAGTTCTCGGTAAATTCAGCCAGATATCTGTCGTACTTATACAGATAAATGAGGATGGAGTGATGTAAAGTTCAGCATCACACGTGATGTCAATCACTGTCTAATTGGGATAAAAGTGGTGGATGACCTCTTGGGATTGGTGCATTTTGTGGAAGATTGAACAAGCACAAAAACGGTACTGCATCACGACTAAGAACTTCAAGCCAAAATATGCTATGCTGTTTCCCTAATACGTAATCCTTTTTATATGTGTTATGTAAGCATTCAACACTAACAGTGTAAAAATAAGTTTATGCAAAGTCCCCAGCATCCAGTACAATACATAGTAAGGATATAATGGGATTGAGGTAATAGAATAAGGATAACAGGAGTAGGGTAGAATTTCCTCTAGGAGTTATTAATGATGAAATGAAGGATGTGAAAAAAAGGATGATGTAGTTAGAGGTAAAGGGGGCAAATAGAGACAACTAAAAAAAGATAGAGAAAAGGAAATTAGGTGGAGGTGGAATCATGGACTATGATAAAAACAAGAAAGATGCAGACCATTACATATGAAGTTTAGGTTACTCATTTGTAATAATTTATAATATTTCTTATAGAATTATCGCTCACTTTGCTAAAGCCCCCAACAGATAACAAGGAACCCTGCTAATGTCTGCTTTCTAGGCAACCTTCTAGATAAAATGTATTTGGTGTATAGGTGCAGATTCACAATTAAATACTGCGGGGTATATTGTTTACAGATGAATGGACAGACTTGAACAAAATATGAATCAATGTGATAACAAGAAACAGATAACAGTGTGGGTATTAGTACTGGAATACACACAGGAACAGACCGACGTAACAATGGACTAAATGTATGAAGCAGTGATAAGAGTAGAGAAATGAACCAGTGGAGAAGTTGCCCATGGCAACCAATCAGCGTTGAAGTAACATTTATAATTTGCATATTATAAAATTATACAGAGCAGCTGATTGGTTGCCATCGGCAACTTCTCCACTGGCTCACTTCTCCACTTTGATCACTGCTACATACATTTACCCAAATGGCTGCTGTAGAAAACTCTGGTGTTCAAACGGTTTAGGCTGCCATTGCTATAGGAATGTTAGTGTACCATTTGCCTTTTTTTGGACCTCTTGGTATCTGATAGGATCTGACAAGTCATAAAACCACAAACTGTTGAATTTTCAGGACTCCCACTCAGATTATGTACCTCTTCAGTAGAACATTCACAAACCTATAACAATCCATTAATATTAAGAGAAATTGGCTGACCTAAAGCAATCATTAACCTAGAACATTCAGAGAGTTAGGTCGACCTGCAACTGTCAGTGCACTAGAACATTCACAAAGCTAAACCGATAGCAATCAGTGCACTATAACATATGCAGAACTAAATCAAGCTGTAGCAATCAGTACACTACAACATTTACAGAACTAGATCAAGCTGTAGTAATCAGTGCACTAGAACATTTGCAGAACTAGATAGACCTATAGAGCAATCAGTTAACTAGAACATTTGTAGAGTTGTATTGAGCTGTAGGAATCAGTGCACCACAACATTTGCAGAACTATGGACCTAATTTAGATCTAATCGCACGGCTGCGTTTTTTGCTGCCCTGCGATCAGATAGTCGCCGTCGACAGGGGGAGGGTAAAAGCGCTGTGCAAGTGTGCGATCACATGTGTTGCAGAGCTGCACAAAAATCAGTTTGTGCAGTCTCTGCGCAGCCCAGGACTTACTTATCCAGTGCGATTGATTCCTGCTGATCGAGACCAGAGCTGACGTCAGACACCCTCCCTGAAAACGCTTGAGCTCGCCTGCGTTTTTCCGGACACTCCCTGTAAACGGTCAGTTGCCACCAACAAACGACCTCTTTGTGTCAAACACCTTGGGAACGCCCGTGCAAATGGATCCTTCGCACCATCCCGTCGCTGACCAGCGATGCCCATTGTAGCCGTCCAAAGCGCCGGCGCACTGCAGTGCATACAAACGCGCAGTTCGGATATGATTACCCGCTGTGCAAAAACGCACAGCAGCGATCAGATCTGAATTAGGCCCTGTGGTAGATAGACCCATAGCAATCAGTGCATTAGAACATTAACAGGACTACAGATCTAGCTGCTCTCATCGCACCTGCGACTATAATAATTATACTGTGTGATAGCAGTTGTGACTATTCCCACTGGGCACACTAAGTTACCGCCGTGATGCGTGCGCATGTGCATACGCATCGCTGCAACGATGAGTGGGGCTACATCAGGGTCCTCTACCCTTATGTGCTTTTCCTTCTCTTACTTAGAATATCTCCTACTCCAAACTCAATACATAGGCACCTAGCCCTCGATTTCGGACACCGTAATGTTTATTTAATTGTCATGTCCGCTGAGGCTACAATGTTTATATACCATGTACTTGCCCTACATTGTCTTGTATTCTAAGTCGCTGTTATTCTTGTTTTGCTAATTTGTTTATGTACTGTGGGCGTAATTCAGAGTTGATCACAGCAGCAAATTTGTTAGCAGTTGCGCAAAACCATGGGGGTCATTCCGAGTTGTTCGCTCGCAAGCTGCTTTTAGCAGCTTTGCACACGCTAAGCCGCCGCCTACTGGGAGTGAATCTTAGCTTATCAAAATTGCGAACGAAAGATTAGCAGAATTGCGAATAGACACTTCTTAGCAGTTTCTGAGTAGCTTCAAACTTACTCGACATCTGCGATCAGTTTAGTGCTTGTCGTTCCTGGTTTGACATCACAAACACACCCAGCGTTCGCCCAGACACTCCCCCGTTTCTCCAGCCACTCCCGCGTTTTTCCCGGAAACGGTAGCGTTTTTTCGCACACTCCCATAAAACGGCCTGTTTCCGCCCAGAAACACCCACTTCCTCTCAATCACACTCCGATCACCAGAACTAAGAAAAAACCTCATAATGCCGTGAGTAAAATTCCTAACTGCATAGCAAATTTACTTGGCGCAGTCGCACTGCGGACATTGCGCATGAGCGACTAATCGCTCCGTTGCGAGAAAAAAATACAGAGCGAACAACTCGGAATGACCCCCCCATGTGCATTGCAGGGGGGGGGGGGGGTCAGATATAACATGTGCAGAGAGAGTTAGATTTGGGTGGAGTGTGTTCAAACTGAAATCTAAATTGCAGTGTAAAAATAAAGCAGCCAGTATTTACCCTGCACAGAAACAATATAACCCACCCAAATCTAACTCTCTCTGCAAATGTTATATCTGCCATCTGCAGTGCACATGGTTTTGCCCGACTGTTAACAAATTTGCTGCTGCGATCAACTAAGAATTACCCTTTGTGTGCCTTATTCAGCAGAAGTTGCAGTTTTGCTAAAAAATCAAAACTGCAATTGCTAACAATCACATGCTGGGGGCCGCTCAGAACAGGGCAAGCCCATCCGCCATGCAAAGCGATGCGATCGCAATTCAATTGTGATCACATCACTGAACTAGGGATGCCCCCTTGCCTGCGCAGCCTGGCTGCAAAGGCAGGTGCAAGTCGCCCATGTTTTCAATCACAGTAGCCGAGTGTGATATCACCGGCTGCCCCGAAAACGGCACCTCCCCATCCCCGTTTGGGCTGACCTGCCCCTGCATTCACATTAGTGAGATGCGATTGCATTTCACTGTGTGTGCACGCACAGTGCGGCTCCTGCGGGTGCGCATTGTACACAAAATCGTCAGTATGCAATCGCTTCGCTGATGCGATCCATACTGAATAAGGCCCTTTGTTAGGTGCTGCGAAATCCTTGTGGTGCCATAGAAGTAAAGGATAATAATAATACATATGGAGATCTAACTGTAGCATTCAGTGCACTAGAACATTTGCAGGACTAGACCGATCTGTAGCAATCAGTGCACTAGAACATTTGCAGGACTAGACCGATCTGTAGCAATCAGTGCACTAGAACATTTGCAGGACTAGACCGATCTGTAGCAATCAGTGCACTAGACCATTTGCAGGACTAGACCGATCTGTAGCAATCAGTGCACTAGAACATTTGCAGGACTAGACCGATCTGTAGCAATCAGTGCACTAGAACATATGCAGGACTAGACCGATCTGTAGCAATCAGTGCACTAGAACATATACAGTACTAGACCGATCTGTAGCAATCAGTGCACTAGAACATATACAGGACTAGACCGATCTGTAGCAATCAGTGCACTAGAACATATGCAGGACTAGACCGATCTGCAGCAATCAGTGCACTAGAACATTTGCAGGACTAGACCGATCTGCAGCAATCAGTGCACTAGAACATATGCAGGACTAGACCGATCTGCAGCAATCAGTGTACTAGAACATTTGCAGGACTAGACTGATCTGCAGCAATCAGTGGACTAGAATATTTGCAGGACCAGTCCGGTCTGTAGCATTCAGTGCACTTGAATATTTGCAAAACTAGACAAAGCTGTAGCAATCATTAACCTAGAACATTTGCAGAACTAGATCAAACTATAGCAATCAGTTCAATAAAACATTTGCAGAACTAAATCAAACTATAGCAATCAGTTCAATAAAACATTTGCAGAACTATACCAAACTGTAAACAATCAGAGCTTAAGAAGATTCAATAGGAGAAAATTAATGAGAATAGAACATACTGTGTAGAAGGTGAAGCTTTAGGATGTTTCGTCTATAGGCACACAGTAAGGACAATTAGTTAACCGAAGAAAAAAAAAAACTAGAAAAAACACACAAAGAACTGTAAAATGTACCATTGGCAATAGCTTAATTCAGCTAAGGAATAACAGGAAGACTAGTCAGCTAAGTGTCCTTTTTCTTATGGCAAGATGTTTCACATACAGTTAGCTGTCAATGCCACAACCCTTTCATTCTGCCAGTACTAGTGATAAAAGAAAGATTTGCAGCACTAATATGAGGACAAGTAGGTGCAGTAAGTGTACAGTCATATAAACTGCATTGTTTCTGCTCAGGGGTATATGCAGTTATGTCAGCAGGAAAGAATTTTCTGAGAGAAGAAAAAAGTGGTAGCAGCCAATACAAAGTACAGTATATGGAGTTATAATAACAGGATACATTCAAATAATCACGTTTCTTCCTTACTACTATGCATTATGAGATTGTACAGATTGCAGAGAACATATTTTATACATGACAACACAAATTACATTTTTGCACCTGAAAAAGTATTGATTATGCATAGCAGCTATCCCCATGGGTGATAATGTAGTACGGTTACATTAGATCCTGTAAATTTATATTGTACTAATCATTTCTGGACTGGATTTTCAAAGCCGCTACACATGAAAAACAAATCTTTTATTACAAACATAGTCGTTCCCACAGATGTAATCATTTCTGACTTTGAAAGGTGAAAAACAAAGAACAGGCATAAATTAATATCATCCTTTCCCTATTTACTGCATATCTCCTGCAGAACTGATTGACCAAACTGAAGGTCCTCAGAGGCCAAAGTATCGAACTTGTAGAACTTACCAAACGTGTTCAAACCTGACCAAGTAGCTGCTCGGCAGAGCTGTAAAGCCGAGACACCCCGGGTAGCCGCCCAAGAAGAACCCACCGACCTAGTAGAGTGGGCTGTACAGATTTTGGAACCGGCAATCCTGCCGTGGAATAAGCATGCTGGATAGTGACCCTGATCCAGTGTGCAATGGTCTGCTTTGAAGCAGGACACCCAATTTTATTGGGATCATAAAGAACAAACAGCGAGTCCGATTTTCTGTGACGAGCTGTTCGCTTTACATACACCTTCAAAGCCCTCACAACATCCAAAGACTTTGAAGTAGCAGAGGTGTCAGTGACAACCAGAACCACAATAGGCTGGTTGATGTGAAATGCAGACACCACTTTAGGAAGAAATTGCTGACGAGTTCAGCTCTGTCCTCATGGAAACTTAAGTAGAGGCTCTTGTGAGACAACACCCCCAGCTCTGACACACATCTTGCTGAAGCCAAGACCAACAGTGTGACTATCTTCCAAGTAAGATATTTTATGTCTACCTCCTGTAACGGTTCAAACCAGTCCGACTGGAGGAACTGCAGCACCAAATTGAGATACCAAGGTGCCGTGGGAGGCACAAAGGGAGGTTGGATGCGCAGAACACCTTTCAAGAACGTCTAGACCTCAGGGAGAGAAGCCAAATGTTTCTGAAAGAAAATGGTCAAGGCCGAAATCTGGACTTTTATGGAGCCCAGACGTAGACCCACATCCACACCTGACTGCAGAAAAAGCAGTAAACATCCCAGATGAAATTCCACCACAGAATATTTTCTGCTCTCACATCAAAAGACGTATTTCTTCCAAATACAGTAGTAATGTTTAGATGTTACCCCCTTTCTGGCTTGGATCATAGTCGGGATGACCTTGTCAAGGATCACTCTCCAGGATAGAATCAGCCATTCAACTTCCATGTCGTCAAACGTAACCGCGGTAGGTCTTGATAGACGAACTGGCCCTGTTGCAGAAGATCCTTGCGAAGAGTTAGAGGCCACAGATCTTCAAGTAGCATCTCTAGAAGGTCCGCGTACCAGGCCCTTCTTGGCCAGTCCAGAGCAATGAGTATTGCTTGAACCTTTTACCTTTTTATTCTTTTGAGAATTCTTGGGATCAGAGGAAGTGGCGGAAACACGTACACCATCTGATAGACCCAAGGAGTTGTCAGAGCGTCTACCACCACTGCTTGTGGTTCTGTCGACCTGGAACAATACCGCTTGAGCTTCTTGTTGAGACGAGAGGCCATCATGTCGGTTTTGTGGATATCTCCACCGACGTGTCAAGCACCTGAACACCTCCGCGTGAAGACCCCAATCCCCCGGGTGCAGGTTGTGCCTGCCGAAGGCCACAGTGTGTTTTTATGCCCAGAGGAGAATTCTTGTCATATCTGACATTGCTGCTCTGCTTTTCGTTCCGCCCTGTCGGTTTATGTATGTTACCGCTGTCACTTTGTCCGACTGGACCTGAATGGCCTGATCTCGAAGTTATGAGGCCTGCAGAAGGGCGTTGTATATAGCCCTGAGTTCCAAAATGTTGATTGGAAGGACAACTTCCTGACTTTCTTGACCATCTTCCCTGAAACTGCACCTCCTGGGTGACTGCTCTCTAACCTCTGAGGCTTGCATCTGTGGTTAGCAGAATCCAATTCTGAATCCCTAACCGTCAACCCTCGATTAGGTGAGAAGTCTGAAGCCACCATAGAAGAGAAATCCTGGCTCTTGGCGACAGACGGATCCTCTGGTGCATGTGAAGATTCGATCTGGACCATTTGTCTGACAGATCGAGCCGGAAAGGTCTTGCATGAAACCTTCCGTATTGAAGCGCCTCGTAAGAGGCCACCATTTTCCACAGAAGGCGAATGCATAGATACACCGATACCCGGGTTGGCTTCAGGACATCCCGATCCATCGACTGGATTACCAATGCCTTTTCCAATGGAAGGAACACCTTCTGCGACTCTGTCCAGTATCATCCCCAGGAATGGAAGCCTCCGTGTTGGCTCTAGGTGAGATTTCAGAAGGTTCAGAATCCACCTGTGATCCCGGAGTAATCGGGTTGAGAGACCAATGCTGTCCAACAACCTCTCCCTGGACGGTGCCTTTATCAGAAGATCGTCCAGGTATGGAATTATGTTCACTCCCTGCTTGCGGAGGAGAAACATCATCTCTACCATCACCTTGGTGAACACTCTCGGTGCCGTGGAGAGACCAAATGGCAGGGCCTGGAACTGGTAGTGACAGTCCTGCAGTGCAAACCGAAGATAAGCCTGATGAGGCGGCCAGATCGGAATGTGAAGGTACGCATCCTTGTTATCCAGAGACACTAGGGGGTAAATTTACTAAGATGGGAGTTCTATTTAAGATGGGATGTTGCCCATAGCAACCAATCAGATTCCAGGTATTATCTTCTAGAAGGTGCTAGATAAATGAGAAGTAGAAGCTGATTGGTTGCTATGGGCAACATCCCATCTTAAATAGAACTCCCATCTTAGTAAATTTACCTATTTGAATTCCCCTTCCTCCAGACCTGAGATCACCGCTCTCAGAGACTTCACGTTAAATTTGAACACTCGTAAGTACGAGTTCAACCACTTGAGGTTCAAAATTGGTCTTACCGAACCGTCCGGTTTCGGTACTACAAACAAGTTGGAATAATACCCCTTGTTTTGCAGATGAAGTGGAACTAGAACAATGACCTGAGTCTGCACCAGTTTCTGAATGGTGTCCTGTACAGTTATACTTGCCTCCTGTGAAACTGGTAAGCCTGATTTGAAGAATCTGTGAGGTGGGAGCTCCTGGAACTCCAGCCTGTATCCCTGGGAAATAAGATTTATGACCCAGGGATCCTGGCACGAACTTGTCCAGATGTGACTGAAAATTTTTAGCTGTGCTCCCACCCACCAGTCTTCCAGGCATAGCAGTCCACCCTCATGCTGAAGGCTTTGAGGAAGCAGAGCTTGAACTCTGTTCCAGAGAACCAGCCGTTGCTGGTTTGCGTGGTTTACCTCTAACGCCTCTGGTGGCTGTAGAAGAACCTCTGGTTTTGCCCTTAAACTTGGCTGTCCAAAAGGACTGCAAATTGGAAGCTGAGTAGGCCTTCCTAGCTGGGGGAGCTGCGGAAGGAAGATATGTGGACTTACAGTAGCTTTGGAGATCCATTTATCCAGTTCATCTCCAAATAAGGCCTCTCCTGTAAATTGTAGGCCTTCTATGCCGTTCCTGGAGTCCGCATCAGCACTCCACTGGCGTAGCCATAAGCTCCAGTGGTGTGTGCATTAAGCAAGCCTATTTCTTTTATGGCTTACACCATAAAGCTTGCAGAGTCCTTTATATGTTGCAGAAGTAAAACATTCTCCCCCCTAGATAAGGAATCTAACCCCTTAATTAGGTTACCCGACCATTTAGCAATGACTTAAGTGATCCACACACATGCTATAGTGGGTCTCTGCGCCACCCCAGCAGCTGTGTACAAGGATTTGAGTGTGGTCTGAATTCTACGATCAGCCGTGTCTTTCAGGCAGGCTGCACCAGGGACAGGTAATACCATTTTCCGTGACAGCCTGGATACTGATACATCCACTCCCGGTGTATTTTCCCATTTGTTCCTATCATCACGAGGAAAAGGAAAGGATAATTGAAATTTTCTGTCAGGATAAACCCACGGTTCTTCAAACAGGGTATTCAGCTCCTTTCACACAGGAAAAGTGACTGAGATCCCCGTCGCGGCCGTCCCTGCCGCGCCTGTGGTCCACTGCTGGATGTGCGTCCTTGTGTGCCTCGGCCGCTGCTCTCATCCCTGCAACCGCGGTGCGCGTTGGGAGCGTGGAGTCTCTACTGCTGCGGCCTCCGTCGCCATTGTTGTTTGCACATGTTTCCCAGTGCTTAGTTCCCCTTCTGATTCGGTTAATGGGCGCAGCCATCTTGGACTCTGGTCACATGTTGTCAGTTCACCTATCCGTAGTGCTGCTGGAGCCAGGGAGTAATTGCCAGCCAATCCCTGCTGTCATGCAGGTATAAATATCCTGTCCCAGCACCCAGAAGGTTGTCAGTGCTTCAATTGTCCCTCCAGTGTTTCCAGTGTGCAGTTCTCTGTGAATTCTCCTGTGGACTTCTTCTGCATTACAGCCTGACTCCCCTGTGATTCCCTTCTGCGGTGCAGTTCCAGTTTCCCTGTGTCCAAGTCCTGCGGTGCAACCAGTCTCCTTTGCTCCCGCACCCAGTGCTAATAGTTTGTGATAATCTGGCTTTCCAGCAGCCATTCTCCAGCTTCACTTACAGTGTTCCTGCAAACCCCAGCTTCATCTACAAATGTTCCTGCGAACCCCAGCTTCATCTACAGTGTTCCTGCGAACCCCAGCTTCATCTAGTGTTCCTGCGAACCCCAGCTTCATCTACAGTGTTCCTGCTAACCCCAGCTTCATCTACTTTTGTTTCCCTGCGCACCCCAGCTTCATTTCTCATTTATTCACGAACTCTATTATTATTTACAGTCTCACTTGCCGTTCCCAGGATCACGTTCTACCTCACCTGGGTTCCTAAGCATTATACAGAACTTTCAGTTACTCCTTGGATTACTGGTCTTAACCAGTTGTGTTCCCAATTCTTACCATTGACGTTTATTTTTAATTGCACCTTATATGACTATTTATTTAATAAAAACCCTCAAAGACATTTTCAGTTGTCGTGGTCACGCCTTCGGGCAATTACTGCTACTGTCCTAACGCATGTCTAGGAGGCTACTTCCCCTCCTAAGTTCCGGTATCCGTCAGCCCCTACAACTGAGGCTTCCAGCTACTGGCACCAGCCCTCAGTTGTGACAGTAAGCACTGACCTAATGGATTCGGTTGGAGACCAAGTCCAAGGGACCAGGCCGATGCAAGAACTGGCAGCCCGCCTCGAACATCAGGATGCTGCACAAGGCCATGTAATTAGATGTCTCCAGGACCTCATCTCCCGACTGGATGAAATTCAAGCTACCCTCCGTGGGTCAGGGGCGTCCAGTATGTCGACTGTAGTAACTCCGGTGGTATCCCCACTCCCCATACCCATTTCTCCTTCAGGTTTCCACTTGCTGACACCTGCCAAATATGATGGATCCCCAAAAGCCTCCAGGGGTTTCCTAAACCAGTGCGAGATCCACTCTGAGTTGCAGCCCAGCAGTTTTCCTACAGACCGCACTAAAGTGGCGTGCTGATCTCTCTACTCAGTGGCTCCGCCCTTGACTGGGCATCACCCCTATGGAAAAAATCAGATGTCCTGCTGTCATCCTACTCTGACTTTGTGGCAACATTCAGACGTATTTTTGATGAGCCAGGTCGAGTGTCGTCAGCTTCTTCTGAGATCCTTCGGCTTCGTCAGGGGACACGAACTGTCGGCCAGTATTTAATACAATTCCAGACGCTAGCATCTGAAGTCTCTTGGAATGAGGAAGCCCTCTATGCAGCTTTCTGGCAAGGCCTGTCTGAACGTATCAAAGATGAGCTCGCCACTACAGACTTACCCTCGAAACTGAATGAGCTCATATCACTCTGCACCAAAGTTTACCAACGGTTCCGCGAAAGGGCGATAGAGTGAGGCAGGTCCTCCGTTCATAAGACTCCTTCTGCTCCGCCTCCTCGTCAGCCGTCTCCATCTAAAGATGAACCTATGCAGATAGGTAATTCACGACTGTCTCCCGCAGAGCGCAGAAGACGTTTATCCAACCGCCTGTGCCTATATTGTGCTGCACCTTCCCACCTCATTAACGCCTGTCCCGAGCGTCCAGGAAACTCCAAATCCTAGCCCGCCAAGGAGAGGGTCGGCTAGGAGTAATGTATTCCTCTCCGTGTTCAAGTGACTGTAACCTCTCAGTTTCTCTCCAGGTGGCTCAGCGTTCCAAGAATCTCATTGCCTTATTGGATTCAGGAGCAGCCAGAAACTTTATTACTGAGAAATTTGTTAAGCAGTGGTCTCTACCCACTGAGAGACTGTCATCACCTGTTTCCTTAACTGCCGTGGATGGCAGTAGGATTCCTGATGCAGTGATTACTGAAAGTAGGGATCCTGCACACAGAGTTAATTTCCTTCCTGGTTATCCCAAGGGCCACTCATCCTGTGGTTCTAGGCCTTCCATGGCTTCGTCTGCATAACCCCCAAGTTGATTGGAAGACGACCCATATCCTGGCGTGGGGTCCTTCCTGTTCCAGGACATGTCTACAGAAAGTGCTCCCAGTTTGCAAATCCTCCTCTAAGTCTTCTGATGTTCCACCTTCTCCTTATCAAGACTTTACCGATGTTTTCAGCAAGTCTTCAGACGATATTCTTCCTCCTCATAGGGAATGGGATTGTTCTATCAATCTCATTCCAGGTAAAACTCCTCCCCGTGGACGCACGTATCCTTTATCATTGCCTGAGACCCACTCCATGGAAGAGTATATCAAAGAAAATTTGGCTAAAGGATTCATCCTGCCTTCATCTTCTCCAGCTGGCGCAGGTTTCTTCTTCGTCAAGAAGAAAGATGGCGGCCTGCGTCCTTGTATAGACTACCAGGGTCTGAATGACATTACAGTGAAAAATCGGTACCCTCTGCCGCTGATCACCGAGTTGTTTGACCGCGTCAGTGGAGCCACTATTTTCACAAAGTTAGATCTGAGGGGTGCTTATAATCTCATCCGAATCCGAAAAGGGGACGAGTGGAAGACCGCTTTTAACACCCGTGACGGACATTACGAGTACCTCGTCATGCCTTTCAGTCTCAGCAATGCTCCAGCGGTATTCCAACACTTCGTGAATGAAATCTTTAGAGACATCCTGTATCGTCATGTTGTTGTTTATTTCGATGATATCCTTATCTTCGCGAATAATCTGGAGGAACATCGGTTCTGGGTGAAAGAGGTCCTGTCCTGTCTCCGTACTAACCATTTATATTGCAAACTGAAAAAGTGTGTCTTTGAAGTTAAATCCATCCTGTTCCTGGGGTACATTGTATCTGGTTCCGGTCTGGAGATGGACCCTGAGAAACTTCAAGCGATCCAAGATTGTCCAATTCCTGTAACCCTTAAGGGCATCCCGAGGTTCCTAGGGTTTGCCAATTACTACTGGAAATTTTTTCGAGACTTTTCCACCGTTGTAGCGCCAATTACGGCTCTTACCAAAAAGGGTGCCAATTCTTCCAAATGGCCAGAAGAAGCTATCCAAGCCTTTCATTTGTTAAAACAAAGATTCATCTCTGCTCCGGTTTTGAAACAGCCAGACACCAGCTTGCCCTTTGTTCTCAAGGTAGATGCCTCTTCTGTTGGAGTGGGTGCAGTACTGCAGTACTGTCTCAAAGAGCTAATGATGGTCATTTACATCCGTGTGGCTTCTTTTCACGAAAGTTCTCCCCTGCCAAACGGAATTACGCCATCGGCGACCAAGAACTTTTGGCGATTAAACTCGCTTTGGAAGAGTGGAGGTACTTACTAGAAGGAGCTTCTCATGTCATCACCATTATGACGGATCACAAGAACCTCCTATACCTAAAAGGCGCTCAGTGTCTTAACCCTCGCCAAGCCAGGTGGGCACTTTTCTTCTCCAGATTTGATTTCAAGTTGCAGTTCTGTCCAGGGTCACAGAATCATAAGGCCGATGCCCTTTCCTGCTCCTGGGAGCAAGAAAATTAGTCTGAGTCTACTGACAAGCATTATATTATTGATCCAGTGGCATTCTCCGCAGTGAGGATGGACTCTATGCCACCGCCAGGGAAAAGTTTTGTGAAACCGTCTCTCAGAAGGAAGCTCTTGCATTGGGCACATTCCTCTCGCTTTGCCGGGAATGCGGGCATACGCAAGACCTTAGAATTTGTTTCCAGATCATACTGGTGGCCGACCCTAAAGAAGGAGATTGCTGAATTTGTGGCCTCCTAACCAAAATTTGCCCGACATAAAGTACCCCGCCAGTCACCCGCTGGGCAACTGGTTCCTTTGTCTGTTCCTCATCATCCGTGGACTCATCTCTCGATGGATTTCGTCACAGATCTCCCTGTGTGTAATAAATTCAATACCATTTGGGTGGTAGTTGACCGGTTCACCAAGATGGCTCATTTCATCCCTCTCACCGGTCTTCCGTCAACTTCCAAGTTGGCACAAGTCTTCATTCAAGAGATATTCAGGTTGCATGGTCTCCCTGCAGAAATAATTTCTGATAGAGGTGTTCAGTTTGTGGCCAAGTTCTGGCGAAGTCTTTGTCAAGCGCTCCAAGTCAAGCTAAAATTCTCTACGGCCTATCACCCTCAAACCAACGGGCAAACTGAGAGGGTGGATCAAGACTTGGAGGCCTTCCTCCGTATCTATGTATCCTCATCCCAGGATGACTGGGTTCAACTTCTCCCTTGGGCTGAGTTCTGCCACAACAATCTACCATTCTTCATCTTCCTCCACGTCATTCTTCACCAACTATGGGTTTCACCCAAAAGTTCCTGAGTTTCAGCCGCTTCCAGCAACCTCGGTGCCTGCAGCTGACATCACGATTCAACAGTTTTCAAATAACTGGAAGAATGTTCGTGCAGCCCTCTTGAAAGCATCCTCCAGGTACAAGAGATTTGCAGATAAGAAGCGTAGGGCAATTCCTGCCCTTAAGGTTGGTGACCGCGTTTGGCTATCCACGAAAAATTTATGACTGAGGGTTCCGAGTATGACATTTGCTCCCCACTATATCGGTCCTTTCTCGATTGAGCAAGTTGTTAACCCAGTGGCTTACAAACTGCAGCTACCTCCGTTCTTGAAAGTTCCTAAGATGTTCCATGTTTCCCTCCTCAAGCCAGTGATATTGAATCGTTTCCATTCTGCGTTACCCTCTGCTCCCAACGTCTAGACTCAACGGGGTGTTGAGTACGAGGTCGCCAAGATACTGGATTCTCGCATTAGATATGGTCATCTCCAGTATCTGATTGGAAGGGCTATGGTCCTGAAGAGCGTTCCGGGACAAACGCTTCCGATGTTCATGCTCCTAAGTTGGTCCAAAAATTTCACTAAAAGTTTCCACAAAAGCCTAAGAAGTGTCCTGGGGCCACTCCTAAAGGGGGAAGGGGGCGGTGCTGTCACGACCCGGGTACTGAGACATCGCTTTCTACCTGTTAGGTGCCTCCTGACGTTGTCTCAGCGAGCCAGGGCCGGGCCTTAGTTTGTCTATTGCCTATTGCCTTCAGCGGCCGCCTCAGTATATGTACTCACGGAGGTGCAGCGCTTTTAGCCCCATCACGGCCGTCCCTGCTGCGCCTGTGGTCCACTGCTGGATGTGCGTCCTTGTGTGACTCGCCCGCTGCTCTCATCTCTGCAACCGCGGTGCGCGTTGGGCGCGTGGAGTCTCTAGTGCTGCGGCCTCGCCGCCATTGTTGTTTGCACATGTTTCCCAGTGCTTAGTTCCCCTTCTGATTCGGTTAATGGGCGCAGCCATCTTGGACTCTGGTCACATGTTGTCAGTTCACCTATCCGTAGTGCTGCTGGAGCCAGGGAGTAATTGCCAGCCAGTCCCTGCTGTCCAGCAGGTATAAATATCCTGTCCCAGCACCCAGAAAGTTGTCAATGCTTCAATTGTCCCTCCAGTGTTTCCAGTGTGCAGTTCTCTGTGGACTTCTTCTGCATTACAGCCTGACTCCCCTGTGATTCCCTTCTGCGGTGCAGTTCCAGTTTCCCTGTGTTCAAGTCCTGCGGTGCAATCTGTCTCCTTTGCTCACGCACCCAGTGCTAATAGTTTGTGATAATCTGGCTTTCCAGCAGCCATTCTCCAGCTTCACTTACAGTGTTCCTGCGAACCCCAGCTTCATCTACAAGTATTCCTGCGAACCCCAGATTCATCTACAGTATTCCTGCAAACCCAAGCTTCATCTACAGTGTTCCTGCGAACCCCAGCTTCATCTACAGTGTTCCTGCGAACCCCAGCTTCATCTACAGTGTTCCTGCTAACCCCAGCTTCATCTACAGTGTTCCTGCGAACTCCAGCCTCGTCTACAGTGTTCCTACGAACCCCAGCCTCATCTACAGTGTTCCTACGAACCCCAGCTTCATCTTTTGTTTCCCTGCACACCCCAGCTTCATTTCTCATTTATTCACGAACTCTATTATTATTTACAGTCTCACTTGCCGTTCCCAGCATCACGTTCTACCTCACCTGGGTTCCTAAGTATTATACAGAACTTTCATTTCCTTGGATTACTGGTCATAACCAATTGTGTTCCCAATTCTTACCATTGATGTTTATTTTTCATTGCAACTTATATGACTTTTTATTTAATAAAAACCCTCAGAGACATTTTCAGTTGTCGTGGTCACGCCTTCGGGCAATTACTGCTACTGTCCTAACGCATGTCTAGGAGGCTACTTCCGCTCCTAAGTTACGGTATCCGTCAGCCCCTGCAACTGAGGCTTCCAGCTACTAGCACCAGCCCTCAGTTGTGACACTATATTCCCTGTGACAGAGCAGCATCCCTCCTCTGAGTCCACCTCACCCTCCTCCATGTCTGACCCTTCATCACCAGAGTCAGACTGCAGGATATGGGTCAGAGTACATTTTTGCAGACAAACGGTAGGGGTCTGAGACGCTGGATTGGGGACTGAGTCTCTGTTCATAAACGCATCCACAGACTGTCTTAAGTATTGCGTATCATTCTCATTGTGGGACAATTTAGTAGAAATATTGGAAATCATTCCTTTAATGGAATCCAGCCATGCTGGTTCAGCCTCGCTAACCTGGGAAGGTGCACTACACTGAGTACACAGTAGTGGGCCCCCTGGGGAAGAGGAGCACTCTGCCGTACATGAAACACACTCTTTGCCTGACATATTGTAAATGTGATAGCGCACACACACACACACACACACACACACACACACACACACACAGGAAAAGGTTAAAAGCACAATTAACCCACAAAGAGCCTTCCAGGGAGACACAGAGATATTATGGAGCCAGCACACAGCGCCCTTAAAGCTAATGCCAAGCTTAGCCGGGTCGCAGACTAAGTACCCAGATTGGGGACTTAGTACACTAACAATCGCTCCCCCCCTGCTGTGACCACCAGGTACCGCTGAGGTAATCTGTAGTCACTCCAGTTAGCGTCTGTGTCCACTGCAGAGGGAAAATGGCGCTGGTGAGCTGCTGGATCCTCTAATAGTGAAGCCACGCCCCCTCCATGACACACGGTCTTCCAATTTTTTTTATACCGGCTGAGGTAATTTAGTGCTTAAAATGGGGTCAGATCCGTTTTAAGTCTGTGTTTGCCAGTGTGGGTACTGTGTACTGAGACTCAGTTCGCCCCCTCAAACTGAGCGTCTGCACTGTGTACTAAGTCTGGAGACGCAGTCCACCCCGGTTAGAAGCCGTGCATCTCAGTACCCTCATGCCGCCATAATGGCCGGCGACCCACTATCCGGGACGCCGGCTTAGTACTCACCACTCTTCTGGCTCTGTTAGGGGTGGCGCCGTGGTGGGGCTTGCGAATAGCTCCCTCAGGAGCTAGGGTCCTGTCAGCGGGGAACGGGACCATTAACCCTTCAAGAGGTTGGGTCGTTCCCCCCCCCCCTAAGTTCCACGAAGCAGGCAGGCTGGTGCCAACCAGTCCTGCCTGAAAATAACAAACAGATAAAACAAATGCAGAAAACTCTTCAGAAGCTTACATAAGCAAGACAGGCTCCTCCGGGCACATTTTCTAAACGGAGTCTATATATATATATATATATATATATATATATATAAAAGGAGATTTCTGGTAGACTTACCATTGTTAAATCTCTTTCTGCGAGGTACACTGGATTCCACAGGGAATAACATCGGGGTGTAGAGTTGGATCTTGATCCAAGGCACCAATAGGCTAAAGCTTTGACTGTTCCCAGGATGCACTGCATCGCCTCCTCTATAGCCCCACCTGCAGGCACTGGAGCTCAGTTTTGTAAAACCAGTCCAACGCTGTAGCAGGTAAGAGAGATGGTAGATGTTAGTCACATAGACCCACATTCTCACGACAGGAGAAGGGACTAGCGGCTAATGCCATATAAACCCAAAGAAGCTAAGTGCGTCAGGATGGGGGCGACCTATGGAATCCAGTGTAACTTGCAGAAAGAGATTTAACAATGGTAAGTCTACCATAAATCTCCTTTTCTGCAGTGGGGTACATTGGTATTCCACAGGGAATAACACTGGGGATGTCCTAAAGCAGATCCTCATGGGAGGGGACGCACTGTAGTGGGCACAAGAACCCGGCATCCAAAGGAAGCATCCTGGGAGGCAGAAGTGTCAAAGGCATAGAACCTGATGAACGTGTTCACTGAGGACCACATAGCCACCTTCACAATTGTTCTGCGGACGCGCCATGGCGGGCCGCCCAAGAAGGTCCAACCGAACAAGTAGAATGGGCCTTGATAACAGCAGGAGCTGGGAGCCCAGCCTGCGCATAAGCTTCTGCAATCACCATTCTAATCCATCTGGCTAAGGTTTGCTAAGGTTTGCTTATTCGCAGGCCAGCCACGTTTGTGAAAACCAAAAAGTACAAAAAGGGAATCTGACCTCCTGATAGAAGCAGACCTTTCCACATAAATACGGAGAGCCCGTACCACGTCCAAAGATCTTTCTTTTGAGGACAAACCAGAAGAGATGAAGGCCGGAAACCACAGTCTCCTGGTTAAGGTGAAAAGATGATACCATCTTAGGTAAATAACCAGGGCGAGTTCGAAGAACTGCCTGATCATGGTGAAAAATCAGAAAGGGTGGGCGACAGGACAAAGCGCCTAAGTCCGACACCCTCCTAGCAGAGGCAATTGCCAACAGAAACACAACCTTAAGCGTAAGGCATTTAAGGTCCACAAACTCAAGAGGTTCAAATGCAGGGCATTTAAGACTACAGACAGATCCCATGGAGCCACAAGAGGGACATAGGGAGGCTGAATACGTAGAACACCCTGAGTGAAAGTGTGAACGTCAGGAAGAGACGCAATTTTTCTCTGAAACCACACCGACAAAGCAGATATATGAACCTTGAGGGAGACCAGACGAAGGCCCAAGTCTAGGTCTTGTTGTAGAAAAGCCAAAAGTCTGGAAGTTTTGAAAGAATATGCCTCATAATTCTTAGCCGCACACCATGTGAAGTAAGAATTCCAGACCCTGTAATAAATACGAACCGAAGCTGGTTTACAGGCTTTCAACATAGTTTGAATGACCGCCTCAGAGAATCTTTTGGCTCTCAGGAGTGATGCTTTAAGAGCCACGCCATCAAAGCCAGTCTCGCCAGGTCCGGGTAGACACAAGGGCCCTGAATGAGGAGGTCTGGGCGTTGAGGAAGTAGAAGAGGACGCTCTATCGAGAGACCCTGCAGGTCTGAGAACCAATGCCGTCTGGGCTACGCTGGAGCGACTAGAAGTAGTATTCCTCTTTCTTCCTTGAACTTCCGTATTACTCTGGGCAGGAGTGATACTGGAGAGAACACGTACGGCAGCCGAAAGTTCCATGGAATTGCCAGTGCGTCCACGAACTCTGCTTGAGGATCCCTTGTCTTTGCTTCGAAGACCGGAACCTTGTGATTGTGTCGAGATGCCATCAGGTCTACATCTGTTAGGCCCCACTTGTCCACTAGGAGTTGAAAGACTTCGGGATGAAGACTCCACTCTCCGGTGTGCATGTCCTGACAACTGAAGAAGTCCACTTCCCAGTTGAGGACTCCCGGAATGAACACTGCCGTTATGGCTGGCAGATGGCACTCCACCCATTGGAGGATTTTTGACACTTCCATCATTGCTACGCAGCTTTGAGTGCCACCTTGATGATTTAGGTACGCCACCGTGGTGACGTTGTCTGACTGTACTTGAACAGGTCTGTTCTGAACCAGAGGCAGGGCCAGTGTCAACGCCAGAGCCGTAACTAGACTTATTGGTGCCCTGTGCCAGAGAGAGAATTGGCACCCCCCATTTTTCCAATAGGGACATAAGGTGCATGCCTTGTGGGGAAGGGACATGACAAGATTGATCCCAGAGAAAACCCATGCTATGATGCCCCTTCCCACATTTTATATATCTTATAACATATAATGTATGACAATATATTATATATAAATAATACACACACATTTATAGACCACTGCAAGAAAATGGATTTGGACACAAATCTTCTTTGTACCACATTCATGAACTTAACTTAAGAGCTTGTTGTTACTCAATTACAATACCCTTTATTAAATAACACATATCCCCAGGATTCAAACATATAACCTGTTGAATTCCAATCAAACATTAAGCTATTTGAGTTTGCATAAAAACTATGAACACTATATGAAGTTGCTGGTACTTTGTAAAAAAAAAAAAAAATCATTATTGCAACTGAGCAGATCTATGTAGTGTGCAGCCACACATCAAATCACTTGCAGCCACACACTACAAAGATCTGCTCAGCCGCAATGCTGATAATTTTTTCACAAAGTACAAGGTAAGCTTCATATAGTTAGAATTCTGTAGCTGAGGATTCTCTAGCTTTCTACGCAAGAGCAGATACTGTAGCTCAATGAATAGATGGCTGACTGCAATGCCACAAGTAATAGGTTCGAATCTCGTGTATTTCAGCATCTTGAGATGTAATAAAAAGACAGTGTGACTGAATAACAAAGAAATCTCAAGTTGTGTTCATGAATTTTGTATAGGTATAAGTGACAGAAGGGGTCAGTGTAGGAGACAGCAGTGGTCAGGAGATGCTGGGCTTCAAAAAGGGGGGAATCTGCAAGTGAAAGTAATTAAAACAGATAATTGACAAGTGCTACCAACAGCGCCCCCTACCCTGCAGCGCTATGTGTGGTGCCCCTTCAGCACACACCTAGTTACGGCGTTGACTCAACACATTGAACACTGCCCGCAATTCCAGAATGTTTATCTGGAGAACAGATTCCTCCCTGGTCCACCGACCCTGGAGACAGTGTTGCTCCAACACCGCGCCCCAAACCCGCAAACTGGCGTCCGTTGTCAGGAGGACCCAGTTGGAGATTCAGAAGGGGCGGCCCCTGCTCAACTGTTGGTCCTGTAGCCACCAGCTCAGTGACCGACGAACCTCCGGAGTCAAGGAGATCATTTACGACCTGATCCGATGAGGCAGGCCATCCTATTTGGAAAGGATTAAACTCTGCGGGAGTGAAATTAAACGTACTCTACCATGTCGAAAGCCGACACCATGAGGCCTAGTACTTGCATCGCCGAGTGTATCGACATTCTCTGGCGAGAGAGGAATCATCTGACCTTGTCCTGAAGTTTCAGGACCTTCTCCGGAGACAGAAACAGTCTTTGGCTGTGTGTGTCCAGCAGCGCCCCCGGGTGCACCATGCTCCGAACATGGACCAGCGAGGACTTCTTGCAATTGATGAGCCACCCATGGGCTTGTAGGAATTGGACCAACATCTATAGTTGACTGAGGAGGACATCTTGGGAGTTCGCCAGAATCAGCAAGTCATCTAGATCCGGCAGGATCCTGATTCCCTGATGACGGAGGAAAGCTGCCATCACGGACATAGCCTTGGTGAAAATCTGAGGTGCCGTGGCCAGTCCAAATGGTAGAGCCTGGAATTGAAAATGAAGGTTGCCAATAGCAAATCGCAGATATTGCTGATGCGAAATGGCAATAGGTATGTGCAGGTAAGCATCCTTTATGTCCAGGGATACCATACAGTCCTCGGGTTCCATGGCCAGCACAATAGAGTGCAGGGTTTCCATACGGAATTTGGACACTCTCACAAACTTGTTCAAAGACTTGAGGTTGAGGATAGGCCGGAAAGACCCATTTGGTTTTGGAACTAGAAACAGGGTGGAATAGTATCCTATGCCTCTCTGGGACAGAGGTACCGGCACTACCACTCCTGTTTCCAGAAGGGATTGTACAACCAAGTGTAGAGCTTGCGCTTTCAACGGATCCGAGGGGATAACCGTTGAAAAGAACTGGCAAGGTGGACGTCTCTTGAAAGACAACTTCCTGCACCCAGGCGTCTGAAGTGGTCTTTAACTAGGCCTGGGTGAACTGCAGAAGTTGGCCTCCCACCCTGGGGTCCCCCAGGGGGGAGGCCCGCCCCATCATTCAGCAGGCTTGTCTTGTTTGGAAGCAGGCTGACGGGCGGCCCAGGATTGTTTAGATTTGGGCTTAGTAATTTTTGAAGTACGAGCCTGTTTAGGGTACGCCTGACCTTTTGCTTTACTTGGAGGTCGATAGGAACAAAAAGTTGTACTCTTAGCCTTCTGGGTAGAAGGATTAGTACTTGGGAGAAACGTAGTCTTGTTCAGATCCTCCCCAAATAGTATGTCTCTCTTGAAAGGAAGCACCTCCAAGGTCTTTTTAGAGTCCAGGTCCACTTTCCTGATCCTCAACCACAGAATCTGGCGAGCCAGGATAGACATAATAGATGCCTTGGCCACCATGTTCCCTGCATCAGAGGCCACCTCCTGAATATAGTGAGAGGCTGTGGTAATATACGACAGATATTGTCTGGCAGTGTCAGAAAAATGTAGAGGACACTCATTCTCAATTGCCTGAACCCATGCTACAATAGCTTTTGCAGCCCAAGAGGCTGCCATAGTGAGCCTATGCACAGCATCGGTAAGTGTGTAAATAGACTTCAGGCATCCCTTCACATGCTTATCCGTCGGTTCCTTCAGTGAGGTGACAGTCGTGACAGGCAGAGTAGAAGATACCACTAGACGAGCGACAAGAGAGTCCACCGGAGGTGGAGTTTCCCACTTGCTACTCAACTCCGCAGGGATAGGCTAACGAGCTAGCATCTTTTTGGATGGGGAAAATTTATTTCCTGGAAACGACCAGTATTCCTAACATATGTCAATTAAAAGGTCAGAATGTGGTAAAACGACTTTAGCAACCTTCTGACGTTTGAACTTATCAGGTTTCTTAGACGTAACAGGAGGATCAATCTCATCATCAATCTGGAGAATCAGTTTGATAGCCTCCACTAGGTTAGGAACATCAACTTGAGTTGTAGATACCTCATCAGAAGCAACTGTATCACTGTCTGACGGATTAGTATAATCTCCGTCCTCATCGGAAGAATCATCCGAAATATTAGTGGATTGTGAGGAAGAAATGGCCCGCTTAGATGACCCCTTGGCCCCAGTAGGGCGAGGGACAGGTTTTTGTCTGACCAAAGACTGATTTAATTTATGTAACTGGGTAGACAAACTATCCGCCCAAGGCGGGTTAACTATAGGGACAATATGTGGCTGCAACGGCACAGGAGGTGCCACAGGGGGCGTAAGCCGTGTTACAAGCATAGTCAGCATATTTGAAAATGCAGCCCAAGGTGGGTCCTGATTTGCCACAGGTGCTGCAGACTGACTAGAAGGTGCAGGGAACCCAGTACCTGAACCCTCAGCTGAAACCTTTTCCTCAGTCAAATCCGTGGCACCAGCACTGCATGATGCAGGAGCGTCTGCGGATTTCACACCCTGTGTAGCAGACATCATTGGTAATGTAGCCTTAGGACGCAACAGTACAATATAGTCAGATAAACACAATACCTGCAAAAAAAACCTGTGTTATGTGACAGCAAATGCAGAGCACAAACAGAGGATTTAAGCGGTGTGAGGTGACTGAAACACACAGTGAAAAATACAAAACAGTATATCCTGCGGAACACTATATTTTATACGAGATCCTGACGCACTTAGCCCCCCAGGGTACAGAATATAGAGATAGCAATACGTGTGATACACACAATAGAACCCACACAGCAGCTATAGGCACACACAGTCACAGGTACAATGCAGAAATGATTACACATAAACAATAAGACTGCACTGGACGAGTAAATCTACATATAGATGTGTTATATATGTATACAGATATAACAATGTACACTAAACACTGGATATATATCACAGAAAACTTGTACTAAATATTAATATAGCAGTACACTTGTTCTTAACTAACACTGTCTAAAATTACATGTAGAATACTTAAGTGTCTGTAAATCCACAGTGCTGACAATACAGGGGAGACAGTGCCCAGCAGTCCTGGAGATCAGCCCAGCTAGTAGTGAAGATGGCGCCAAAATCTCAGCAGGGAGTGAGAAATGCAGCTCCAGGGTGGGAACATCAACAGTAGATGGCGCCCAAAGCTGGGGGAGGGGCTACAGGTCAGCGCCTTATTTCCTCTGCTGGACTTCACCACCGGGTACTATGGAGCCTATTACAAATGGATTTTTGGTAAATCTGATCTGTGCTCCCTGCCCTGGTGGATGTAGAGGGGTCCCTGTACAGCCACAGTGTCCACGCCAGCGGCACGGTCCGTCTCCTGGGACCGCGACCGGATCGCGATTTACCGGCGGGTCCCACCTGGGGGACCCTCTTACCTCCTCCCTGTCATGCAGCCACGCGACCCAGGAGAGCGGCAGCGGTGGTGTGCCTGGAAACCGGTGCGTCCCCACTGCAAGTACACGGTAACCAGGCCGCGGGAGTATGCATTGCCGCTGAGCAGGGGTGGATCCAGGAAAAAATGACAGGGGGGGGCACCTTGTGCACGCCTTCGGCGTGCGGTCCCATGAAGGTGCGCGTGGCCTCACAACAAGGGCAGTAGGTGGAGGGAAGGGGGGATATGGAGGGTAGGGCAGCAGTGAGGAGGGTCTCCTCCATATGGGAGGGCAGCAGTGGGAGGAGGGAAGGGGGATATGGAGGGTAAAGTAGCAGTGAGGGGGTCTCCTCCATATGGAAGGCCAATAGTGTGGGCGGAGTGTTATTCTACAGAGGGGAGGGAAGCACCAACTGGCTAAATATACACACATTAATACAGTTACATACATACATACACATTGAATTAAGCATCTCCACCTGAACTGGAAGCCCTCTGACATCAGACCCACTTCTGCTGTGTAGCCAGGTGCCCATGAGTACAGTCCAGTCGAGTACCCACTGCTCCTGATAGGTACCTGCCAGTGCCGTAACTAGGAATTTATGTGCGCTATGTGAAAGAAACAGCATTGGGCCACCCCCCCCCCCCCCTCTCCCCATGCAAGATGGGGGCAGAGCGCACCGTAGGCGCGCAATAAATATATAGGGGCGTGACTTCATGGGGAAGGGGTGTGGCCACAAAATAATACCAATTCATACTACGGTGCACAGTGGTCTCCATTATTCAAATTACGCCGCACAGTAGCGCCACTACACCAGGAAGAGCCCCTTTTATACATTACGGCAGACAGTCCCCCTTTTTACATATTATGGCAGCCAGTCCCCCTTTTTACACATTACGGCAGACAGCTTCCCCTTTTTACATATTATGGCAGACAGCGTCCCCTTTTTACACATTATGGCAGACAGCATCTCCCTTTTACACATTATGGCAGACAGCGTCCCCCTTTTACACATTATGGCAGGGCACTCACCTAGGTCCTGAGCAGGTGGCAGGGCAGGCACAGGGGTGGAAATCCGAGATTCCGTGCAGCGTGCACTCTGCAGCATGGAGCTGAGCTCTGGGGAGAGCTGGTGCGGCTAAAGGATCAGCGTTGGAAGACACTACAGGTGTCTGGGTGCAGGGGAGCGGCGGGACCTGTAAAAAGTCCAGGCCCCATAGCAGCCGCATCCCCTGTCAGGCTCAACTGAAAAGGGCGGGTGGTCAGATCGGGCACTGTTGCCTGAGCCACGGCTCACCATGCGGGGTATGAGGAAGGGGGTGATCAGGGCCGGCTGCTGGGGAGGGATCGGGCATTGCTGCCCACGCCGCGGTTCACCAAGTGGGGGAAGAGGGAGGGGGTGATCAAGGCCGGCTGCTAGGTAGGCATCGGGTATTGCTGCCGCAGCTCACTGTATCCTCCACTGGGGGAGGAGGGATGTCACAAAGACTTACACATACTGCGGCTGCCGTACACAGCGCTTACCAGCTGTACCATGTGTGAGCTGCTGTCTGCTGGTCACACTTGTGCTGTGCGGTGCCGGTGTGCAGCGCTGTGTGACTGGCTGGGTCACGGATGGTGTTTTCCCTCAGCAGCGGCGGCGGCGGGCTGAAGCTGGGACCTCCTCCTGCTCGGCTCCTCTGCACAGAAACTTGACATGCACTGACTGACTGCATGTCACGTTTCTCAAGGGAGCCAATCCTGGACCAGCAGCAGCTGCAGCAGCCTCATCATGTCGGGGGTGCGCGTTGCACGCACTAAAAAAAAAAATGCAAAAATCTTCACATGAACCGATGCACTTAGTGGTGTATCGTACGTTGGCTGTACAAGTGATATATCGAATAGTGTGCACCCAGGCTTCGGTTATGTACACACTGATATTTGCAATGTGATTTAACCACAAAGCCAGAAAAAAAGAAAAAATCATACTGAGTATAAACAGCTCTATTTTTATGTACAGAAGTCACCTTGTCCAATCCAAACACATCTTTCAATCTAATATGTAAATGCTTTTAACCGTTAATGATGCAATGAAATGGAAGAAGAAAGTGTTTAAAAATGCAATACAAATTAAATGTATGGAAACGTGCAAACATGTATTTTTATTTTAACCCATTTAGAAATGCACCTGAAACTGAAGTCTAATGGAGACTTAATAGAAATCACACATATGTAACTAAAGAACCAGCCGGCTTTAACATGAGTGACATATTAAGATTAAAAATGTGTATCCTGTAAATCCATCTCCTTGAATACTTACTACCCACACTAAATAAATAAATATAGAATTTATAATTGTTACTTTGTCCAAAGAGCAGGGTATCTTTCTCCTGCTGTGCAGCTACAGGCAGAGTGGCTCTGGTAGTGTATCCCACCACCACCGTGCGCTGTTCCTGGGTGCTGACCCTCAGTGGCGGTGGCGGTGCTCTGTCCCTCAGCGGCGGCGGAGCACTGTCCCTCGGCGGCGGGCTGGATCTGTGTGAAGTTCCTCCTCCACACGTGAGCAGCAGCAGGTGACAGGGGAGGAGGGGGACATGTCGGGTGCGGGTGCGCGCAGCGGCGCAGTCAATGCAATCAATTAAAAACGACAGGGGGGGCACGTGCCTTGGTGCCCGCCCCCTAAATCTGCCACTGCCGCTGAGGGAGGTGATGGAGCCACAACACAGCATGTCAGAAAGACATAAAAAGTGCTGCAGCCCTTGAAGTCTTCTCAAAAAGCTCTTTTCTGGGCTGCCTAGCGCAGCCCCCCCCCCCCCCCCCCCTGTTGTGACCTGCACTGCAGGCACCAACTTACAAACTGAGCTCCAGTGCCTTGAGGAGGGGCTATAGAGGAGGCGGTGCAATGCATCCTGGGAACAGTCAAAGCTTTAGCCTGTTGGTGCTCCTGATCAAGATCCAACTCTACACCCCAATGTTATTCCCTGTGGAATACCAGTGTACCCAGCTGCATACACACACACACACATATATACACTGCTCAAAAAAATAAAGGGAACACTAAAATAACACATCCTAGATCTGAATGAATGAAATATTCTTATTAAATACTTTGTTCTTTACATAGTTGAATGTGCTGACAACAAAATCACACAAAAATTATCAATGGAAATCAAATGTATTAATCCATGGAGGTCTGGATTTGGAGTCACACTCAAAATTAAAGTGGAAAAACACACTGCAGGCTGATCCAACTTTAATGTAATGTCCTTAAAACAAGTCAAAATGAGGCTCAGTAGTGTGTGTGTGGCCTCCACGTGCCTGTATGACCTCCCTACAACACCTGGGCATGCTCCTGATGAGGTGGCGGATAGTCTCCTGAGGGATCTCCTCCCAGACCTGGACTAAAGCATCCGCCAACTCCTGGACAGTCTGTGGTGCAACGTGGCGTTGGTGGATGGAGCGAGACATGATGTCCCAGATGTGCTCAATTGGATTCAGGTCTGGGGAACGGGCGGGCCAGTCCATAGCATCAATGCCTTCGTCTTGAAGGAACTGCTGACACACTCCAGCCACATGAGGTCTAGCATTGTCTTGCATTAGGAGGAACCCAGGGCCAACCGCACCAGCATATGGTCTCACAAGGGGTCTGAGGCTCTCATCTCGGTACCTAATTGCAGTCAGGCTACCTCTGGCGAGCACATGGAGGGCTGTGCGGCCCCCCAAAGAAATGCCACCCCACACCATTACTGACCCGCTGCCAAACCGGTCATGCTGGAGGATGTTGCAGGCAGCAGATTGTTCTCCTTGGCGTCTCCAGACTCTGTCACGTCTGTCACATGTGCTCAGTGAGAACCTGCTTTCATCTGTGAAGAGCACAGGGCGCCAGTGGCGAATTTGCCAATCTTGGGGGTATATTTACTAAGGTCCCGATTTTGACCGAGATGCCGTTTTTTCTTCAAAGTGACATCTCGGTAATTTACTAAGCAAAAATCACGGCAGTGATGAGGGCATTCGTAATATTTTGGAAGTCCTAGGAAAAAAATCACGAATCAATACACCATCGGTCAAATACGCCTGCAATTAGGTAGAAATCGGGAATTTACTAAAAAGTGCAAATCACAAACACTGCCGACAATAGCCAAACACTGCCGTGCAGAAATACAAATCGTAAAAAAGTGCTAAAAAAAACCAGACCTGCTTTTTTATCCCGTGTTTGGATAGGCATGCAGGGATCAATGAGATCCGTGCATGTTTATCAGTGGGAAGGGTATGGGAAAGTGTTAATTTTTTGAAAAAAATTGCGTGGGGTCGTCCCTCCTAAGCCAAACCAGCCTCGGGCTCTTTGAGCCGGTCCTGGTTGCAAAAATATGGGGAAAAAATTGACAGGGGTTCCCCCATATTTAAACAACCAGCACCGGGCTCTGCGCCTGGTCCTGGTTCCAAAAATACGGGGGACAAAAAGCGTAGGGGTCCCCCTTATTTTTGAAACCAGCACCGGGCTCCACTAGCTGGACAGATAATGCCACAGCCGGGGGTCACTTTTATACAGCGCCCTGCGGCCGTGGCATTAAATACCCAACTAGTCACCCCTGGCCGGTGTACCCTGGAGGAGTGGGAACCCCTTCAATCAAAGGGTCCCCCCCCTCCAGCCACCCAAGGGCCAGGGGTGAAGCCCGAGGCTGTCCCCCCCATCCAATAGGCTGCGGATGGGAGGCTGATAGCCTTTGTTGTAAGTTATGAATATTGTTTTAGTAGCAGTACTACAAGTCCCAGCAAGCCTCCCCCGCAAGCTGGTACTTGGAGAACCACAAGTACCAGCATGCGGCGGAAAACCGGGCCCGCTGGTACCTGTAGTACTACTACTAAAAAAATACCCCAATAAAGACATAACACACACACCTTGAAAGTATAACTTTAATGCATACATACACACCACCATATACACATACTTACCTTATGTTCACACGAGGGTCGGTCCTCTTCTCCATGTAGAATCCATGGTGTACCTGTTGAAAAAAATTCTACTCACCAAATCCAGTGTAGAGGGCTCCTTGGGTAATCCATTTGTAATCCACGTACTTGTAAAAATAAAAAAACGGACACCCGACCACGAACTGAAAGGGGCCCCATGTTTTCACATGGGACCCCTTTCCCCGAATGCCAGAAACCCCCTCTGACTTATGTCTAAGAGGGTTTCTTCAGCCAATCAGGGAGCGCCACGTTGTGGCACCCTCCTGATCGGCTGTGTGCTCCTGTACTGTCTGACAGGCGGCACACGGCAGTGTTACAATGTAGCGCCTATGCGCTCCATTATAACCAATGGTGGGAACTTTGTGGTCAGCGGTGAGGTTACTTTCGGTCCGGTGCTGGTTGCTTAAATATGGGGGAACCCCTGTCAATTTTTTCCCCATATTTTTGCAACCAGGGCCGGCTCAAAGAGCCCGAGGCTGGTTTGGCTTAGGAGGGGGAACCCCACGCAATTTTTTTTTTAAGTTTAAACATTTTTTTTTTTTTTTACAAGGTGCACAATGAAGCCCAGCACGGATCTCTCAGATCCGGCCGAGATTCATTGTATTAAAGTCGGCAGTGTTTTACAAGTCACTTACGTAATACACTGCCTAAAAAAACGAATGACATCGACATCGGAAAAACCGAAAATGCAGAATACGGCAGCTTAGTAAATTAGTCGTAATCAATTCAAAAAGTTGCATATTTACACTTTCGATGTCATTCGTGATTGAACTTTGACCTCAAACGGGAAAATACGATTCTTAGTAAATTTACCCCTTGGTGTTCTCTGGCAAATGCCAAACGTCCTGCACGGTGTTGGGCTGTAAGCACAACCCCCACCTGTGGATGTCGGGCCCTCATACCACCCTCATTGAGTCTGTTTCTGATCGTTTGAGTAGACACATGCACATTTGTGGCTTGCTGGAGGTCATTTTGCAGGGCTCTGGCAGTGCTCCTCCTGTTCCTCCTTGCACAAAGGCAGAGGTAGCGGTACTGCTGCTGGGTTGTTGCCCTGCTACGGCCTCCTCCACGTCTCCTGATGTACTGGCCTGTCTCCTGGTAGCGCGTCCATGCTCTGGACACTATGCTGACAGACACAGCAAACCTTCTTGCCACAGCTCGCATTAATGTGCCATCCTGGATGAGCTGCACTACCTGAGCCACTTGTGTGGGTTGTAGACTCCGTCTCATGCTACCACTAGAGTGAAAGCACCGCCAGCTTTCGAGGTGACCAAAACATCAGCCAGAAAACATAGGAGCTGAGAAGTGGTCTGTGGTCACCACCTACAGAATAACTCCTTTATTGGGGGTGTCTTGCTAATTGCCTACCAGTTGTCTATTCCATTTGCACACCAGCATGTGAAATTGATTGTCAATCGGTGTTGCTTCCTTAGTGGACAGTTTGATTTCACAGAAGTGTGATTGACTTGGAGTTGCATTGTGTTGTTTAAGTGTTCCCTTTATTTTTTTGAGCAGTGTAATATATATATATATATATATATATGTCCACACCACATGATAACTGCATGGTCAAAGCGCTGAATAGTAGCTGCAGCCTCACACCAAATGACCCAATTGTATTTACAGGCCCAGAGGCAGACTGAAGTGGATTAACTCCAATTAGTGTTGCTAGAGAGAGCTCAGGACAAGTTTGAGTTTTTTTCTTTTTAAGATTGTTCTTGATTATTTCTGATTTTGAATTGTGTACAATTAATGTACAGATATTTACACGGTGTTAGCTCTGTGTGTAATATTATAGAATACAGTATACTGTATAAATACATGTGTAGCACTTTAATGCACCATTACACCCTATTTTTGTTTTGAATCTGTATATCCCAAAAGAGCATCTGCTGCTAAAAGCTCCATCAAGGGCAAAGACTGTCCTGGCCAGGCCTAACCTGTTATAAGAGTTTTTTTAGTCTATTCAAGATATTGGTTGAGTTTGGGTCTTGCAGCATGATCCAGGCCACTCTTGAATAATGCAAAAACAGGCAATAGGTTTCTACCAAATGAGCAGGTTACTGTAGAAGCAGCCTATAGATGGCGTAACCAGTGAGGTGATCCTCGCACCTCAAAAACAAGGTGCCCCTTCCACTGGCATTCCAAAGTACAGTAAATGCAATACACAATATGGAAAGATACGTAATTGTCTCTCATACGTCACTACTGCGACGTCTCCTATTGAGTGCCCCTATTTGTATTGTTCCGAAACACAGTATATGTTTTTGGGCTTTCTATGTATGTTGTATCATTAAATGTATTAAACTATGCACAATTTTCCCTCTCCTACATATATATTACACTCATGACATCTGAGTGATTTACCTCACGCTGTGAACCGATGGAGAGTGGAATAGTGCTGTGTACTGCTACCATTGGAGGAGATTTTTGAATTACAGTATTTTGATTATCGGGAGATCGGTACAGTGGAATACCTTCTATGATAAAGGGACATATTGTTCCATATTGTATATTGCATTTATTGTACTTTGGAGAGCCAGTGGAAGGGGCAACCTGTTTTTGTATCTCATCAATCCTGAATAATAGTGTATATTTACACTCATACACAACTCAGTCACATCTCTACTTGAAGGGCATAACTGGGTGACACATTAGCTAAGTTTAGCAAGGGCGTATTGACAGTATTGTGGGTTAAACAGGGTGTGACGTATGTGTAATTAGGTCTATCATCAGACGGATCATTTGCACCATGGATATGGCTGGTCCAAGGGTTCAATGATAATGATGATGGCAGCCCCATAAAGTATAAATCAAGCAGTGGCAGGCCTGACAGTGGCAGTGACTTTCCACCGGAAGCACTCCCTGCGAATCACATGCTAGACAGGAGGCCGAGTAGGAGGTATTTTCTGCCCCTGGGACTGTGATCACAAAAAGTGCTCCCAATGGGAAGCCACTACCTTACTATCTCGGCAGTCCTTCTAGGGGTTGCAGCCAACGCGTTCCCTAGAACTAGCTTGTTGATTTGCGTGCATGTGCAGACCAGATCGCAACAGCTTTCCATGTGACTATTTGCAACCCCGGTATGTTGGGAGAATGATATGTTAGTGTTCCTCAGCAATTCAAATGTATTGTAACAGAATTAATTTGCAACCAATCTAGTGTTTCAAATAAACAATTCATTCCAGGCAAGTCATTATTTTCTAGAAATTATTGTTAGGGTCTAATTAACCACTTAACTGGAATGGTCAGCTCACATGCGACCGTGCCGCCCCACTATGTCCCCCAGTTTTTAAGGAGGAGATCCGTTCTGCAGATATGCATAAGATAATATTGAAATATTTGAAAAAATACTTTTTAAACTACATTAAGTAAAAAAAACAAAAAAAAACAATGTTATGAACAGTTTTGAAGCGAATAAAATAATCAGTAAAGTGGTGAAAAATAATAAGATTTTACTCACCGGTAAATCTATTTCTCGTAGTCCGTAGTGGATGCTGGGACTCCGTAAGTACCATGGGGAATAGCGGCTCCGCAGGAGACTGGGCACAACTAAAGAAAGCTTTAGGACTACCTGGTGTGCACTGGCTCCTCCCACTATGACCCTCCTCCAGACCTCAGTTAGGATACTGTGCCCGGAAGAGCTGACACAATAAGGAAGGATTTTGAATCCCGGGTAAGACTCATACCAGCCACACCAATCACACCGTATAACTCGTGATACTATACCCAGTTAACAGTATGAAATATAACTGAGCCTCTCAACAGATGGCTCCACAATAACCCTTTAGTTAAGCAATAACTATAAACAAGTATTGCAGACAATCCGCACTTGGGATGGGCGCCCAGCATCCACTACGGACTACGAGAAATAGATTTACCGGTGAGTAAAATCTTATTTTCTCTGACGTCCTAAGTGGATGCTGGGACTCCGTAAGGACCATGGGGATTATACCAAAGCTCCCAAACGGGCGGGAGAGTGCGGATGACTCTGCAGCACCGAATGAGCAACCTCTAGGTCCTCCTCAGCCAGGGTATCAAACTTGTATACTCTTGCAAAAATGTTTGAACCCGACCAAGTAACAGCTCGGCAAAGTTGTAAAGCCGAGACCCCTCGGGCAGCCTCCCAAGAAAAGCCCATTTTCCTCTTGGAATGGGCTTTTACAGATTTAGGGTGCGGCAGTCCAGCCGCAGCATGTGCAAGTTGAATCGTGCTACAGATCCAGCGAGCAATAGTCTGCTTAGAAGCAGGAGCACCCAGCTTGTTGGGTGCATACAGGATAAATAGCGAGTCAGTTTTCCGGACTCCAGCCGTCCTGGAAACATATACTTTTCAGGGCCCTGACTACGTCCAGTAACTTGGAATCCTCCAAGTCCCAAGTAGCCGCAGGCACCACAACAGGTTGGTTCACATGAAAAACTGATACCACCTTAGGAAGGAATTGGGAACGAGTCCTCAATTCAGCCTTATCCATATAAAATACAGATAAGGGCTTTTGTATGACAAAGCCGCCAATTCTGATACACGCCTGGCCGACGCCAAGGCCCACAGCATGACCACTTTCCACGTGAGGTATTGTAGCTCCACGGATTTAAGTGGCTCAACCCAATGCGACTTCAGGAAATCCAACAAAACGTTGAGATCCCACGGTGCCACTTGAGGCACAAACGGGGGCTGACTATGCAGCACTCCCTTAACAAAAGTCTGAACTTCAGGCAGTGAAGCCAGTTCTATTTTGGAAGAAAATCGATAGAGCCGAAATCTGGACCTTAATGGAACCCAATTTTAGGCCCATAGTCACCTCTGACTGTAGGAAGTGCAGAAATCGACCTAGCTGAAATTTCTCCTTTGGGGCCTTCCTGGCCTCACAGCACGCAACATATTTCCGCCATATGCGGTGATAATGGTTTGCGTTCACTTCTGTCCTAGCTTTAAATAGCGTAGGGATAACTTCCTCCGGAATGCCCTTTTCCTTCAGGATCCGGCGTTCAACCGCCAGGCCGTCAGACGCAGCCGCGGTACGTCTTGGAACAGACAGGCCCCCTGCTGCAGCAGGTCCTGTCTGAGCGGCAGAGGCCATGGGTCCTCTGAGATCATTTCTTGGAGTTCTGGGTACCAAGCTCTTCTTGGCCAACCCGGAACAATGAGTATAGTTCTTACTCCTCTCCTTCTTATTATTCTCATTACCCTGGGTAAGAGAGGCAGAGAAGGGAACACATACACCGACTGGTACACCCACGGTGTTACCAGAGCGTCCACAGCTATCGCCTGAGGGTCCCTTGACCTGGCGCAATATCTTTGTAGCTGTTTGTTGAGGCGGGACGCCATTATGTCCACCTGTGGCCTTTCCCAACGGTGTACAATCATTTGGAAGACTTCTGGATGAAGTTCCCACTCTCCCGGGTGGAGGTCGTGTCTTCTGAGAAAGTCTGCTTCTCAGTTGTCCACTCCGGGAATGAACACTACTGACAGTGCTAACACATGATTTTCCGCCCATCGGAGAATCCTTGTGGCTTCTGCCATCGCCATCCTGCTTCTTGTGCCGCCCTGTCGGTTTACATGAGCGACCGCCGTGATGTTGTCTGACTGGATCAGCACCGGCCGGTGTTGAAGCAGGGTCTAGCCTGACTTAGGGCATTGTAAATGGCCCTTAGTTCCAGAATATTTATGTGTAGGGAAGTCTCCTGACTTTTCCATAGCCTTGGAAGTTTCTTCCCTGTGTGACTGCCCCCCAGCCTCGAAGGCTGGCATCCGTAGTCACCAGGACCCAGTCCTGTATGCCGAATCTGCGGCCCCCTAGAAGATGAGCACTCTGCAGCCACCACAACAGCGACACCCTGGCCCTTGGAGACAGGGTTATCCGCCGATGCATCTGAAGATGCGACCCGGACCACTTGTCCCACAGATCCCACTGGAAGATCCTTGCATGGGACCTGGCGAATGGAATTTCTTCGTAAGAAGCTACCATCTTTCCAGGGCTCGCGTGCATTGATGCACCGACACCTGTATTTGTATTAGGAGGTCTCTGTCTAGAGACGACAACTCCTTGGACTTCTCCTCCGGGAGAAACCCTTTTTATCCTGTTCTGTGTCCAGAACCATACCCAGGAACAGTAGACGCGTCGTAGGAACCAGCTGCGACTTTGGAATATTCAGAAACCAGCCGTGCTGTTGTAGCACTTCCCGAGATAGTGCTACTCCGACGAACAACTGCTCCCTGGACCTCGCCTTTATAAGGAGATCGTCCAAGTACGGGATAATTATTTCGACCATTACCTTGGTAAATACCTCGGTGCCGGGGACAGACCAACGGCAACGTCTGGAAATGGTAATGACAATCCTGTACCACAATTTTGAGGTACTCCTGGTGAAGAGGGTAAATAGGGACATGCAGGTAAGCATCCTTGATGTCCAGTGATACCATGACATTCTCCAGGCTTGCAATAATCGCCCTGAGCGATTCCATTTTGAACTTGAACCTTCGTATATAAGTGTTCAAGGATTTCAATTTTAGAATGGGTCTCACCGAACCGTCTGGTTTCGGTACCACAACATTTTGGAATAGTAACCCCAGCCTTGTTGAAGGAGGGGTACCTTGATTTCACCTGCTGGAAGTACAGCTTGTGAATTGCCGCCAGTACTACCTTCCTCCGAGGGCAGCAGGCAAGGATGATGTGAGGTAACGGCGAGGGGGAGTCGCCTCGAACTCCAGCCTGTATCCCTGTGATACTACTTGCAGAACCTAGGGATCCACCTGTGGGCAAGCCCACTGGTCCCTGAAGTTCCCGAGACGCGCCCCCACCACACCTGTCTCCACCTGTGGAGCCCCAGCGTCATGCGGTGGACTCAGAGGAAGCGGGGGAAGATTTTTGATCCTGGGAACTGGCTGTCTGGTACAGCTTTTTCCTTCTTCCCTTGCCTCTGTGCAGAAAGGAAGCGCCTTTGACCCGCTTGCTTTTCTGAAGCCGAAAGGACTGTACCTGAAAATACGGTGCTTTCTTAGGCTGTGAGGAAACCTGAGGTAAAAAAAATTCTTCCCAGCTGTTGCTGTGGATACGAGGTCCCAGAGACCCTCCCCAAACAATTCCTCACCCTTATAAGGCAGAATCTCCATGTGCCTTTTAAAGGCAGAATCACCTGTCCACTGCCGGGTTTCTAATACCCTCCTGGCAGAATGGACATTGCATTAATTCTGGATGCCAGCCGGCAAATATCCCTCTGTGCATCCTTCATATATAAGACGACGTCTTTAATATGCTCTATGTTAGCAAAATATTATCCCTGTCTAGGGTATTAATATTATCTGACAGGGTATCAGACCACGCTGCAGCAGCACTATTTATGCTGAGGCAATTGCAGGTCTCAGTATATAACCTGAGTGTGTATATACAAACTTCAGGATAGCCTCCTGCTTTTTATCAGCAGGCTCCTTCAAGGTGGCCGTATCCTAAGACGGCAGTGCCACCTTTTTTGACAAACGTGCGAGCGCCTTATCCACCCTAGGGGATATCTCCCAACGTGACCTATCCTCTGGCGGGAAAGGGTACGCCATCAGTAACTTTTTAGAAATTACCAGTTTCTTATCGGGGGAACCCACGCTTCTTTACACACTTCATTCATTCATCTGATGGGGAAACAAAACACTGGCTGCTTTTTCTCCCCAAAAATAAAACCCCTTTTATGTGGTACTTGGGTTCATGTCAGAAATGTGTAACACATTTTTCATTGCCGAGATCATGTAACGGATGTTCCTAGTGGATTGTGTATATATCTCAACCTCGTCGACACTGGAGTCAGACTCCGTGTCGACATCTGTGTCTGCCATCTGAGGTAACGGGCGTTTTTTGAGCCCCTGATGGCCTTTGAGACGCCTGGGCAGGCGCGGGCTGAGAAGCCGGCTGTCCCACAGCTGTTACGTCATCCAGCCTTTTATGTAAGGAGTTGACATTGTCGGTTAATACCTTCCACCTATCCATCCACTCTGGTGTCGGCTCCACAGGGGGCGACATCCCATTTATCGGCCTCTGCTCCGCCTCCACGTAACCTTCCTCATCCAACATGTCGACACAGCCGTACCGACACACCGCACACACACAGGGAATGCTCTGACTGAGGACAGGACCCCACAAAGTCCTTTGAGGAGACAGAGAGAGAGTATGCCAGCACACACCAGAGCGCTATATAATGCAGGGATTAACACTATAACTGAGTGATTTTTCCCCCAATAGCTGCTTGTATACATATATTGCGCCTAAATTTAGTGCCCCCCCCTCTCTTTTTAACCCTTTGAGCCTGAAAACTACACGGGAGAGCCTGGGGAGCTGTCTTCCAGCTGCACTGTGAAGAAAAAATGGCGCCAGTGTGCTGAGGGAGATAGCCCCGCCCCTTTTTCGGCTGACTTTTCTCCCGCTTTTTTATGGATTCTGGCAAGGGTAATTTATCACATATATAGCCCTGGGACTATATATTGTGATGATTTGCCAGCCAAGGTATCTTATATTGCCCTCAGGGCGCCCCCCCCCAGCGCCCTGCACCCATCAGTGACCGGAGTGTGAGGTGTGCATGAGGAGCAATGGCGCACAGCTGCAGTGCTGTGCGCTACCTTGTTGAAGACAGAAGTCTTCTGCCGCCGATTTTCCGGAACACTTCTTGCTTCTGGCTCTGTAAGGGGGCCGGCTGCGCGGCTCCGGGAACGAACACCAAGGTCGGGTCCTGCGGTCGATCCCTCTGGAGCTAATGGTGTCCAGTAGCCTAAGAAGCCCAAACTACCACCTGTTAGGTAGGTTCGCTTCTTCTCCCCTTAGTCCCTCGCTGCTGTGAGTCTGTTGCCAGCAGATCTCACTGTAAAATAAAATACCTAAATATACTTTCTTTCTAGGAGCTCAGGAGAGCCCCTAGTGTGCATCCAGCTCAGCCGGGCACAAGATTCTAACTGGGGTCTGGAGGAGGGTCATAGTGGGAGGAGCCAGTGCACACCAGGTAGTCCTAAAGCTTTCTTTAGTTGTGCCCAGTCTCCTGCGGAGCCGCTATTCCCCATGGTCCTTACGGAGTCCCAGCATCCACTTAGGACGTCAGAGAAAATATACAAACACTTCAGACTTTTGGGTGCAAAAACAGTGTCTCAGGAATATAATTCTATAATCTTCTAAAGTTTGCTCTTAAAGTGAAAAGATTGGGGCAGATGTACTAATCCTTGGAGAAATATAAAGTGAAGAGAGATAAAGTACCAGCCACTCAGCTCCTGTAATTTTGAAGCACAGCCTGTAACATGGCAGTTAGGAGCTGATTGGCTGGTACCTTGGTTGCAGATTTATCAAAACTTGGGGTTCTATTCCCTAAGCCTTGGATGGAGATAAAGTACCAGCCAATCACCTCCTAACTGCCATGTCACATGATGTGCTTGAAAAATGACAATTAAGAGATGATTGGCTGGTACTTTATCTCCATCCAAGACTTAGGGCAGGGGTGGGGAACCTTTTTTCTACCGAGGGCCATTTGGATATTTATAAAATCGTTCGGGGGCCATACAAAAATTCTCAACTTAAAAAATGACCCTGCCCCCCAGTAGGTCTGCGCCTTAGAGGTACTGTGTGTGCGCGCCGGAGGCGCGCACGCGCCCAAAAAATGGGTGTGGCCAGTTAAAATGGGACGTGATACACATATGCCCCCAATAGTGCGGTGCCAGATCCACAATTGCCCCCACAGTGCCAGGTATACAAATGCCCCCACAGTGCCAGGTATACAAATGCCCATCACAGTGCCAGGTATACAGATGTCCCCACAGTGCCAGGTATACAGATGCCCTCACAGTGCCAGGTATACAGATGTCCCCACAGTGCCAGGTATACAGATGCCCCCACAGTGCCAGGTATACAGATGCCCCCACAGTGCCAGGTATACAAATGCCCCTCACAGTGCCAGGTATACAAATGCCCCCACAGTGCCAGGTATACAAATGCCCCTCACAGTGCCAGGTATACAAATGCCCCTCACAGTGCCAGGTATACAGATGTCCGTCCCCACAATGCCAGGTATACAGATACCCCCACAGTGCCAGGTACACAAATGCCCCCACAGTGCCAGGTACACAAATGCCCCTCACAGTGCCAGGTATACAGATGTCCCCACAGTGCCAGGTATACAGATGCCCCCACAGTGCCAGGTATACAGATGCCCCCACAGTGCCAGGTATACAGATGCCCCCACAGTACCAGGTATACAAATGCCCCTCACAGTGCCAGTTATACAGATGTCCCCACAGTGCCAGTTATACAGATGCCCCCACAGTGCCAGGTATACAAATGCCCCCACAGTGCCAGGTATACAAATGCCCTCCCCCCTCCCCTCTCCCCTCCGTGCTGCTTACCGTGGGACACGGAGGAGAGCGCGGCTGTCGGGTGGGATCGGCGGCGTGTAGTACTTCAAACCAGCCGCCGGTTCGAGAGCCAATCAGAGCTCGCGGACCGGCAGCCGCGGCTCCTGATTGGCTGCCGGTCCGCGAGCTCTGATTGGCTCACGGACCGGCGGCTGGTTTGAAGTACTACACGCCGCCGCTCCCACCCGACAGCCGCGCTCTCCTCCCCCTGTTCTGACAGCTGAGACACGCTGCCGCCGGACTGAGCGGCAGCGTGTCTCACTGACACAAGCTGGTGGGCCGGACCAAACGGCTTCGGCCCGCGGGCCGGAGGTTCCCCACCCCTGACTTAGGGGAATATGTACTAAGCAGTGGTAAAAGTGGAGAAGTAAGCCAGTGGAGAAGCTGCCCATGGCAACCAATCAGCTGCTCTGTATACTTTTATAGAATGCAAATTTTAGATGTTACGTCAATGCTGATTGGTTGCCATGGGCAACTTCTCCACTGGCTCACTTCTCCACTTTTATCACTGCTTAGTACCATGTCCCCCATAGTAAATAGACCCCCTGGGGAGACAAAGTGGAGAGAGATAAAGTATCAACCAATCAGCTGCTGTCATTTTTCAAATATTGATTATAACATAGCAGTTAAGAACAGATTGGACGGTACTTTAATTCTCTACACTTTATTACTGTGCAAGCTTTGACGAATCTGTCCCTTTTATCTCTCCAAATCTTAGTACATCTGCCCCATTATTTTATATATTTAGTTTTGAAAAAAAAGTAATACATTGATTTTAATCAGGCTTACCGACTTTTCGGCTGCCCCATGCGGGCGGGGGCAGTATAACAGGGGTCGTGGCCTCAGGCAGTATGGGGGGCGTGAACGCACAATCGCAACATTGTGCCCCCCCACCCCCTATTCAATGGCCAGATTACCCGCATTGAATAGCAGGACGCGGGGCTATGATGAAGTGATTCCTCCCAGGACCGCCCACTATGAAGTCCTAAGGGGAGCTGCAGCTGGGTCTGGGAGAATTGTCTACATTTCCTGGGGGCTGGAAGTGCCACATGATTTTCGTGAACCTCCCGGCCGATACGGGAAGGTAGGCATGTATGATATTAATGTATTCCACTAACCTGTTCCCCATTCGCAGACTCCTTTCCAATGGACCTAGCAAACTAACAAATACTTGCCTGCACCCAGTTCTTAATTATATACTGTAGCCACGGGTGCTAAAACTAGACATTCAAGTATCATATAAAAAGTGAACAGACAACAGAGTGGTCAGGCAGTCCAAGGTCACAAAAGGCAAGGCAATATAGGTTCTAGAACACATATACAAGAAAATAATCAAGATCCAGGCTGAGATTAATAGGCAGTCAGGGGACTTCCAACATCAATGTCTAGTCAAAGTCTGATATACAAAGAATCTATTCAGGAAAGGTCACACCCAAGATAAGATTTCCTTAAATCTATCACAGAAAAAAAAAATAATGCCAGGATTTAGCTTTTACATCTTATTTTGCTACAAAAACATGGCTCATGTGAGTAACATTGTACATGTGGCTCATGACACGTGTGCATTATGGTGCTTATTTGCATAATGATAATTATATATGTAGTAGACCTATACAACAATGTATGATGCTTTCAATAAATATAATAGCTGATTTCACTGGTAAAAGGCATTATGAAATAAATCAATCAAAGCGGTCTCAATTAAAGAACCACTACAATCAAACATTACAGTACATATTGTGATACTAGGCGATTCATCGCGCCCTACGGGCGCTCTTCACACCGTCGTTAGGGGCTTCGCCCCATTAACCTCTGCACGGCTTTGCCGCGGGTGGGGGTGGTGCTGCAGGTAGGGTTGGGGGTGGTGATGCAGGTAGGGGAGGGGTGGGGGTGCGGGAGCAGGGGTGCTGTGCGTAGTGGAGGGTCAGCAGAGTCGGCCTTAGGCATAGGCAAACTAGGCAATTGCCTAGGGCTTTTAATATGCCTAGGGGCATCAGCAGCTTCTGCTGATTAAAATGATATACGGCATGCCTATATTCTGTGTGTAGCATTTCATATGCAGATACAGCCACAGTCTCGCACAGTATATAGGCATGCTGCATATCATTTTAATCAGTAGAAGCTGCTTGTGCATCCTAGCCACATAGCAATGCAAATAAGATGCATTTTCATTAAAAAAGGTGCCAGATGTTAGCATTGAGGCAATATCTATGAGGCAGAGGTCACAGTGTTAGTGGCAGTGTGAGTGTTGTGTGCATGTGAGTGGTTTGGTTGTTCAGTAGTGTTCGGAATATGTGTAAGGAGCATTATGTGTGTCATGTAAAAATGCATTAATAATGTGCAACATATGTGTAAGGGGCGCTATGCGTGTCATTATGTGTATAAGGGCATTAATAATGTGCGGCATATGTGTAACAGGGTACTACTGTATGTGTCATTATGTGTATAGGGGCACTAATAATGTGCAGCAAATGTGTAGGGGGCACTATGTGTGTCATTATGTGTAAAAGGGCATTAATAAAGATTGTCATAATGTGTAAGGCGCATTATGTTTATAAGGACACTAATAATGTATCTCATATGTGTAAGGGGCATTACTGTGTGCATTTATGTGTATAAATGCATTACTAATGTGTGGCATTATGTGGCGTTGCGTATAGAAAGGGCACTACTGTGTCGTCTAATTTGAATAAAGAGCAATAGGGTATGATGTGATGTGAATAAGGGGCTCTACTGTGAGTAGTAATGTTTATAAGGTAAAGTGATACTACTGTGGGATGTAATATGAATTATGAACACTATCGCATAATCAAATGTGAATGAAGTTGCAGTACTGTGTGGCGTAATTGGAATTGGGGTTACTATCGTGTGGCCATGCCCCTTGCCAGCAAAAACACACCCCTTTTTGGAGTGTGCGCCAAATGTGTAAACTGTTCCTATTTAAAATATAGGAGGTACAAACACCAAAATAAGGACTGCTATGGGTGAGGGGTGATGGTGCTGGGGAAGAGGTGCAACCAGCGGTGGTACTAGGGGGCACCAGCCAAAATCTTGCCTAGGGCATCATATTGGTTAGGGCCGGCTCTGAGGGTCAGGGTGCCATGGCTGGGGAGTTGGGAGCAGGGGTGATGTGGGTTTGGGAGAGCTGTGGGAGAAGCTGGTGTGGGAGTGCCGTGGGTAGGGGAGGGGGGGGGGGTTTCTGGGCGTGGGGGCGTTGTGCCATGGGTGGGGGACAGGTGTGGGGGGGCAGTGGTGGTGCGGATGGGGGGTGGAAGGTGGCTGCGGGGGTTCTGAGGGTTGGGGGTGTGGCGTGGGTGGGGGAGGGGGTGCAGAGCAGGGGTGTGGCGGATGGGAGAGGGGTGGGTGCAGGAGGGGCAGATGCGGTGGTGGTGCGGGTGGAGTGGAGGATGCAGGGGTGTAGCGGGTGGGGAGGTGGGTATGGGGGTGGAGTAGGGGGGTGCCACGGGTGGGGGAGGGGGCGGTTTGCCGGTGTGGTGGGTTTGAGGGTGCCACGGTTGCAGGGGCGGGTGCTACAGGTAGGGGAGGGGTCGGGGTGCGGGAGCAGGGGTGCTGTGCGTAGGAGAGGGGCGGGGGTGCCATGGGTGGGGGGTTGGGAGCAGGGGTGATGTGGGTGTGGGAGAAGCTGGTGTGGGAGTGCCGTGGATGGGGGAGGGGGGGTGCTGGGGGTGGGGGCGTGGTGCCATGGGTGGGGGCTGGAGCAGTGGTGGTGCAGTTGGGTGGTGGGAGGCAGCAGCTGGGGTTGCGGGTGGGGGAGGGGGGGTGCAGGAGGGGCAGATGCGGTGGTGGTGCCGGTTGGGTGAAGGGTGCCGCGGGGGGGAGAGGTGGGTATGGGGGAGGGGTGCTGCAGGTGTGGGAGCTACGGGTGGGGGCGGGAGTGCCGCGGGTGGGAGCGGATGTGGGGGATGCGTTGGGTGCCGCAGGGGGTGGCAGCGGGTGTTGGTGCTGTGGGTGGGGGAGGGGGCAGAGTGCCAAGGGTGGTGCGGGTGTTGGTGCTGCGGGTGGGGGAGGGGTTGGAGTGCCACGGGTGGTGGGTGGATGCGGCGGGTGCCGCGGGTAGGTGGCGCGGGTGTTGGTGCTGCGGGTGGGGGAGAGGGTGGGTATGGGGGAGGGGCAGGGTTGCAGCGGGTGGGGGAGGGGCGGGGGGTGCTGCAGGTGTGGGAGCTACGGGTGGGAGTGCCGCGGGTGGGAGCGGATGTGGGGGATGCGTTGGGTGCCGCTGGGGGGGGTAGTGGGTGTTGGTGCTGTGGGTGGGGGAGGGGGCAGAGTGCCACGGGTGGTGCGGGTGTTGGTGCTGTGGGTGGGGGAGTGCCACGGGTGGTGGGTGGATGCGGTGGGTGCCGCGGGTGTTGGTGCTGCGGGTGGGGGAGAGGGTGGGAGTGCCGCGGGTGGGGGGCGAATGCGGTTGGTTGCCGCGGGTGTTGGTGCTACGGGTTGGGAGAGGGGGCGGGAGTTCCGTGGGTGGGTGGCGCGGGTGTTTGTGCTCTGGGTGGGGGAGGGGACGGGAGTGCCGCGGGTGGTGCGGGTGTTGGTGCTGCGGGTGGGGGAGGGGGGGGGGAGTGCCACGGGTGGTGAGTGGATGCGGTGGGTGCCGCGGGTGTTGGTGCTGCGGGTGGGGGAGAGGGTGGGAGTGCCGCGGGTGGGGGGCGAATGCGGTTGGTTGCCGCGGGTGTTGGTGCTACGGGTTGGGGTAGGGGGCGGGAGTTCTGCGGGTGGGTGGTGCGGGTGTTTGTGCTCTGGGTGGGGGAGGGGACGGGAGTGCCGCGGGTGGTGCGGGTGTTGGTGCAGCGGGTGGGGGAGGGGGGGGGGGGGAGTGCCACGGGTGGTGGGTGGATGCGGTGGGTGCCGCGGGTGTTGGTGCTGCGGGTGGGGGAGTGCCACGGGTGGTGGGTGGATGCGGTGGGTGCCGCGGGTGTTGATGCTGCGGGTGGGGGAGAGGGTGGGAGTGCCGCGGGTGGGGTGCGAATGCGGTTGGTTGCCGCGGGTGTTGGTGCTACGGGTTGGGGGAGTGGGCGGGAGTTCCGCGGGTGGGTGGCGCGGGTGTTTGTGCTCTGGGTGGGGGAGGGGACGGGAGTGCCGCGGGTGGTGCGCGTGTTGGTGCAGCGGGTGGGGGAGGGGGGGGGAGTGCCACGGGTGTTGGGTGGATGCGGTGGGTGCCACGGGTGTTGGTGCTGCGGGTGGGGGAGGGGGTGGAGTGCCACGGGTGGTGGGTGGATGCGGTGGGTGCTGCGGGTAGGTGGCGCGGATGTTGGTGCTGCGGGTGGGGGAGAGGGTGGGAGTGCAGCGTGTGGGGGGCGAATGCGGTTGGTTACCGCGGGTGTTGGTGCTACGGGTGGGGGAGGGGGCGGGAGTTCCGCGGGTGGGTGGCGCGGGTGTTTGTGCTCTGGGTGGGGGAGGGTACGGGAGTGCCGCGGGTGGTGTGGGTGTTGGTGCAGCGGGTGGGGGAGGGGGGGGGAGTGCCACGGGTGGTGGGTGGATGCGGTGGGTGCCGCGGGTGTTGGTGCTGCGGGTGGGGGAGGGGGGGAGTGCCACGGGTGGTGGGTGGATGCGGTGGGTGCCGCGGGTGTTGGTGCTGCGGGTGGGGGAGAGGGTGGGAGTGCCACGGGTGGGGTGCGAATGCGGTTGGTTGCCGCGGGTGTTGGTGCTACGGGTTGGGGAAGGGGGCGGGAGTTACGCGGGTGGGTGGCGCGGGTGTTTGTGCTCTGGGTGGGGGAGGGGACGGGAGTGCCGCGGGTGGTGGGTGGATGCGGTGGGTGCCGCGGGTGTTGGTGCAGCGGGTGGGGGAGGAGTGCCACGGGTGGTGGGTGGATGCGGTGGGTGCTGCGGGTAGGTGGCGCGGGTGTTGGTGCTGTGGGTGGGGGAGAGGGTGGGAGTGCAGCGGGTGGGGGGCGAATGCGGTTGGTTACCGCGGGTGTTGGTGCTACGGGTGGGGGAGGGGGCGGGAGTTCCGCGGGTGGGTTGCGTGGGTGTTTGTGCTCTGGGTGGGGGAGGGGACGGGAGTGCCGCGGGTGGTGGGTGGAGACGGTGGGTGTTTGTGCTACGGGTGGGGGAGGGGGCAGGAGCAGTGGCGCCACAACGTGGGTGCGGGGAGTGCGGCCCGCACCCGGGTGTTACCCTCTGAGGGGTGACACCAAAGTGCCGGCTCCTGTCACAGCGCAGAAGCCAGCACTGCAGATTCAGCAGTGTCCCCCGAACCACAACGTGCCGAAAACGGGGGTCGGGACGCGAAGCCACGCCCCCTTTTCGCCCCGCGACCGCAGCGGGTGTTAGAAAAGTGAAGACTCTGGGGGTCATTCCGAGTTGTTCGCTCGCAAGCTGCTTTTAGCAGCTTTGCACACGCTAAGCTGCCGCCTACTGGGAGTGAATCTTAGCTTCTTAAAATTGCGAACGAAGGATTCGCAATATTGCGATAAGACATCTCTGTGCAGTTTCTGAGTAGCTCGAGACTTACTCGGCATCTGCGATCAGTTCAGTGCTTGTCGTTCCTGGTTTGACGTCACAAACACACCCAGCGTTCGGCGAGACACTCCTCCGTTTCTCCAGCCACTCCCGCGTTTTTCCCAGAAACGGTAGCGTTTCTTCGCACACACCCATAAAACGGCCAGTTTCCGCCCAGAAACACCCACTTCCTGTCAATCACATTACGATCACCAGAACGAGGAAAAAAACGTGAGTAAAATTCCTAACTGCATAGCAAATTTACTTGACGCAGTCGCAGTGCGGACATTGCGCATGCGCACTAAGCGGAAAATCGCTGCGATGCGAAGAAATTTACCGAGCGAACAACTCGGAATGACTCCCTCTGGGCGGGAGTGCTGCGGATGTTGGTGCTGCGGGAGGGGGAGGGGATGGGAGTGCCGCGGGAGGGGGGCAGATGCGGGTGGTTGCCGCGGGTGGTTGCCTCGGGCGGGAGGGAGGGGGAGTCACTGTTCAGCATGTCTCCCTGACTCAGTGGCAGCCGCAAGACTGTGAGCTTGTGAGGCGGGTAATGTGAGTTCCGCTCACAGTCAGCGGCTGCGGTGTCACCACTCACCAGGGGCAGTACGGGGAGAAGGGAGACAGGGGACTGGGCGGAGATCGGGAGGGGACTGGGCGGAGAGAGGGAGGGGACTGTTCCTGGCCAGATCTGTGCCTGTGACTCCGCCCAGCGTTACGGCCAGCACAGAGTCACAGACTTGGGCTAATATATAGGAGATTATATATTATATATCATTTTGATGCTACTGAAGACAGACAGCAAATATAGAGTATAAGAATGCTTTTTGTATTTAAGTCATGGAAGCAACACATTTATACATTAACAGAACCACTGAGAAACTACAGATGTGTCATTACTGAGCTTTGCTCTTAGTGTAACACATATTAACTAGAGTGATAGCAGATCCCACGCTAAAGCCCCGTACACACGGGGGAGATGTGTGCTGAGCGATCTAGCACAGACTGCTCAGCACACATCTCCCCCCCCCGCTCAGCACACATCGCAATGCGCTATTCTGTGGGAGGTTGCAATCCATTTGCAGCACGGATTTCCCATATCAGCGAAAGGGTACTCGCACCTGCGAATCTCGGGACCCAGCAGTCGCACTGCGTATGCTATGAGGCAAGACTGTGACGGGACACATCTGTATATATGAATTACAAACGAAAACTACTCATTCCATACGTTTCCAAAGTAAATTGATGTAGTTTCAACTTAAGTAACAGAATTAGGTCTGTTTAGGTTCTAACAGTCAAAATAGGTGCTAACACCCAGATTAGGTCATTTTAGGGCCTGTAGAAAATCAGTGTGTCATTCCCTGGTACATAAAACATAAAGGGAAACTGAAATTTTACATGTAATGGGAAAGGATTAGAATAAGTAAAGGGGGGTAATCACGGAGCGATTGCTGCTTAAAATCTAAGCAATCTGACTAGGTTGCTTAGAATTTAAGCAGTGATCACTCCGTGTGTACCCCCCACAGCGATAGCGATGCGCGGCCCCGTGCATCGCTATCGCTGGTGCTAGATTGGCCTGCATGCAGGCTCAATCTAAGAGGTCGCTCATTTCACCCGCTGGGTGAAATAAGCGGCCCCCCCGTCTCCCCCCGCAAGATCAGCACACATTGCGCTGTGCTGAGCGGGGGGAGAGATGTGTGCTAAGCGGTTCACTCAGCACACATCTCTCCCCAAATCGGGCCGTGAGGATCCTGGGCTTATTACCTTTCTAATGGGCCCTACACACTGGCAGATAACAATGAACGATATGAATGTTCTTGTTCATTAATGAATGATTGGTTGCTGTGGACAACATCCCATCTTAAATAGAACTCCCATCTTAGTAAATTTACCCCAGTGTGTCAGTAAGCCAGTGCTATACAGGTTTAGGAACTGCTGGTCTACCCCTAGAAGAGATGAGACAAAATGGGGAGAATGTCTTAACGCTCATCCACAAGTGTACCAGATGATGCAGCCATGTTGGGTGCATTACGAAGGTTACACTGTGGAAGATGAGCCATACAAGGGCCCAAAGCATACATGGGAAAACTGACACTTGTGTATTAGTAGCAGTAGTATGATATACCCTGCGTGGAAAGATCCACATGAAGAACATCCTGCCCGAGGAGGAACCATCTGAGGCCACCATCTGGGGTGCACTGCGTAAGTCACACTGGCAGGGTGTGCAAACAGTGGAGGTTACAGGAATAGCACACAGTAGGTGGGAAGAGAAAAACAAACAAAAAAAAAAAACACGTTCAGAAAACTGTTGCAGATAACCACCGGAAGGGGGAAAATTAAGATAAGATTATTTTTCCTTAAACCATGAATATCCTGGTCTCATGGGAGCAGGATGGGTGTGTGAGAATGTGGGGAGCACACTCAAGTCCAATGGAAATGTCCCTTCTGAGCCTGATCCTGGTGCTCTCTCCCCATAGCTCCCAGCTTAAGTTGAGGGTTAGGCTTGGTTGCAGGGTTTTCAACGCTGAAAACCCTGCCGTGAGCAAATAAAATAAAATACAAAGATACTCACCTCTCCGGGGTGGGTCACACACACACTGGGTTCACACACACATACACACAGACACTCATTTACACCACACACACAAACATACTTAAAGATGCTCACACAGATAACATACTCAGAGCTTCTGCAGAAGAGTTGTCTCCAGACGTTGGGTGAAGAAGACCACATTTTGGAAGATGAGTATTTACTGACTACTTAAGCTAATTGAAAACTTCCATATATATACACACACACACACACACACACACACACACACACTGACACACTACATCCTCCCTGCTTCTGCCAAAGAGTTGGCTCCCGATGTTGGATGAAGAAGACCCTGTTTTTGAAGCTAATTTACTGAATAAGCTAATTGGAAACTTCCAATTGAGCCCCCACAACCACCATTGGAGAGGCATGCGGCCCCACCACCACCATCGGAGAGGCATGCACCCCCACCCCCACCATCAGAGAGGCATGCACCCCACCACCACCATCGGAGAGGCACGCATCCCCACCACCACCATCAGAGGGGCATGCACCACCACCACCACCACCTGAGAGGTGCTTGCAGACACATAATGTATTATTAACAAAATAGGATTTTAATTACCTACTAGTAAATCCTTTTCTCGTAGTCCATAGGGGATACTGGGGATGGTACTTTAGTTCGATGGGGTATAGATAGGTCCACAGGAGCCGGTGCACTTAAACCAAACTTTAGTGTGTGTGTGTATGTATGTATGTATGTATGTGTGCTGACTCCTCCCCTCTATGCCCCCTCCCCCAGCTTCAGTTAAGAAAAAACTGTGCCCGAAGGAGGCGGAACATATTTCGAGAGGAGGAGAAAGACAAGAAGCCAACAAGTAAGAACCTATCCAAACATAACCCGAACTGGAATGTGTAAACATAACCAGAACACCAAACAGAACAGTAACAACTGAAGATAGTATGAGGACAGCAAGCTGATCCAAACAAGTTCCATACCGAAATTAACAACCAATGCAGAGAAAAAGAAAAAAAGATCTTACGAAGCACAGAGGTGGCCACCCAATATCTCCTATGGACTACGAGAAAAGGATTTACCGGTAGGTAATTAAAATCCTATTTTCTCTGACGTCCATAGGGAATACTGGGGATGGCCCTTTAGTACGATGGGGACGTCCCAAAGCTCCGAAAACGGGTGGGAGTGTGCAGGACAGAACGTCCAAATTTAGTATACTCTGATGCTACGGTATTAAACCTGTAAAACTTCACAAAAGTGTTTGACCCCGACCAAGTAGCGGCACGACATAACTGCAATGCCGAGACCCCCCGGGCAGCCGGCCAGGAGGAGCCCACCGATCTCGTAGAGTGGGCAGTAATACAAGGAGGCCTAGGCAATTTAGCCGAGGAATAAGCCTGCTGAATAGTGAGCTTGATCCAGCGAGCAATAGACTGCTTGGAGGCAGGGCATCCAATCTTGGAGACATCATACAAGACGAAAAGGGAATCCGACTTCCGGAAATGAGCAGTCCTACTGACATACTGTAGATACTCAATGCTTTGACAACATCCAACGACTTAATTAATATGAAAAGCAGAGACCACCTTAGGCAGAAACGTCTAATGAGTGCACAGCTCCACTCTGTCCTTGTGAAATACCAAATAGGGACTTTTGCAAGACAAGGCCCCCAATTCCGAGACTCACCTGGCTGACGCCAAGGCTAACAGCATAACCGTTTTCCACGTGAGGAACTTCTCTTCCACCGTCTGCAAAGGCTCAAACCAGGAAGACTGTAGACATTCCAGGACCACATTCAGAGCCCACGGAGCCGTAGGCGGAACAAAAGGTGGCTGGATGTGCAGCACTCCCTTAAGAAAGGTCTGAACTTCTGGGAGGACCACAAGTTGCCTCTGAAAAAAAAATTGACAAGGTGGAAATCTGAACCTTCAGAGAGCCCAACCGGAGGCCCATGGTCCACACCAGCCTGTAGAAACCTCAAAAGGCGGCCAAGCTTAAATTCCATCGGAGAGAATTTTCGTCCTTCACACCACGAAACATATCTCTTCCATATTTGATGATAATGACGAGATGTGACCACCTTCCTGGCTTGAATTATAGCAGTGATGATCGCACCAGAAATGCCCTTCCGAGCTAAGATCTCCCTCTCAACTTCCATGCCATTAAACGCAGCCGCCGTAAGTCTGGATAGACAAAGGGGCCTTGTTGAAGAAGATCTTCTCGGAGCGGCAAGGGCCACAGGTCTTCTTCCAATAGGGACAGAAGCTTCGAGTACCAGGTCCTGCGAGGCCAATTCGGGGCAATCAGAATTGCCCGATTCCCTCCTGCTGTACTCGTCTGAGAATCCTGGAGAGTAATGGGAATGGAGGGTACAAGTATACCAACTGGTAATTCCAGTCCGACGTCAAAGCATCCACTGCTACTGCTTGTGGATCTCGAGTTCTGGAACAATAGCACGGAAGCTTCTTGTTGTTCCTGGACGCCATCAGATCTATCTGTGGGCAACCCCACTGACGGATTATCTGCTGGAAGACTTGCAGATAAAGACCCCACTCCCCTGGGTGGAGGTCGTGTCTGCTTAGGAAGTCCGATTCCCAGTTGTCCACTCCTGGTATGAAGATGGCGGATATGGCTCTCGCATGCTTTTCTGCCCAGAGAAGAATCTTGGACACTTCCTTCATTGCCGCTCTGCTTTTTGTTCCGCCCTGGGGGTTTATGTACGCGACAGTCATTGCGTTGTCCGACTGAACCTGTATGGCCTGGTTCCCTAGCAGAAGCGAGCCCTGAATGAGAGCATTGTATATCGCTCGGAGCTCCAGAATGTTTATGGGAAGAGTCGATTCTAGCCTGGACCATCTTCTTTGGAACTGAGCATCAAGCATCCCCGCCCCCCAGCCCCTGAGGCTGGCATCCGTTGTCAGTAGTATCCAAGGATATGTTGCAAAGGACCGACCCTCCACTAAGTGAGAGGTCTGTAATCACCACAGGAGTGATACTCTTGTTTGAGGCGATAGGCATATCACCTGGTGCATATGAAGGTGTGATCCTGACCACTTGCTGAGAAGGTCCAGCTGGAAGGTTCTCACATGACACATGCCGTACTGGATAGCCTCATAAGAAGCCACCATCTTCCCCAGCAGGCGTATACAGAGATGGATCGAAACCCATCGGGACTTCAGAATCAATCGCACCATCGTCTGGATTGCTGTAGCCTTCTCCAGAGGAAGGAATACCTTCTGCGACACTGTATCCAGAATCATCCCCAGGACCTGGAGTCTCTGAGTCGGTTCCAAACACGACTTTTGTAAATTCAGAATCCAACCATGAAGTGTTAGCAAACGCCTTGTAACGCTGATGCTGTGTAACAGCTGATCCCTGGACAGGGCCTTTATTAGCAGATCGTCCAGATATGGGACAATGTCTACTTCCTGTAGTCTGAGTTGCACCATCATTTCCGCCATCACCTTTGTAAACACTCTCGGTGCCATTGAGAGTCCAAAAGGCAAGGCCTGGAACTCGTAATGTTCCTCCAGCAGGGCAAACTGCAGGTAAGCCTGATGAGGCGGCCATATTGGGATATGGAGATAGGCATCCTTGATGTCTAACGACACCAGATATTGATCCCTTTCCAATCCTACAGTCACCGATCTCAAGGATTCTATCTTGAATTTGAAGACCCGCAAATACGTATTTAGGGACTTGAGATTCAAGATACGCCTGACCGAACCGTCCGTCTTCGGTACCACAAAAAGGCTTGAATAATAACCCTTTGTTCATAGATGTGAAGGAACTGGGACAATGGTCTGAGTCTGTACCAACTTGTCTACTGCCAACTGTAAAGTTACCCGCATCACTGCAGAAACTGGTAAGTTTGACTTAAAAAATCTGTGAGGAGGAGGGAACTCAAACTCCAGTCTGTATCCCTGGGCAAGTAAACTTTTTTCCCAGGCATCCCGGCAGGAGTCTTCCCAAACATGGCTGAAGTACCTTAGCCGGCCCCAACCGGGAAATCCTCCCGGTTTTGGGATCTGGCGTCATGCTGAAGGCTTAAGAGGATGTTGAGGACCCACTCTGATCCTGGCTTCCTGTAACAGGTTACGTACGGTTTTTACCTCTGTTACCTCAGGCTGCATTAGAGACACCTCTGGCTCTGTCCCGAAATACGGCAGTCCGAAAAGACTGCAGGGAAGGACCTGGATATGCCCTTCTAGCCAGCGGAGCCGCAGATGGTAAATAGTTGGATTTACCCGCAGTAGCTTGGGTAATCCACTTACTTAACTCTTCGCCAAATAAGGCTTCACCCGTAAAGGGTAAGCCCTCTACGCCTTTTTAGATTCAGTGTCTGCTGTCCACTGATGCAGGCACAAAGCTCTCCTTGCCGAAACTGACATAGTCGTCAGGCGTGCATTCAGAAAACCTATTTCCTTGATAGTCTCACGAAGAAAAGCCGCAGACTCCTGTATGTGGAACGTTAACCTGAGAAGTTCCGACTGGTCTCTATCTTCTTGTATACCAGAGGCGAGATGACCAGTCCACTTCTCCATGGCCTTTGTGATCCTGCAACCTGCTATAACCGGACGCTGTGATACCCCTGCAGCAACATACATGGATTTAAGTATATTGTCAACCTTCCGGTCCGCCGGGACCTTTAAAGAAGACACAACCTGTACCGGTAACACCGTCTTCTTTGATAGACGTGACACTGAAGCGTCCAAAGCAGCGGGATTTCCCCAGACCTTCCTGTCTTATACAGGAAAGTGAAAAGTGGCTATAAGCCTTTTAGACACCTGAAATTTCCTTTTGGGGTGTTCCCAAATATTTGTGCACATATTGTTCAGCTCCACTGACACAGGGAAGGTAACCTGTGACTTCTGAGGTTTTGCAAAGAAAACAGGCACTGCCTGATCCTCTACGTCGGGAATCTGCAGCACCTCCGTAATGGCATAAATTAGAGATTCCACACCCTGGACTGGGGTGGCGTCCCCCCGAGACCTGAAACTCAACTTCCCCCTCTTCAACCTCAGGCAATTCCTCATCAGAGTCAGACTGGAGGAGCTGTGGTAGCATCCGCTTCTGCGGTGCAGGTTTGGGAGGATGGGCAGAAGGACTCTGGCTAGCGTTCACCGACTTTTGTAACTCCCTTCTCTCCCTTTTAGCCGTGGTTAACTCTGCAGAGATATCTGCATGACACCTTTAAAAGTGGCAAGCCAGGCTGGAGCATGCTCTTGAGAGTGGCTGCTGCTTTGTGAAGATTCACTGCATTGTTCACTCACAAGTGAACCCACAAACGCCGGTGTAAATTCCTGCGCACAGGAATTGCATTTGACTGTCTTTCTTGCCATGTTTTACCCCTTTTCCACTAGCTTTTTACCCGTGTTTTTCCCTAGTGGAAACGGGTCCCCCGGCAAATTCCCGGATGAAGTGATCCGGGAATCCTACCCTGGTAGCTAGCCGGGTTGAACACGTGTTCAACCCGGCTAGCTGTCTAGTGTGAACGGGAGCCGTGTCGAGGCGACACGGCTCCCATTCACAGTGCATAGGGAGGGCGGCCCTGGGAGATCATGTGATCTCCCAGCGCCGCCCCTGCCGCGTCACTAGCGCGTCACCAACCCGGCAATTGCCGGGTTTGTGAGCGCTGTCTGCAGGGGGCTGTAGCACGGGTCGCAGCCGTGTCAGGCGACACGGCTGCGACCCGTGCTACGCTAGTGGAAAAGGGGTATTAGTAAACTCCCACCACACACATACAAGGTATTCACACAGGAAAACACAGAATACACAGTCCCTCCACCTAACTGTTAGGAGAAAGGCACAGTAAGGGAGGAGCCAGCATGCACTTGCCCTTAACAGCAGAGGCAGAACTCTGGGAGGCAACGGAAGTCATCTGCCGCCGGGCTCCTGCTCTGGAGGGGGGCACCTCTTCTGCCATTCTGTGACACCATTGAATTAAGTTAATTGATAGCTGCCGCTGTCTCTTCAGTGGCCGACTTCCTCACTGGTCCCTGCACCTTACAAATCACACCCTCTTTATTATACTGAATATACACATTTTACAAGTATCACACCCAGGATTAGAAACCACAACTTATTACACTGGAAGCAGACACCTTACTGATGAAGCTGTTTGCTCCTGTATAGGAAATATGAGAATTTTAACTATATGAAGATACTTCTCTGACAATTACAAGTAACTTCATATAGTTAGAATTCTCATGCTTCCGGTACAGGAGCAAATAACTCCATCAGTAAAGTGTCTGCTGTCAGTGTAACAGGTCATGGCTTCTAATCCTGGGTATGACTGCTAAGAAATGTGTGATTTAAAATAAAAGACAATTAAATGTATAAATACAGTATATACATTTTTTTCAGAACACACACACACACACACACACACACACACACACACACACACACACACACACACACATTTATTTATCTTAATATAGAAAATAGAGGGGGCACCAATATTTATCTTGCCTCCGGGCAACTGGGACGAACTTACGCCACTGCTTAACAGTTATAACTTAACACCAGGCAGCAATAAACTATGGTCCATAATAAAGACCAGTGTTATAAGAGCACCTCCTCCATATAATGTGCCCACTATACCACCAATGTAGCCTGAGGGATATCTGGTGGTTCTGGAGCTTTGTCTGCACGCTGCACCGCTGTTGGCTGTAAATGGCGCCCTGCTGCTGCTGGTCCCGCTCCGAGAGAAGCTCCGCCCCCTTAAAGGCGCTTCTGCTCCTCCACGGCAAACTGACTATTTTTGTGTGTATTGATGAACGCCCGCTTGTGAAACTTTAGCAGCACACCCGGCCCCGGCTTCCTTTCATCTGCCTGACTTGACCCCGGCCGGCCCCGCCTCCTGTGGAGAGCTCAACATGCGGAATGGATGGCCCCTGCCTGCTGTGGAATGCTGGAGGAATAAGCACCCGCCACAGTCAGCACAGAACAGGTTAACCAGTGCGTGGCACCATGACTCCTGCAAAGAAAACCTTATTTCTTTGCATATCTGTATGTGTGTATGTGTGTGTGTGTGTGTGTGTGTGTGTGTGTGTGTGTGTATATATAATATATATTGTATATATAATATATATGTAGATAGATTGATATACTATTTACATATATTATATATAGTATATCTACATGTATTAGGATTAGGATAGAAAATCCCGGCGGTCGGGATGCCGGCAGTCCCATGACTGACACCGGCATCCCGGCAATTAGAGTGTCGACAAGGACCCGCTGTCTAAGGGCCTAATTCAGACCTGATTGCAGCAGCAAATTTGTTAGCAGATGGGCAAAACCATGTGCACTGCAGGGGGGGCAGATATAACATGTGCAGAGAGAGTTAGATTTGGGTGGGGTGTGTTCAAACTGAAATCTAAATTGCAGTGTAAAAATAAAGCAGCCAGTATTTACCCTGCACAGAAACAATATAACCCACCCAAATCTAACTCTCTCTGCAAATGTTATATCTGCCCCACCTGCAGTGCACATGGTTTTGCCCAAATGCTAACAAATTTGCTGCTACTATCAGGACTGAATTAGGCCCTTAGTACCCTGGGCCCCCCAAAACCTTAATCCAGCTCTGCACTAGGGAACATATCCTGCAGGTGCAAAGGCCATACTTTCCTGTTATGTATGAGGATGGGAGTTAGTCAATTGACCGCTTGTCAGGATCCCGGCGGTCAGGATACCGAAGCCGGAATCCCGCCACCAGCTGAAATACCGGCAGACGGTGTCCTGACCGCCGGCTGGTTACCCCTCTTGGGTGGTGGTCCACGCCACCACCCAGAGGGGAGTAGAAACCAGTCGCCACCGGGCCCGAAGCGTGGCGAGCGCAGCGAGCCCGCGAAGAGATGCGCTGCGCTAACCGCCGGGATCCCGGCTGTCGGGCTTCCGGCGACGGGCTCCTGACCGCCAGGAACCCGACCACCGGGATCTCGTACTGATCCCATGAGGACTGCAGTGTAGAGGATTAATGGAGTAAGGATGGCTTACAGAATGATGAGAAGACACAACAAAGGAAATAGACGCTTCTTTATATCTGCTCTGCCATGTTATGGAGGACGAATAATAAAGCCTGCAATAATCTCTGAATCAGGATATCCCAACATTGATCATTTGAGAATTTCCATCTGTGGGACAGGACAAAAATGAATTTATATGGACAGATTTATACCCTTAAGATATGAATGAATCCTGTCCATATACATACAAGGTGTCTTGAACTTATAAGTAGCTGACACTGTATTGTTTAGTATTACAAATTTCCAGGACTGACAGAACTATTCAAGAAAAAGAGAAATGCAAGTGCACACTAAGCACTAAGAACACTGATAGTCAAAATAATTTTGATAAACTCTTAAAATTAACATGTAGTGTAAGTGAAGTTCCCAGCACAAACCTGGCCACAAATGTGGGCCCATCGAACGTGTCCAAGCGAACTTCATCACATGGGTCCCTAACATCCCTAATACTAACACATAAGCATACATAGCTGGGAGCACAAATATAGTATTTAATCAACATAAATCTACCTAAAAAGAGCATAAAAGAATTTTTTTTTACAAACAATAAATATGGTTTATTTGCCCTGGCATGTAAACAGAACTTTTTTCAGTGTGAACCAGTGAAATATTGCATTTAATGTCTATTGTAGGCCGTGAAAGCTGACACATTTTGTCAGCGCCTGCAGCACAAGGAAGACACTTACACTCACAGTTTCAGGAATACACATGACCTGCATAGTCCTCCTAGTTATGTAGATATTGTTTCCTTTGCATTTTAAACACATGTTGTATTACTCGGTATTTACAAATGCAGGAGTGTAGAGACATTAAACCAAACAAAGCTTATTTTGATAAATATGATGTGTATTACATCAGTATAATGGGTACACAAGTCTACACAGCTTTTTCTATTTACTCAAAAAAATAAGATTTTAAACCCCCCGGTAAATCTTTTTCTCGTAGTCCGTAGAGGATGCTTGGACTCCGTAAGGACCATGGGGAATAGACGGGCTCCGCAGGAGACATGGGCACTTTAAGAAAGACTTTGACTCTGGGTGTGCACTGGCTCCTCCCTCTATGCCCCTCCTCCAGACCTCAGTTAGAGAAACTGTGCCCAGAGGAGATGGACAGTACGAGGAAAGGATTTTTGTTAAGGGCAAGAATTCATACCAGCCACACCAATCACACCGTATAACTTGTGATATACTACCCAGTTAACAGTATGAAAAACAACATAGCATCAGTCCAAGACCGATGAAACTATAACATAACCCTTATGTAAGCAATAACTATATACAAGTCTTGCAGAAATAGTCCGCACTTGGGACAGGCGCCCAGCATCCTCTACGGACTACGAGAAAAATATTTACCGGTAGGTTTAAAATCTTATTTTCTCTAACGTCCTAGAGGATGCTGGGACTCCGTAAGGACCATGGGGATTATACCAAAGCTCCCAAACGGGCGGGAGAGTGCGGATGACTCTGCAGCCCTGATTGAGCAAACAGGAGGTCCTCCTCAGCCAGGGTATCAAACTTATAGAACTTTGCAAAGGTGTTTGACCCCGACCAAGTAGCAGCTCGGCACAGCTGTAGTGCCGAGACCCCTCGGGCAGCCGCCCAAGAAGAGCCCACCTTCCTAGTGGAATGGGCCTTAACCGATTTTGGTAACGGCAATCCTGCCGTAGAATGTGCCTGCTGAATCGTGTTACAGATCCAGCGAGGAATAGTCTGCTTTGAAGCAGGGCCGCCAACTTTGTTGGCTGCATACAGGACAAACAGTGCTTCTGTTTTTCTGATCCTAGCCGTTCTGGCCACGTAAATTTTCAAAGCCCTGACCACATCAAGGGACTCGGAATCCTCCAAGTCACGTGTAGCCACAGGCACGACAATAGGTTGGTTCATATGAAAGGATGAGACCACCTTAGGCAGGAATTGAGGACGGGTCCGCAATTCCGCTCTATCCATATGGAAAACCAGATAGGGGCTTTTATGTGATAAAGCCGCCAATTCCGAAACTCGCCTAGCCGAAGCCAAGGCTAACAACATGACCACCTTGCAGGTGAGATATTTCAACTCCACTGTCTTAAGTGGTTCAAACCAATGTGACTTAAGGAAACTTAACACCACGTTAAGGTCCCAAGGCGCCACCGGAGGTACAAAAGGAGGATGAATATGCAGTACTCCCTTCACAAAAGTCTGTACTTCAGGGAATGAGGCCAATTCCTTTTGAAAGAAAATGGATAAGGCCGAAATCTGAACTTTTAATGGAGCCTAATGTTAGGCCCAAATTCACTCCAGTTTGTAGGAAGTGAAGAAAACGGCCCAGGTGGAATTCTTCCGTAGGAGCATTCCTGGCCTCACACCAAGAAACATATTTTCGCCATATTCGGTGATAATGTTTAGACGTCACGTCCTTCCTAGCCTTTATTAGCGTAGGAATGACCTCATCCGGAATACCCTTTTCCGCTAGGATCCGGCGTTCAACCGCCATGCCGTCAAACGCAGCCGCGGTAAGTCTTAGAACAGACAGGGACCTTGTTGTAACAGGTCCTGCCACGGATCTTCTGTGAGCATTTATTGCAGATCCGGATACCAGGTTCTTCGTGGCCAATCTGGAACAATGAGAATTGTTCTCACTCCTCTTTTTCTTATTATCCTCAACACCTTGGGTATGAAAGGAAGAGGAGGAAACACATATACCGACTGGAACATCCACGGTGTCACTAGGGCGTCCACAGCTACCGCCTGAGGGTTTCTTGAACTGGCGCAATACCTTTGTAGCTTTTTGTTGAGACGGGATGCCATCATGTCTATTTGGGGTAGTCCCCACCGACTTGCAATCTGCGCGAAGACTTCCTGATGAAGTCCCCACTCTCCCGGATGCAGATCGTGTCTGCTGAGGAAGTCTGCTTCCTAGTTGTCCACTCCCGAAATGAACACTGCTGACAGAGCGCTTACATGATTCTCCGCCCAGCGAAGAACTCTGGTGGCTTCCGCCATTCCCACTCTGCTCCTTGTGCCGCCTTGGCGGTTTACATGAGCTACTGCGGTGATGTTGTCTGACTGGATCAGAACTGGTCGATTGCGAAGTAAGATCTCCGCTTGACGTAGGGCGTTGTATATGGCCCTTAGTTCCAGGATGTTGATGTGAAGACAAGTCTCTTGATTTGACCAAAGTCCTTGGAAATTTCTTCCCTGTGTGACCGCTCCCCAACCTCGGAGGCTCGCGTCCGTGGACACCAGGATCCAGTCCTGAATGCCGAACCTGCGGCCCTCTAGAACAGGGGTGGGGAACCTTTTTTCTACCAAGGGCCATTTGGATATTTATAAAATCCTTCGGGGGCCATACAAGAATTATCAACTTAAAAATGAGCCTGCCCCAAGTAGATATACCCCCAGCCAGCTGTTATGCCCCAGTAGATATGCCCCCAGTAAGTATGCCCCCAGTCACTTGTTATGCCCCATTAGATATGCCCCGTCACTTGTTATGCCCCTTTAGATATGCCACCAGTCAGTTGTTATGCCCAATTAGATATGCCCCCTAGTAGCAACACTTACACACACACATTAAAAGAAAAAAAAACACAATACTCACCAGCCCCGCTGCTGCTTCCGGACCGTTGCCCTCCGCCTGGCCGCTCGCTCCTCAGAACTATAGGAGAGAAGTCATGACATTTCTCCCATAACACCGCACAGCAGCACACGCACACTGCCAGAGCCAGAAGCCAGAGCTTAGGAGTGAGCTCCTGCCTCCGGCTGCTACTGAGAGAAAGAAGCCAGGCGCCCACTAGTAACAAAATCTCAGCGGGCGCCCGGCAAGGTGAGCCTGGCCGGGCCGGATCAAGTGGCTCTGCGGGCCTTACACGGCCCTCGGGCCTGAGGTTCCCCACCCCTGCTCTATAAGGTGAGCACTGTTTTGCCACCACAGGAGAGATACTCTGGCCCTGGGGGACAGGGTGATCCGCTGATGCAATTGCAGATACGACCCGGACCATTTGTCCAATAGGTCCCATTGGATGGCCCTTGCATGGAATCTGCCGTATGGAATGGCTTCGTATGTTGCCACCATCTTTCCCAGAACTTGAGTGCAATGATGTACTGACACTTGTTTTGGTTTCAACAAGTTCATAACTAGAGTCATGAGTTCCTGCGCTTTTTCCTTCGGAAGAAAAATCCTTTTCTGGTCTGTGTCCAGAATCATGCCCAAGAAGGGCAGACGAGTTGTAAGATTCATCTGCGACTTTGGAATATTGAGAATCCAGCCGTGTCGCTGTAACACATTCCGTGAAAGTGATACGCTGCTCAGCAACTTCTCCTGTGATCTCGCTTTTATGAGGAGATCGTCCAAGTACTGGATAATTGTGACACCCTGCTTGCGCAGCAGCACCATCATTTCCGCCATTACCTTGGTGAAAATTCTCGGGGCCGTGGAAAGCCCACACGGCAACGTCTGAAATTGGTAATGACAATCCTGTACCGCAAATCTCAGGTACTCCTGATGAGGAGGATATATGGGGACATGCAGGTATGCATCCTTTATGTCCAGAGATACCAAAAAATCTCCCCCTTCTAGGCTGACGATGACCGCCCTGAGTGATTCCATCTTGAACTTGAACCGTTTAAAGTAAAGGTTCAGGCATTTTAAATTTAAAATGGGTCTGACCGAACCGTCCAGTTTCGGAACCACAAACAGAGTTGAGTAGTACCCCTGCCCTCTTTGAAGCAGGGGAACCTCTACCACCACTTGTTGCAGACACAATTTGTGAATCGCATGTAACACTATCTCCCTTTCCAGGGGTTGTTTCGGTAGGGCCGATTTGAAAAACCGGCGAGGAGGCACTTCTTCGAATTCCAGCCTGTAACCCTGGGAAACAATTTCTATTGCCCATGGATCCACCTGTGGGTGGACCCAGACATGGCTGAACAGTCGAAGACGTGCCCCCACAGGAGCTGACTCCCTCAGGGGGGCCCCAGCGTCATGCGGTGGATTTAGCAGAGGCCGGGGAGGACTTCTGTTCCTGGGAACTAGCTGTGTTGTGCAGCTTTTTTTCCCTCTGCCCTTACCTCTGGCAAGAAAGCACGATCCACGTGCTCTCTTGCTTTTATTGGAATGAAAGGACTGCAATTGATAATGAGGCGCTTTCTTAGATTGTGAGGGAATATATGGCAAAAAAAAAATAAGAATTTACTCACCGGTAATTCTATTTCTCGTAGTCCGTAGTGGATGCTGGGGACTCCGTCAGGACCATGGGGAATAGCGGCTCCGCAGGAGACAGGGCACAAAATTTAAAAGTTTGACCACTAGGTGGTGTGTACTGGCTCCTCCCCCCTATGACCCTCCTCCAAGCCTCAGTTAGGATACTGTGCCCGGACGAGCGTACACAATAAGGAAGGATTTTGAATCCCGGGTAAGACTCATACCAGCCACACCAATCACACCGTACAACTTGTGATCTGAACCCAGTTAACAGTATGATAACGTAGGAGCCTCTGAAAAGATGGCTCACAACAATAAACAACCCGATTTTTTTGTAACAATAACTATGTACAAGTATTGCAGACAATCCGCACTTGGGATGGGCGCCCAGCATCCACTACGGACTACGAGAAATAGAATTACCGGTGAGTAAATTCTTATTTTCTCTGACGTCCTAGTGGATGCTGGGGACTCCGTCAGGACCATGGGGATTATACCAAAGCTCCCAAACGGGCGGGAGAGTGCGGATGACTCTGCAGCACCGAATGAGAGAACTCCAGGTCCTCCTTAGCCAGGGTATCAAATTTGTAGAATTTTACAAACGTGTTCTCCCCTGACCACGTAGCTGCTCGGCAGAGTTGTAATGCCGAGACCCCTCGGGCAGCCGCCCAAGATGAGCCCACCTTCCTTGTGGAGTGGGCATTGACAGATTTAGGCTGTGGCAGGCCTGCCACAGAATGTGCCAGTTGAATTGTGCTACAAATCCAACGAGCAATCGTCTGCTTAGAAGCAGGAGCACCCAGCTTGTTGGGTGCATACAGTATAAACAGCGAGTCAGATTTTCTGACTCCAGCCGTCCTTGAAATATATATTTTCAATGCTCTGACAACGTCCAGCAACTTGGAATCCTCCAAATCGCTAGTAGCCGCAGGCACCACAATAGGCTGGTTCAGGTGAAACGCTGATACCACCTTAGGCAGAAAATGAGGACGCGTCCTCAATTCTGCCCTGTCCGAATGGAAAATCAGATATGGGCTTTTATACGATAAAGCCGCCAATTCCGACACTCTCCTGGCTGAAGCCAGGGCCTCTGTCGGGGCCTTCCTGGCCTCACACCATGCAACATATTTTCTCCAAATGCGGTGATAATGTTGTGCAGTCACCTCCTTCCTGGCTTTGACCAGGGTAGGGATGACCTCTTCCGGAATGCCTTTTTCCCTTAGGATCCGGCGTTCAACCGCCATGCCGTCAAACGCAGCCGCGGTAAGTCTTGGAATAGACACGGTCTCTGCTGAAGCAGATCCCTTCTTAGAGGTAGAGGCCACGGATCTTCCGTGAGCATCTCCTGAAGTTCCGGGTACCAAGTCCTTCTTGGCCAGTCCGGAGCCACTAGTATCGTTCTTACTCCCCTTTGCCGTATAATTCTCAGTACCTTGGGTATGAGAGGCAGAGGAGGGAACACATACACTGACTGGTACACCCATGGTGTTACCAGAGCGTCCACAGCTATTGCCTGAGGGTCTCTTGACCTGGCGCAATACCTGTCCAGTTTTTTGTTGAGGCGGGACGCCATCATGTCCACCATTGGTCTTTCCCAATGGACTACAATCATGTGGTGAACACTGCTGACAGTGCTATCACATGATTTTCCACCCAGCGAAGAATCCTTGCAGCTTCTGCCATTGCCCTCATGCTTCTTGTGCCGCCCTGTCTGTTTACGTGGGCGACTGCCGTGATGTTGTCCGACTGGATCAACACCGGCTGACCCTGAAGCAGAGGTTTTGCCAGGCTTAGAGCATTGTAGATTGCTCTTAGTTCCAGTATATTTATGTGAAGAGACGTTTCCAGGCTTGACCACACGCCCTGGAAGTTTCTTCCTTGTGTGACCGCTCCCCAGCCTCTCAGGCTGGCATCCGTGGTCACTAGGACCCAGTTCTGTATGCCGAATCTGCGGCCCTCTAACAGATGAGCACTCTGCAACCACCATAGCAGAGAGACCCTTGTCCTTGTCGACAATTTTATCCGCTGATGCATCTGCAGATGCGATCCGGACCATTTGTCTAGCAGATCCCACTGAAAAATTCGTGCATGGAATCTGCCGAATGGAATCGCTTCGTAAGAAGCCACCATTTTTCCCAGGACTCTTGTGCATTGATGCACAGACACTGTCCCTGGTTTTAGGAGGTTCCTGACGAGTTCGGATAACTCCCTGGCTTTCTCCTCCGGAAGAAATACCTTTTTCTGAACAGTGTCCAGAATCATCCCTAGGAACAGCAGACGTGTCGTCGGGATCAGTTGGGATTTTGGAAAATTCAGAATCCACCCGTGCTGTTGGAGCACTACTTGAGTTAGTGCTACTCCGACCTCCAGCTGTTCTCTGGATCTTGCCCTTATCAGGAGATCGTCCAAGTAAGGGATAATTAATACGCCTTCTCTTCGAAGAAGGATAATCATTTCGGCCATTACCTTGGTAAAGACCCTGGGTGCCGTGGACAATCCAAACGGCAGCGTCTGAAACTGATAATGACAGTTTTGTACCACGAACCTGAGGTACCCTTGGTGTGAAGGGCAAATTGGGACATGAAGGTAAGCATCCTTGATGTCCAAGGACACCATAAAATCCCCTTCTTCCAGATTCGCTATCACTGCTCTGAGTGACTCCATCTTGAACTTGAATCTTTGTATGTACAGGTTCAAAGATTTCAGATTTAGAATAGGTCTTACCGAGCCGTCCGGCTTCGGTACCACAAATAGCGTGGAGTAATACCCCTTTCCCTGTTGTAGAAGGGGTACCTTGATTATCACCTGCTGAGAATACAGCTTGTGAATGGCTTCCAATACCGTCGCCCTGTCTGAGGGAGACGTTGGCAAAGCAGATTTTAGGAACCGGCGAGGGGGAGACTTCTCGAATTCCAACCTGTAACCCTGAGATACTACCTGCAGGATCCAGGGGTCCACCTGCGAGTGAGCCCACTGTGCGCTGAAATTCTTGAGGCGACTCCCCACCGCCCCTGAGTCCGCTTGTAAGGTCCCAGCGTCATGCTGAGGCCTTTGCAGAAGCCGGGGAGGACTTCTGCTCCTGGGAAGGGGCTGCTTGCTGCAGTCTCTTACCCTTTCCTTTGCCTCGGGGCAAATATGAATGTCCTTTTGCTCGCTTGTTCTTATAGGAACGAAAGGACTGCGGCTGAAAAGACTGCGTCTTTTTCTGCTGGGAGGGGACTTGAGGTAAAAAGGTGGACTTCCCGGCTGTTGCCGTGGCTACCAAATCCGATAGACCGACCCCAAATAATTCCTCCCCTTTATACGGCAATACCTCCATATGCCGTTTGGAATCCGCATCGCCTGACCACTGTCGTGTCCATAGACTTCTTCTGGCAGATATGGACATCGCACTTACTCTTGATGCAAGAGTGCAGATATCCCTCTGTGCATCTCGCATATAAAGGAATGCATCCTTTAATTGCTCTATAGTCAATAAAATACTGTCCCTATCCAGGGTATCAATATTTTCAGTCAGGGAATCCGACCAAGCCACCCCAGCACTGCACATCCAGGCTGAGGCGATTGCTGGTCGCAGTATAACACCAGTATGTGTGTATATACTTTTTTGAGTATTTTCCAGCCTCCTATCAGCTGGATCCTTGAGGGCGGCCGTATCAGGAGACGGTAACGCCACTTGTTTGGATAAACGTGTGAGCGCCTTGTCCACCCTAGGGGGTGTTTCCCAGCGCGCCCTAACCTCTGGCGGGAAAGGGTATAACGCCAATAACTTCTTTGAAATTAGCAGTTTTTTTATCAGGGGTAACCCACGCTTCATCACACACGTCATTCAATTCCTCTGATTCAGGAAAAACTACAGGTAGTTTTTTCAGACCCCACATAATACCCCTTTTTGTGGTACTTGCAGTATCAGAGATATGCAAAGCCTCCTTCATTGCCGTGATCATATAACGTGTGGCCCTACTGGAAAATACGTTCGTTTCTTCACCGTCGACACTAGATTCGGTGTCCGTGTCTGGGTCTGTGTCGACCGACTGAGGCAAAGGGCGTTTTACAGCCCCTGACGGTGTTTGAGACGCCTGTACAGGTACTAACTGGTTTGCCGGTCGTCTCATGTCGTCAACCGACTTTTGCAGCGTGCTGACATTATCACGTAATTCCATAAACAAAGCCATCCATTCCGGTGTCGACTCCCTAGGGGGTGACATCACCATTACCGGCAATTGCTCCGCCTCCACACCAACATCGTCCTCATACATGTCGACACACACGTACCGACACACAGCAGACACACAGGGAATGCTCTGATAGAAGACAGGACCCCACTAGCCCTTTGGGGAGACAGAGGGAGAGTTTGCCAGCACACACCAAAGCGCTATAATTATATAGGAACAACCTTATATAAGTGTTGTTTCCTTATAGCTGCTTAAATATATATAATATCGCCAAAAAATGCCCCCCCTCTCTGTTTTTTACCCTGTTTCTGTAGTGCAGTGCAGGGGAGAGCCTGGGAGCCTTCCTAGCAGCGGAGCTGTGTAGGAAAATGGCGCTGTGTGCTGAGGAGATAGGCCCCGCCCCCTATTCCGGCGGGCTCTTCTCCCGGTTTTTCTGAGACCTGGCAGGGGTGAAATACATCCATATAGCCTCATGGACTATATGTGATGTATTCTTTTTAGCCAGAAAGGTATTAACATTGCTGCCCAGGGCGCCCCCCCCAGCGCCCTGCACCCTCAGTGACCGCCGGTGTGAAGTGTGCCTGAGCGCAATGGCGCACAGCTGCAGTGCTGTGCGCTACCTCATGAAGACTGAAAAGCCTTCAGCCGCCGGTTTCTGGACCTCTTCTTACTTCGGCATCTGCAAGGGGGTCGGCGGCGCGGCTCCGGTGACCCATCCAGGCTGTACCTGTGATCGTCCCTCTGGAGCTAGTGTCCAGTAGCCTAAGAAGCAAATCCATCCTGCACGCAGGTGAGTTCACTTCTTCTCCCCTAGGTCCCTCGTTGCAGTGAGCCTGTTACCAGCAGGACTCACTGAAAATAATAAAACTATCAAAACTTTTACTCTAAGCAGCTCTTTATGAGAGCCACCTAGATTGCACCCTGCTCGGACGGGCACAAAAACCTAACTGAGGCTTGGAGGAGGGTCATAGGGGGAGGAGCCAGTACACACCACCTAGTGGTCAAACTTTTAAATTTTGTGCCCTGTCTCCTGCGGAGCCGCTATTCCCCATGGTCCTGACGGAGTCCCCAGCATCCACTAGGACGTCAGAGAAATTATTTACCTGCCGTAGCCGTGGAGACGAGATCCGAGAGGCCCTCTCCGAACAATTCCTCACCCTTGTAAGGCAACAACTCCATATGCCTCTTTTAGTCGGCATCACCTGTCCAATGCATGTTCCACAGGACACGTCTAGCAGAAATCGACATAGCGTTGACTCTAGAACCCAGTAGACTAACGTCTCTTTGGGCATGTCTTATATATATATATATATATATAAGACAACATCTTTTACATATAAACATATATATATATATATATATATATATATATATATATATACTAGGGACAATAACATGGTATCCTCATCTAGGGTTTCAATCTCCGCTGATAAGGTATCAGTCTACGCTGCTACAGCGCTATAAACCCATGCCGACACAATCGCCGGTCTGAGTAGTGTACCAGAATGTGTGTAAATGGACTTCAAAGTACTTTTACTGCATGCTATCTGCAGGATCCCTGAGGATAGCTGTAAAGTCAGCGCTACCTTTTTGGGTAAACGTGTCAATGCCTTGTACACCCTAGGGGAAGATTCCCATCGTATCCTGGCCCCATTTAGGGAAAGGATACTCCCTGAGAATTATTTTTGGGAAGCTGCAGCTTCTTGTCTGGAGATTCCCGCTCTTTTTCTTCATGAGAGGAGGGAAATTTACCTCAGCTTTCTTCCCCTTAAACATGTGTACCCTCGTGTCAGGAACAGATGAGTCATCCGTGATATGCAAAACATCTTTTATTACAATAATCATATATTGAATACTTTTCTGCCAGTTTTGGCTGTACTTTGCATTATCGTAGTCGACACTGGAGTAAGACTCCGTGTCGATATCAGTGTCTATTATTTTGGATAGTGAGCGTTGTGAGACTCTGAAGGTCTCTGTGACATAGGGACAGACATGGGTAGATTCCCTGTCTGTTCTCTAATCTTTTGTGTAATAAATTCATCTTAGCACTTAAGTTCACATATCCAATCAGGCGTCGGCGTTGTCGACGGAGACACCACACACACACACATTTGCTCCATCTCCTCCATAGGAGAGCCTTTTACCTCAGACAAGTCGACACACACGTACTGACACACCACACACTCAGGGAATGCTCTTCTGAAGACAGTTCCCCCACAAGGCCCTTTGGAGAGACAGAGAGAGAGAGAGTATGCCAGCACACACCCCAGCGCAATATGACCCAGGAAAAACACAGCAATTTAATGTTTACCCTGTAGCGCTGTTATTATTATCTGCGCCGAATTATGTGCCCTCCCTCTTCTTTAAAACCCTCTCTTCTACCGTGGTATAAGCAGGGGAGAGTCCGGGGAGCTTCCTATCAGCGGTGCTGTGGAGAAAAACATGGCGCTGGTGAGTGCTGAGGGAGAAGCCCCGCCCCCTCGTCGGCGGGCTTCAGTCCCGCTAAAAGTGTAAAATTGGCGGGGGCTCATGCATATATACAGTGTCCAGCTGTATATATGCTCTCTTTTGCCAAATAAGAGGTTTATATTGCTGCCCAGGGTGCCCCCCCCCCCCCCCCTGCGCCCTTATAGTGACTGCCGTTTGTGAGGTGTATGGGAGCAATGGCGCACAGCTGCAGTGCTGTGCGTTACCTCAGTGAAGATCAATGAAGTCTTCTGCCGCCTTTTGAAGCCTTCTTTCTTCTCATACTCACCCGGCTTCTTTCTTCTGGCTCTGTGAGGAGGACGGCGGCGCGGCTCTGGGACGAACGTCCAGGGCGAACCTGTGTTCCGACTCCCTCTGGAGCTAATGGTGTCCAGTAGCCTAAGAAGCAGACCCTATCATTTAAGTAGGTCTGCTTCTCTCCCCTCAGTCCCTCGATGCAGGGAGTCTGTTGCCAGCAGCGCTCCCTGAAAATAAAAAACCTAACAAATATACTTTTTTAGCAGGAAACTCAGGAGAGCTCCCAGCAGTGCACCCCTCTCCTTTGGGCCCAGTCTCCAACTGAGGTCTGGAGGAGGGACATAGAGGGAGGAGCAAGTGCACACCCAGAGTCAAAGTCTTTCTTAAAGTGCCCATGTCTGCTGCGGAGCCCGTCTATTCCCCATGGTCCTTACGGAGTCCCAGCATCCTCTAGGACATTTGAGAAAATTAGGAATACTAATGTGAAAATATGCAGCAAAACATAGCAACCAATCAATAGTAAGCATTCATTGTGTATCTTGCAACAGATTAATCAAAGCCAATAGCTGATCCAATAGCTAGGGCTTGTTACACAGTTGAAAGCGGATAGCAAATTACCACCGGATTTTTTTAACACATACAGAATATATTTATCTGTGACACACTGTTTGTCACAAGTAAATGTATTTCAGCTTTACGTAGTAAATATGTATCTGCATGTTTCACTCGTTACATAAAGGAGCAGACGTGGTCAACAAAATGGCGCACTATGGGGCTGATTCAGATTGGATCACTAATCTCATTCCAACCGCAAAAATGACTAAAGTGATGCGGGCGCATGCGCCCGCATTTTCTGCAGAGGTGTCTCTTAGGCGGAGATGAAGCGTTGCGGGGGCGAGGAAACAGGGGCAGCGTCATACAAAAGGGGGGCGTGATTTCGGTAGCTGCGTGATGTCACACGCAGCCGCCATGATCAGAAAGGCTACGCCGGCAGGAGACAACCCTACTTGCTGCATTCAAGCAGAAATTGCGGTGTGATCAGGATGCTGGGCGGCCTTGCCCTGCGATGGGCGGCCCCAGCATGCGTTCACAAGGATTGCAAATTCTGCTACTTTGTAATCCAACCTGAATCAGGTCCCATGTATTGTGCAGTCGTGCACATTCTAAACAGCTCGGTGGCCACATGACGCCATATCTCCAAATAAAAGGTGTTCTACTCAGTAGCGCACGCAGGGGGGGTTTCCGAGTACCTGGGAACCCCCCTGATGAGCCAAATGTTTATTTGTGAGACGGAGACAGCAGTGTTTCCATCTCAGCAAAAGCCGCGATCGCGACCATGGAGCTACTGCAGCAGCAGAGAGTTACGTAGCTCTCTGCATAAAGTCCGGGGAGATCTGCTGGCTGCGCAGCAGCTCTCTCCCTCATCACAGAACCGTCAGTCATCTCCTGCCTCCCACTGCTCCCAGCCCCTGTACTGTATATGAAGTGTGTGTGTGTGTGTGTGTGTGTGTGTGTGTGTGTGTGTGTGTGTGTGTGTGTATCTACAGCAGGGGTGGCCAACCAGTCAGAGGCAAAGAGCCAGAAAAGATCTGTAGTCAAGGGGAAGAGCCACTATCATGCGTGGGGGCATGGCCTAGTTGTCACAAAGCCACACCCCATTTTTGTGCGCACACCTTTCGGTATGACGTTTGTAGGAGTATGACCTTGTGTCATAACCCCGTTTTTAGTCATTTTGTACAGTGCCACATACATATAATGCCCCAGTACAGTGCCACATACATATCAAAACGCCAAACTGGTGCCTCCACAGTGCCAGATACATGTATGCCCCCACAGTGCCAGATACATATGTGCCCCCACAGTGCCATATACATATGTGCCCCCACAGTGCCATATACACATTCCTCACAGTTCCAGGTACACATATGCTCCACAGTGCCAGATACATATATGCCCCCAGTGCCAGATAAATATATGCCCCACAGTGGCAGATACATATGTCCCCACAGTGCCAGATACATATGCCCCCACAGTGCCAGATACACATGTCCCCACAGTGCCAGATATGCCCCCAGTGCCAGATACAGATATGCCCCAGTGCCAGATACACATGTCCCCACAGTGCTAGATATGCCACACAGTGCCAGTAATACATATGTTCCACGATGCCAGATATACCCCTAGTGCCATATACATATATGCCCCCAGTGCCAGATATGCCCTCAGTGCCAGATACACATGTCCCCACAGTGCCAGATATGCCCCCAGTGCCAGCCACATATGTCCCTGTAGTGCCAGATATGCCCCCCGTGCCAGCTACATATGTCCCTGCAGTGCCAGATATGCCCCCCGTGCCAGCTACATATGTCCCTGCAGTGCCAGATATGCCACCAGTGTCAGCCACATATGTCCCTGTAATGCCAGATATGCCCCCAGTGCCAGCCACATATGTCTCTGTAGTGCCAGATATGCCCCCAGTGCCCACTACATATGTCCCCACAGTGCCAGATATGCCCCCAGTGCCAGCCACATATGTCCCTGTAGTGCCAGATATGCCCCCACAGTGCGCTCCCCCCCTGAGCCGCTCACCATGCTGCTGCATATGAGGGGAGGGCCTGCTCCTCAGCCTTACTCTCCAGCGGCACCGGCAGTGACTATCTTCAGTTCAGCGCCGGGCCGTGAGCCAATCAGAGCTCACGGTCCGGCAGCCAATCAGGACCCTTAGCTGCCGGTCCGTGAGCACTGATCGAGAGCCGCAGGTTGGCCACCGCTGATCTACAGGGATGTATGTGTATTTGTGTATGCATGTGAGTTTGAGCATTTATGAAAGTGTGTGGTATGTGTTGATAACTTAATATATATATATATAGTCTTCAGTTTGCCGGGTGTCAGGATCCCGGCGCACAGCATACCGGCGCCGGAATACTGACACCTTTTCTCCCTCTTGGGGGTCCACGATCCCCCTGGAGGGAGAATAGATAGCGTGGCGAGTGCGAAGGAGTCCGCAAGGGGCTCATTTGCGCTCGCCCAGCTGTCGGTATGCCAGTGGTCGGGATTCTGGCGCCGGTATGCTGGCCGCCCAGAAGCCCGGCCACCGGCATACCCTACTACACCCATATATATATGTATGTCTATGTATTTATTTATGTATATATAAATAATCAGTATGTTTTACCAGCACACGGGATGCTGGCTGTCAGTATACCGACAGTAGCGTCCCGTCTGTCGGAAGCGAGGTGGTGAGACCCCTCACAGGCTCGCTGCGGGTCCGGTTGCTCACTTCGCTCGCCACAGGTTATATTCCCACTCGGTTGGTGGCGTGGAGCAACTAACCAAGTGGGAATACCCTGCGGATGTCGGGATTCCGTTCGTCGATATTTCACCGGCTGTCGGGATTCTGGCATGTCGGCTTTCGAACACCAGGATCCCGACAGCCAGCATTTTAACTGCATGATATATATATATATATATATACAAATACAAACAAAAAACCCAGCACTCACCAAAGTAAGCTCACTTATCCTCAACAATTCAATAAATAAATGATGGGGGTTTAGTTAGTGGATTGGCCAATACACGGAAGCCTGCATACCGATCCAAGGTACCCCACCTTCATGCAGGTCCTACACTATCACAGATTCTTAAAACCTGACTACTTCACTGCTGCTACACACATCATCTGCCTGCTAGATTTAAGGTGTACCTGCCACACCCTTTATGGCTTTTAAAGGTACACTAGTCACCTTGCACTGGCTCAGAGATGATTGCTAAGGAACAGCTGAGACAGGTTCAGGATAATAGAGTCCAGACATGGGTGCATGAGAAAGCTAGTGGCCACTGTTAATAAGAGCTAACCATAGATTAACCCCATCGTATACACACAGAGAGAAAACCACAGCACTCACCACACCAGAAGCGGGGCACAGCTATGCACTTACCACTCACAGGGTGGGGTGCACGTAACACAGCACTCTCCACCACAAAAGCAGGGTACACAGCCGTACTTACCACTCACAGGGCGGGGTGCATGTAGCCCATGACCACATCGCTCTAATAAATACAAACAAAAAACCCAGCACTCACCAACGTAAGCTCACTTATCCTCAACAATTCAATAAATAAATGATGGGGGTTTATATATATATAGCAAAGATTCACGGCGGCACTCTGGAGTCTTGTTGCAAAAAGTGGTATTTATTTGCCAACAGATGCACTGTTGGTAAATAAATACCACTTTTTACAACAAGACTCCAGAGTGCCGCCGTGAATCTTTGCTGTATGCAGGTACCCAGACTGAGGGATGGCACCGGACTAAATAAGGAACTAAAACCTGTTGGAGTGCCGGATTTGCATGTTTTATATATATATATATATATATATATATATATATATATATATATATACACACATTCTGTGTTTGCCCCTGCTACTAGCTGTATAATTTAGCAGAATAATGTTACTGAATATTTAATCCTAAATAGTAATGTCACAATTACTGCTGTATATAAATCTCCATGTGTAAGCACTTTCACTACTAAAATAAAACTTTAAATGCATGTACGTATTAGTCCATCAAGTGCATAATATGACAGAAGTGGCAGGTGTCTTGTTTTGCTGCATGTTATCAGACAGCATGTCCTGGAATACCATAAGCTGCTAATGACATGACATTAGGAGAAAACTTCCCTGAGGCTACAATCTGCCTGTTAAAGTAAGGTCAGTATGCAGCAGATTTGTGGAACGCATTTTAGATAAGGTATACATACAACTGCCTCCTGATTTGCTCCTGTTTCCCAGTGGCAGTTGCCTGACGCTGTCCCTCCTTCAGGCGAAACATGCGTTGTAGCTTGGCCAGTTCACTGTCCGCTGCAAAACATGCACAAGTTATTACAGGAGATAGGAAAATCTGTGCGGTCTGTCTGTAGCATGATTACTTGTGGAATAGTAATATACAGTATAATACCTATCTATAAATAAATATTTTAATTAAATACATTTTTATATATATGATAAGTCATCCATCACTTCATCAGTTTTTAAAACTGAGAGCAAACATACCGGTGGTAACCCAAAGCTACCATAACATAGGCAGTATAAAGACGAGCATTGCCTGTCCTCTACTGATCTTATGGGTGTAGTATGGCTGACCGGTGGCCTCCTGACCGCCGGTCAGCATACCGACGCCGGGATCCCGGCAACATACCGACGCCGGGATCCCGGCGGGGAGGGGTGAGTGCAGCAAGCCCCTTGTGGGCTCGCTGCGCTCGCCACGCTGCTGGCCCGGTGGCGACCTGCGGTCGCCACGGGTTCTATTCCCACTCTATGGGTGTCGTGGACATCCACGAGTGGAAATAGTCCCTGTTGGTCGGCATGCCGACCATCGGGATAGTAAGATATCGGGATGCCGGAGGTCATGTGACCGTCGGTCTCCCGACCGCCAGTCACATGAATACCACCCGATCTTATATATACCTCACATTGGCTCTCATTCCGAGTTGTTCGCTCGCTGCTATTTTTAGCAGAATTGCTAATAGGCTAAAATCCGGCAGTTCTGCGCATGCGTATGCACCGCAGGGCGCATGCGCTAAGCAATTTTACAGAAAACTATGCTATTTTACTCACGGGCGAACAAAGCTTTTCAATCGCTCTGCTGATCGTAGTGTGATTGACAGGAAGTGGGTGTTTCTGGGCGGAAACTGGCCGTTTTCAGGGAGTGTGCTAAAAAACGCAGGCATGCCAGGTAAAAACGCAGGAGTGGCTGGAGAAACGGAGGAGTGGCTGGCCAAACGCAGGGTGTGTTTGTGACATCAAACCAGGAACTAAACGGACTGAGGTGATCGCAATCTAGGAGTAGGTCTGGAGCTACTCAGAAAATGCAAGGAAATACTTAATAGCAGAATTGCTAATCTTTCGTTAGCAATTCTGCTATGCTAAAATACACTCCCAGAGGGCGGCGGCTTTGTGTTTGCATTTCTGCTAAAAGTACTTTCCTGGTAATGTATGATTGCCATCACCTGTGGTGAGCTAGTTAATTGATAAGAAAGGTGTTTCACCACAGGTGATGGCAATCATACATTACCAGGAAAGTCCAGGAACAGAGCATTTTCTCCCTCATGGAGAGGGTCAGGTAGGCAAGTATGAGTCAGGTTTGTTAGCAAACAAAAAAAAAACACTAATGGGCAAAACCATGTTGCACTGCAGGTGGGGCAGATGTAACATGTGCAGAGAGATTTATATTTGGGTGGGGGGTGTTCACACTGCAATCTAAACTGCAGTGTAAAAATAAAGCAGCCAATATTTACCCTGCACATAAACCATATAACCGACCCAAATCAAAAGCTCTCGGCACTTGTTACATCTGCCCCAACTGCAGTGCAACATGGTTTTGCCCATTAGTGTGCTTTTTTGGTTTGCTGACAAACTTGAATAAGTTTATAATATTGGTGAGACTCAAAACATGTGTGAGCTGAATTCTCTAACCTGCTACATGTATGACGACATCAGTCTCATATGCCAATAAAATGCCATGTCTGACAGCCATTTATTTGTGTCTGTAATCAAGAAAAGTGTTGTAGATTTCAGTCATTTTTCCCCCCACACACTATAAAGAGCTATACTTTCCCCAGTCATTGTTATAGCATCCTGTATAACACAAAATTGCATTTTGTTTCTCCTCTACAAAAGGGATCCTATAAGTCCTTGGGTTAAAGGTTCATTTGTGCCACAATAATAATGCAGTGAAGTGTTTGCATAAGACCATTATCTGAAATTGCAAGCTAGGTATCTTGTGCTACGTTTATGGGTTATTTTCACAGGCAAGAACAGTCACTTATCTGGGCTTGGTGCCAAGTCTTCTGATGGAAAACCTACTCTGTGTCTTGTTTATATATATATTTTTTATCACAATTTTCAGTTCCTTTTAGGGAATGGAAGATAGGAAATATAACAGCGTAAAAACTAAACAACTCATCCTGCTACAATTTTTGGAAATTAACTGTTGTGTAAGGCATCCCATGGCTCTGTCCCATTATATGGAAATGCCCTGGTGGGATACTAGACATAATCAGGCCTCCACAACTTGAAGCAGGTAATATTTTGAGAATATTGATGACTAATAGAATGCACATAGGCAATCTCCAGTAGCTTGCTGTGAACAAACTATCGGCCTAATTCAGATTTGATCGCAGCAGCAAAATTGTTCTCTGGTGGGTAAAACCATGGGGGTCATTCCGAGTTGTTCGCTCGCAAACTGCTTTTATCGGCTTTGCACACGCTAAGCCGCCGCCGCCTACTGGGAGTGAATCTTAGCTTATCAAAATTGCGAACGAAAGATTAGCAGAATTGCGAATAGACACTTCTTAGCAGTTTCTGAGTAGCTCGGGACTTACTCTGCCACTGCGATCAGTTCAGTCAGTGTCGTTCCTGGTTTGACGTCACAAACACACCCAGCGTTCGCCCAGACACTCCTCCGTTTCTCCAGCCACTCCCGCGTTTTTCCCAGAAACTGTAGCGTTTTTTCACACACTCCCATAAAACGGCCAGTTTCCGCCCAGAAACACCCACTTCCTGTCAATCACATTACGATCACCAGAACGAAGAAAAAACCTCGTAATGCCGTGAGTAAAAAACCTAACTGCATAGCAAATTTACTTGGCGCAGTCGCACTGCGGACATTGCGCATGCGCATTAGCGACTAATCGCTCCGTTGCGAGAAAAAAATAACGAGCGAACAACTCGGAATGACCCCCCATGTGCACTGCGGAGGGGGCAGATATAACATGTGCAGAGAAATTTGGATTTCGGTGGGTTATTCTGTTTCTGTGCAGGGTAAATACTGGCTGCTTTATTTTTACACTGCAATTTAGATTTCAGTTTAAACACACCCCACCCAAATCGAACTCTCTCTGCACATGTTATATCTGCCCCACCTGCACTGCACATGGTTTTGCCCATTAGAGAACAATTTTGCTGCTCTGCTGCGATCAGGTCTGAATTAGGCCCTATGTATTGACACTGAAAATGTTATAAGTCATAAAATGTATTAAAATAGTGTTATTCTTTAGTACAGCATGAAAGAAGATTAATACCCATTCCTTCCAGGTCCACATCGCTGCTGTCAGACCTGATGCTGGAAGCTGGTCTTCTATTAGGCATTTTTTTAATCTATTTAGAAGAAAAAAAGAATAGTGAAATTAATATGAGGAGCAATCAAGAGGGATTAACAACCAAACACATCCAGAGCTATGTATGCAGCGCTATAGAAGGAGAGCATACATTTGAAATTCAGGCAATACTCAGGGCAGCACAATTTCCACCATTGTCGTTTGGCGGTTTGGGGACTATCTCGCAGACATCTTGTGCATTTGGAATGCTAGGGTTGAACCATGACTCTGACAAGGTGAGTATCAATGCGATATACAGTATACTGAGAAATAGTGCTATAGGTGAGAGGCATTGGGGTTGTGTTAGGCTGGCACGGAACAGTATATGAGGACATGGACATGTTTATGCTGTATAAAATATTTTTGACAATTACATCTACTGCAGATGGTGGTGTTCATTCAGAGTTGTAATTTGAGCCAAAGATATCTCAACATATATGTTGGAACAAAATGCATATTTTGCATATCATATAATAACAGTGTATCACAGGGACGTGCAGGCAGGGGAGGCAGTGCCTCCCCTGTCATTAATGATTAAAATAATACAAAGAAGTTACTTATGACACATTCTGTGTCTTATGTATCCTCTTTATATTATTCTAATCCTTAATCCCCTGAAAATGGAGTTGGGAGGCACCGATCGTGGTGCCTCCCGTTGTCAATGGGGAAAGGTGTGGGAGCGGGGGGCGGGCGTGGGCGGGCCTAGCCATGGGCAGTAAAAGCCCAATGAAAATATATGGGAAAGCGGCACCATTGGAGGTGCCGCTTTCATACAGGGACGTGCTTTCAACCCATGAAAGCACGCCCCTGTCAGTGAGGCCACAGTGATTGGCCAGCGGATCCGTCACTGGATCCGCTGTCATCACTGTGTGGGCGTCGGTGGCAGCGGTGGTGCAGGCGGCGGGATGCGGCGGTGGTGCAGTCGGCGGGATGCGGCGGTGGTGCGGGTGGCGGAAGTATACCTGTATTCTGCAGGGTTTGGCAGCGGAGCAGTACCAGTTTCAAAAATGGCGCCTCAGCGTCATTTTTTAAATTCAAGATGGCCACCGCGAGTCAATCACGGCACGCCGCGTCATCGCCCCGCCCGCTACGACTGACTTATATAAGTCAGTGCGAGGCAGCGGCGTCAGTCCGACAGCGGAGGAGGAGCAGTGAAGAGCTCCTTAAGAAAGAAGACGCTGGAAGTCCTGGATGGGCGGCGGCTATGCAAAATAGCTTAGCAGCCGCCGCCCACCAGGTGAAGACGCCGGAAGCCCTGGGGAGGTGGCGCCCCCCCAGGTGAAAACGCCGGAAGCCCTGGGAAGTCGGCAGCCATGCATAAGAGCTGTATTCTGCAGAGTTTGGCAGCGGAGCAGTACCAGTTTCAAAAATGGCGCCTCAGCGTAATTTTTGAAATTTAAGATGGCCGCCGCGAGCCAATCTCGGCTCGCCACGTCATCACCCCGCCCCCTCCGGCTGACTTATATAAGTCAGCGCGAGGCAGCGGCGTCAGCGCGAGGCAGCGGCGTCAGTCCGACGGCGGAGGAGGAGCAGTGAAGAGCTCCTTAAGAAAGTAGATGCTGGAAGTCCTGGATGGGCAGCGGCTATGCAAAAGAGCTTAGCAGCCGCCGCCCACCAGGTGAAGACGCTGGAAGCCCTGGGGAGGTGGCGCCCCCCCAGGTGAAAACGCCGGAAGCCCTCGGAAGGCGGCAGCCATGCAAAAGAGCTTAAAGGCTGCCGCCCCCAGGTGAAGACCCTGTCTAATAAAACTTTTTTTTTTTTGAGACAGTGTCGTGTTTTATTTTAATATTTTCTTTACAGGTGGACTACAGGTGCCAGCTGGCCCTTTATGTCTGGGCATGCTGGCTGGGACCTGTAGGCCACCCGTAAAGAACAATATTAACATACAATGAACCCCGCACTCACCGCCACCAGGGGTGCGGGGCATAGCACTGGGTTATCAGCACAGTGCTGGTTGTTGCTCGGGAGGGGGAGACCCCATTTTTATTTTTTGGGGTCCCCACTTTCTGAGGAATTCCAGCCCTGGGCTGAATGGCTTGGGGGGTGATTAATGTTATGGCAGGGGGACCCCACACTGAGTGTCTCCCCAGCTATGGCATTACGCCCCCTGGCTAGTTCTGCCTGGTGCTGGTTTTAGTGGTGTGTGGGGGGACTGCACTTTTTTTTTTTTTAACACATTTTTATTGGGAGGGTCACTGAAATACAACAGGCAACAAGACATACCAAGCAAATTAGGTAGGCAGATTACAGAAATAACTGCAATGAATTATGTCATCAACATATTGGATCCAATTTTGGAGATTTAAGGTAACTTGAAGGTTAACTCTCGGCAACGGAGTGGCTGTCCGTCAAAGAGAGCTGGTAGCAGAGATTAGAAGAAAGAATAACAGTCGAAGAGAGAATAAAAAGAAGCAAGGAGAAGGAGGAGAGAGAACAAGTCAAGTCGGAGGAATAGGAAAGGGAGAGAGAGGCGGAAGGGTGGCCTCCAGAGTCAAGCATTTAGAGGGGCATCGATATAGGGTATCAGGTTACAAATGCGGAGGAAAGCCTGTTGGGAGGTAAGCCAGGGAGACCAAACTCTATCAAATGGTTTAGAGCAGGGGCGGCCAACCAGTCCGAGTCAAAGAGCCAAAAAATCTTGTTAGGTACGTCAAAGAGCCGAAGGTGAGCATGCAAAAATGGGGTGTGGCCTTGTGCCCGCTAGGCCATGCCCTGGTACAATATACATTGAAAGATCCAGATCCACATAAATACATTTTTGAAGCCAGATCCAACATAAAATGCATTGAAGAAGTCACTTCCGCATTAAATAATTGAAAAAGCCGTAACTATATAAAATATAATGAAAGACGATTCACATAGTACACTTCCGCTCTCCCATGTGTCACTTCAGCCAGCACCTTGCTGTGTCACTCCAGTCAGCTCCCCCACGTGTCACTCCTGCTAGCACCCTCCTATGTCACTTCATCCAGCTCTCCCATGTGTCACTCCTGCTAGAACCCTTCATGTGTCACTTCAGAGCCCCCCCCAACTCATGCCATTGTAGCAGCTCCTTATTACCCCTTTCACACCGCGCAAATATCCCGGTATCGACCCGGGTCTGTGTGCGGTGTGAATGGGCCATGGTCCTGAGTTGCCTGACCCAATAATTCAACCCGGGTCATAAGCAGTGTTTTTCCTGGGTTGAATACCAGGTCAGTGGCAGCGTAATCGGGTTCCCGGGTCGATGGGACCCGTTTACTACATAGGGAGAGGTGGCGCGGAGATGATCTCATCTCCCTATCTGGCTTCCTCAGTCCACAGCCCTCGTAGTGCTTCTGTGTGTCTTTCTGGAGTGCAGTGGTTACCGGATCTGTTGCGGTAATGTGACTTCAAGTGTTAGGAGCCACATTTAAAGAAAGAAAGAGCAACATGCGGCTCAAGAGCCACAGGTTGGCCACCCCTGGTTTAGAGGAATTACGAATGACAGCAGTCATATATTCCATTTTGTATACACACCAAATTCGGGAGATTATGACCAGCATGGGGCAGGGGGTTGGGTTTTTCCAGTCTATTGCTATTTGACATGTCATAGCAGAGACTATACGCCGAAACAATTTATGTTGAAGTCGATTAAGAGTAGAGAGAGCCATGGGGAGCAGAAAGTATTGGGGGTCAGGAGAAACGGAGGTCTCGAATAAGTGCGAGAGCAGGACAATAAGCTTGGGGGGTCTACATTTTTATTATATTCTCCCTGTATGGGGGGGGGGGGTTACCTGCCAGTGCCTCCCCAGCCAGAGACCTCACCGCACGTCACTGGTGTATCAATTGAAGGTATTACAGTAGTGATTCCAATAGCCTGACATGAGAATGTGGTAATCCTCAGTGATTAAATACATGTGATATGATGCTTATTAGTCATTTCTTTTAGCGTTCCTGTAAGGAGCTGGCAGACATTTGTTAAAATTCTGGATGCCTAAATGGACTGAAGAGTACCTGCCAGACTCCAGGTGAACAATAAATTGGAGAACAAGAGTTTGTCTGTGCTTTATTTAGAATATATTTTTTTAATAATTTCAGAGTCCACTGTTTTTATTTACTTAACTTATTATTGGCACAACACAGGTTCCAGTATGCCACAAATGACAGGGTTGCTCAAATGCCAGCATGCCTTGAGAGCCATGGGCATGGTGAAACTTGTACTAACACTGCCTGCCACTATGCCCATATACTTAGAGGCAGTCTGAGCATGGTGGCCCTGACAGTGTAACATTACCACTGTACGCAAATATGAAGAACTACTCAAGGATCAGCTAGCATTTTCCACTACAGTTATTCCTAGGCCTGGCTACCTACAGCTCCACTACGGAGATGTATCTAACCTTGGAGAGAGATAAAGTAGAGACGTTGCCTATAGCAGCCAATGAATCTCTGTCTACCTTTTATCTAGAACAGTCTATAAAATGACAGCTAGAAGCTGATTGGAAACTATGGGCTTCTTCTCCACTTTATCTCTCTCCAAGGTTTGAAACGTCTCCCCCTGGGAGTATGATGATGGCCATATTATGGAATGGCCAGACGTATTGTTAACAATTACAGTTGCCTCCTCTGTTATCCAGATATTCTATCAAAATTTTTTTCTATAGCTTCATCCTAGAAATAAAAGTTCATACTAACAGCAGTAGTAATACTAACAATGTTTCACGTAAAATCTACAGTATTATATAATTTTGTGAAAGTGAGAGGCAGGCGGAGACACACGCACATGCCCTAGCAATGTCATCAGGGACCCCCACCCACCAAATACATAAGATCAGGGATTAGCACCACCACATAAATCATAGATGAAAGAAATGGAACTTAAACTGTCCGTATAGGGTAGTCAGGACAGCACGCATAACATAAATGCACAAATGACCGATGGCGTTCTTACACCTTACAGTACAGGAGCACAAGGCTGCACTGATCATTTAGGCCGAGTGAAGCTATAGCTTAAAATACAGAATTCTGGTGAAGTGAAATAGGCTGTGATAGAGAAGAGTGGCCAGGTGGTGGCGAGAGACTGGCGGGGTCCCAAGAGAGAGAACGAGGAAGGAGGGGGTGGGGGGTTGCAAGGGGGCAGTGAAGATAGGAGGGTTCTTCTAGGAGACAAAGAGGAGAGGGGATGAGGTGCCAGGAGAGAGAGAGAGAGAGAGGAGACAAGGTAGCAGTATGACAATTTTAGGCTGTGTACACACCTGGCAGATCTATCTGCCGACCCGTCGCTACACCGACTGAGCAGCTGATTTAAACAAGCCTATGCGCTTACCGATCGGCCGCTCGATATGTCAGGCCACGCGTCATAACTGGGCAGGCATTTGAATTTGCCCGCCTAGCTGTGACATCAGTCCCTGCAGCTAGTGTACGGGCACTCAGTGGGTTGCCTGTACATATAGCCAGACCTGGCATTAGCAATGCTGCAGGGCTGACGCTATGGATGCCAATCCCGAGCCTCTTTTTCAATCCCGGGTATCAGATTGAAAAATGATCAATCCCGGGATTCATGGGATTGGGTTGAAGATTTTAAAATGAAAATCTTCAGTGCCCCCACTCCCCCCCCCCCCTTCCCCAGTCCACAGAACTACTCACCATCCGCAGAGTGCGGGCAGGTTCTCTTGCTGCAGGCTGTGGGCAGCGAGGTGTGGTCTGGGCAGCGCAGGCGGCTGGCGTCAGACTGCGCAGCGTGACCTCTGACTTCACGTCACGCTGCGCAGTGCGCACAGCTGGGAGCAGGGGGACCCGGGAGATGGGAGCTGGGCAGCGTCTGATCCTCCTGAGTACGCTCAACACTGCCCAGCACTGAAAACAAGGGGACTTTCTAATCCCGAAATCCCCAGGATTGGAAGCTCCAATCCAGGGATTGAATCCCAGTTTTAGGCCTAAATCCCGGGATCCCACCGATCCTGATCCCGGGATTGGCCACCCTAGCTGATGTGATATGTCTGTGAATTAAGTCGTTCACAGACTTATTGGTTGTACACACCCTACCGACCCGTTTGCATTTGCAATACATGTCGTCCATTCGATCGTCCAGTGTGCAGTGATGTTCTGCTCACTGCAATAACCTGTACTCCATTTGTATGAAATCTGTTTCACTTGCAACACTGGCCCTCATTCCGAGTTGTTCGCTCGGTAATTTTCTTCGCATCGCAGCGATTTTCCGCTAACTGCGCATGCGCAATGTTCGCACTGCGACTGCGCCAAGTAAATTTGCTATGAAGATTGGTATTTTACTCACGGCATTACGAGGTTTTTTCTTCGTTCTGGAGATCGGAGTGTGATTGACAGGAAGTGGGTGTTTCTGGGCGGAAACTGGCCGTTTTATGGGTGTGTGTGAAAAAACGCTACCGTTTCTGGGAAAAACTCGGGAGTGGCTGGAGAAACGGAGGAGTGTCTGGGCGAACGCTGGGTGTGTTTGTGACGTCAAACCAGGAACGACAAGCACTGAACTGATCGCACTGGAAGAGTAAGTCTCGAGCTACTAAGAAACTGCACAGAGAAGTCTTTTCACAATATTGCGAATCTTTCGTTCGCAATTTTGAGAAGCTAAGATTCACTCCCAGTAGGCGGCGGCTTAGCGTGTGCAATGCTGCTAAAAGCAGCTTGCGAGCGAACAACTCGGAATGAGGGCCACTGTCAGAAACACAACAGAAAGTAGAGGGGTGTATTTACGCAATGCACCTGTATTTGCACATAATATAACATTTTCTGCTTTTTAATGATACAAACTAAGATCAACAAATTAATGCACAATATTATTTGTATGTGGGAAATACTTCACGTCTGTCTATCATTTACTTTCTGGAGCATATAGTGCACATTACTCACCCTCTCAGTAATAACCAGTGAGAAGGGGTAATAATCCCAGTCTCTCCCCGCTGTGATAGAGTTGTGCACAGTAGTCCTGTGAGTATTATGCCGCCCTGCGGTATCAGCAGCCTGCAGCAGTGTTCTCGGCTCTGTGTGTTTTGTTGTCACACAGGCTGGTTTGGTTGGTGACCGTATCCAGGAAGCGGCGAGAGAGTGAGAGCGATGAGGGTGGGATCTGGTTACTAACTTACTATGCGCTGTACACACACACAGCGCCGGCGGACAGTAACCAGGGGAAGCGGTACCAGTGTGAGGCCGCCGCTGGCTGCGGTTGCTGTGGGGGAAGCAGCGTGTCTCTGGCTTGTTATTTTTTATTACACGAGCTTATTATGTGGCTTATTATTACGGGTGTGGCTTATTAGGGCGACATATATTGGGTCGACTATGTTTGGTCGACATGATCAGTAGGTCGACATGGAAAAAGGTCGACATGAGTTTTTTTACTTTTTGGGTGTCAGTTTCTTCAAAAAGTGACGGGGAACCCCAATTAGTGCAGCATAACCCCTCGCATGGCTTCGGGCACGGTGCCTCGCCCCGCTACCGCTAGGCTCGGCACAGGATACGTTCCCAATTGTAGTCCACGTGGATCGTTAAGTATGAAAAAGGTAAAAGAAAATGGTGAAAAACTCATGCCGACTTTTTTACCATGTCGACCTAGTGATCATGTCGACCTAATGCATTTCAACCAAATATGGTTGACGCAATGTATGTTGACCTAACTCATGTCGACCTAATGACCGCCATCCTATTATTACATGAGCGTTCTGTAACTCTCACTGCGATAACAGGTGAAAACAATAAAGTTTTTAGCAGTAAAGGACCCTCTGACTATAGCTATAATACGGTTATATTTGGAACTCTCTGCAGTTTTTGTTATTTGTGGGCTGTGGATCTCAGTCAGAGATGGACGCAGATCATTGCATCCACAGCAAGATTTGCGTCCATCTTTTTGCATGCTGGGGGCCGCCCAGCACAGGGTAAAGCCATGCAGCATGTGTGGCGCAGCCTCACGATGCGTCCGCAGTTTAATTGCGGATGCATCGATTTGTGGTTGATCCCTGGCTCCGCTTGCAGGTGGTCTGGTGCCATTTTTTTTCATCACGCAGCCGCCCCAAAAATACGGGCAATGCTCCCCGTTTGGCTCACCATACCCCCGCAACTCCATGTTGCTGATCAATGCAGCCGCAAGGTGTAGGGTTGTGCACTCGCACTGAAGCCGGCGCGTGTGCGCAGACCCCCTGGATGCGGCTGCTGCGTGCGAACGCGCGGCTACGTCCAGGCCTGAATGACCCCCTGTGTCCCCATACCTGCAAGATATATTAATGTTACGCAATGCTCCAGCAGTGATTTTCTAATAAATTGAAAATGTATTTTTCAAGTATGATTACGTTATTTCCATTTCTGCTGCGGGGTACACTGGGCTCCACAAGGATAGACATAGGGGTGTAGAGTAGGATCTTGATCCGAGGCACCAACAGGCTGAAAAGCTTTGACTGTTCCCAGAATGCATAGCGCGCCTCCTCTATAACCCCGCCTCCCTGCACAGGAGCTCAGTTTTGTAGTTGGTGCCGCAGATAGCAGGCACATAACAGAGGGGCTACTCCAGGCAGCCCTAAGAAGAGCTTTTTTGAAGAAAAAGTGAAGACTACAAGGGCAGCAGCGGTGTGAAAATGTCAGGAGACATTCACTGCTGCAGCTCCAGCTCTCCCCAGCGGCGCTGTACACTCCCGACCCTGGTTGCTCGGTAACTACAGCAGGAGGCTCCGGTTTTCTTCCTTGGTCAGGCACACACGACGGGGGCTCTCCGGTATCGCGTGGCCGCACTTCGGGAGGTGGTGAGTGGGACCCGTACTTTATCGCGATCCGGCACGGTCGGTGGGAGGCGGGCCGCGCGCGCTGGCGGTGGACACTGTGGCAGTACAGGCGATCCCACTAGATCACCAGGGCATGGGTGCAGGTCAGGTTTTCCCTTAAAACCATTTCTGCTGTGGGGTACACTGGGCTCCACAAGGATAGACATTGGGGTGCAGAGTAGGATCTTGATCCGAAGCACCAACAGGCTCAAAAGCTTTGACCTTCTTCCCAAGATGCATAGCGCCGCCTCCTATATCACGCCGCCTCCGTGCACAGGAGCTCAGTTTGTAGTTGGTGCTTGCAGTGCAAGAAAAAGCTTTTTCTGATGAAAAAAAGAAGACTACAAGGGCTGCAGCAGAGGCACAGAGTGTGCTGGATGTCAGTAGACATTACCTGCTGCAGCTACATCTCTCCCCCAGCGGCGCTGTACACTCCCGAGCCCTGGATGCCGGGTACCTACAGCGGAGGCTCCAGTTTTCTTCCAAGTTAGTCACACACGGCTGGGGCTCTCCGGGATCGCGAGGCCGCACTTCGGGAAGAGGTAAGTGGGTCCCGCTCGCGGGACCCGCACTTTATCGCGTTCCGGCGCGGCCGGTGGGAGACGGGCCATGCGCTCTGGCGGTGGACACTGTGGCAGTACAGGCGATCCCACTAGATCCCGCCCTGGAGCTGCATATCTGTCTCTCCCTCACTCCCTGGCAGTGTCTGCGGCGCCATTATCCCTCAGCTCACTGTTCCTGGGACTGCTTGGGCAAATCCTCCTATGTAAAGCGTCTGGTTGTCAGTGCTGTGCCTTTACATGACACTTAAGTATTCTACCTGCCTTTTTTTAGTCAGTGTTAGTTAAGAAAGAGTGCACTTAGTCAGGGTTTCCTAGTACAATTACCCTGTGATATACATCGAGTTCTTACTGTGTACTGTTATTGTACTATTGTTATATAGCTGTGTAAGCTAGTCCAGTGCAGTATTATTGTTAGTAATAACCTCTGCATTGTACAAACTGTGACTATTTGTGTGTGCATTTGATAGCTGAGTGGTGTCCATTTCGTGTCTTTCACTCAACCTGCTATCCCTATATTCTATAACCTGAGGGGGCTTGGTGCGTCAGGTTTTATCTAATATAGGATTTTCACAAAGATATACTGTATTACGTATTTTTCTCTGTGATTTAGTCACCATGGCCCTCATTCCGAGTTGTTCGCTCGTTCTTTTTCATCGCATCGCAGCGATTTTCCGCAAACTGCGCATGCGCAATGTTCGCACTGCGACTGCGCCAAGTAAATTTGCTAAGAAGTTTAGTATTTTACTTACGGCATTACAAGGTTTTTTCTTCGTTCTGGTGATCGTTGTGTGATTGACAGGAAGTGGGTGTTTCTGGGCGGAAACTGGCTGTTTTATGGGAGTGTGTGAAAAACGCTGCCGTTTCTGGGAAAAATGCGGGAGTGGCTGGAGAAACGGGGGAGTGTCTGGGCGAACGCTGGGTGTGTTTGTGACGTCAAACCAGGAACGAAACTGACTGAACTGATCGCAGTGGTAGAGTCTCGAGCTACTCAGAAACTGCTTAGAAATTTCTATTGCCAATTTTGAGAATCTTTCGTTCGCAATTTTGCTAAGCTAAGATTCACTCCCAGTAGGCGGCGGCTTAGCGTGTGCAATGCTGCTAAAAGCAGCTTGCGAGCGAACAACTCGGAATGAGGGCCCATATCTCTCCTTTATCTCTGCTGGTGCTGACTACACTGCGCAGGGGTTTGGGCTAGAGGTATAGTGCTGCTGATAATTGTACTGTGTTACCTGATACTGTAAGTTATATCATGTATGCTTCTGAGGGTAACGGTTCTGGGGCTGAACACACTGCCGGTGTTGCTGAACCCGCAGATACCTATGAGGAGAATATAGCAGCTTTGGGCTCTGGTTCTGGGGGCTCCTTGCCCCCCAGTGGGACGGGAGCAAATAATGACCCGCCGTGGGCCGCTTTTTCCACGCTTCTGCATACGCTAGTTCATAAACTAACACCCACTATGGGACCCCCAATGCCGGTGCAACCGTTTTTGGTCCCTGCAGCTAACCCGCCGTGGACGGACGATTTATCTGCTCAAATAAAGAAGTTGAACCAGTCCCTGACTACTAAAAAGTCTGACCGTCGCTCGCCTACGTCCAAGGGGTCCTCTAAGCGAGCGCTTGTCTCCTCACAATCCACTGCTGTCACTGACACCTCGTCAGATGAAGACGGCACTTACACTGACCCCACAGGTTCTGACTCAGATACGGCTGATGGGGAGGGTGGTTCACATGTGGATGTTCCTGATCTTTTGGAGGCTATTAAGTTAATTTTACAGATTACGGATGATCCCGAGCCATCCGTTCCTCCTAAGAAACTAGATAGGTTCAAGCATCAGAAGGTGATTAAACAAGTTTTACCTCACTCTGACCACCTAATTGATATACGTCAGGAACCCTGGGAAAACCCGGGTACGAAGTTTGTGCCTCAAAATAAATGCTGGCTCGCTATCCCCTCGTGCCGGAGCTGTCTAAGAATTGGGAAACGCCTCCTCCGGTGGACTCACAGGTGGCTAGGATGGTGGTTTCCTCAGCTCTACCGGTCACCACCGTTACGTCTCTAAAAGAGCCTACGGATAAACGCGTGGAGGGTTGTCTGAAAGCGATTTACACCCTCACGGGTGCTGCACAAAGGCCCACTATTGCAGCTACTTGGGCCGCAGAGGCCATTGAAGTATGGGCCTTGGAGTTAGATGCTGAAATCTCCTCTGACCATGCTAGACAATGCTTGTCTTATATTGTCACAGCTTCTCGTTATATTAAAAAGGCGGCTTCCGATGCCGGTATCCTGGCAGCCAAGGCCTCTACTACGTCAGTCCTGGCTCACCGGATATTGTGGCTGAGATCCTGGTCTGTGGATCTGGACTCTAGAAAAACCCTGGAGGTACTCCCTTTTAAGGGAGATATTCTGTTTGGGGAGGATTTAAATAAGATTGTGGCTGACTTGGCTACTGCCAAAACTGCCTGTCTGCCAAGTACTGCTCCTTCTGTGTCGAAGGCTAAAGGTACTTCCTTTCGCCCCTTTCGTCCTTCAGGTAAAGCAAAAGGTCAGGCATCCAACAAGCAGGTCCGCACTTCCAAGCCTGGTAAGCCTAAGCCCAAAAGAGCCTGGGCGGCCCGTCAACCAGCTTCCAAGACAGATATGCCTGCCGCATGACGGGGCGGGCCTCCCTCTGGGGGATCCCAGGGTGGGGGGTCGGCTTCTAGGGTATACCCAGGAATGGTTGAAGACCACTTCAGATGCCTGGGTACGGGAAGTCGTCACGCGAGGTTACGCCATAGCCTTCAAAAACCGACCCCCTCATTGATTTTGCCAGACAGATGTCCCGTTGGACAAGACAAAGGCAAACACTCTACATTCGGTGGTACAGGCCCTCCTGGATACAGGAGTCGTAGTACAGGTGCCTCTTGCGCAGAGGGGCCGGGGGTACTATTCTCCGCTGTTTCTAGTCCCGAAACCGAATGGGTCCTCCCGGCCCATTCTCAACCTCAAGGCATTGAACAGGTTTGTGAAGTTTTCCAGGTTCCGGATGGAAACCCTTCGCTCTATAGTTCTGGCCTTGGAACCTGGGGACTTCATGGTCTCCCTGGATATACAGGATGCTTACCTGCATATTCCTATAGCAGTGTCTCATCTGCAATACCTGAGATTTGCGATTGGCAACTGCCATTACCAGTTTCGGGCGTTACCGTTTGGTTTAACAATGGCTCCGCGAGTCTTTACAAAAGTCATGGCAGTGATGACGGTGGTACTCCGCCGTCAAGGGGTCAGGATACAGCCATATTTGGACGACTTGTTAATCCTGGCAAAATTCCCCAGAACTTCTCCTGCATCATCTAGATGTGACGGTCCAGTTTCTGCAAGCCCACGGGTGGCTCATCAACTGGAAGAAGTCATCCCTGATCCCTGCTCAGAGCATGGTGCATCTGGGAGCACTATTGGACACTCACAACCAGCGGTTGTTCCTGTCTCAGGAAAAAGTCCAGAAACTTCAGGACAGGATTCGTTGCTTCCTTTCTCGTCCGCAAGTGTCGATACATTCGGCGATGCAGGTGCTGGGCCTCATCGTGTCAGCATTCGACATGGTGGAGTACGCTCAATTTCACTCTTGCCCTCTACAGAGGCTGATTCTAGCCAAATGGGATGGCCTGCCTCACCGGATCAGGTCTCAAATGATCTCATTGACTCCGGAGGTCCGTCTGTCGCTACTCTGGTGGCTCTGGGACCAACAACTGTGCAGGGGCCGTCCATTCTGGATATCCGACTGGGTCCTGTTGACGACAGATGCCAGTCTAAGAGGTTGGGGCGCGGTGCTGGAGCAACACTCCCTTCAGGGGCGGTGGACCAAGGAGGAGTCCCTCCTCTCGATCAATATTCTGGAGTTGTGGGCGGTCTTCAATGCCTTGAACCTAGCCCAGCATTTAATTCAGAACCGTCCTGTTCAAGTACAGTCGAACAACGCCACCACAGTGGCTTACATAAATCATCAAGGCGGTACTCAAAGCCGCCTAGCAATGAAGGAAGTCTCACGGATTCTACAATGGGCAGAACGCCATCTACCGGCCATATCGGCAATATTCATTCCGGAAGTCCTGAATTGGGAAGCGGACTTTCTCAGTCGTCAGGACGTGCATGCCGGCGAGTGGGGCTTCCATCCAGAAGTGTTTTAACTCTTAGTGGAAAGGTGAGACCTTCCAGACGTAGATCTGATAGCGTCTCGACACAATCACAAGGTTCCGGTCTTCAGAGCAAGGACAAGGGATCCTCAAGCAGCGTTCGTGGATGCGCTGGTGGTACCGTGGAGGTTTCGGCTGCCGTACGTGTTCCCTCCGGTGTCACTCCTGCCCAGGGTAATTCGGAAGTTCAAGCAAGAAAAAGGAATTCTGCTTCTCATAGCTCCAGCGTGGCCCAGACTGCACTGGTTCTCAGACCTGCAAGGCCTATCGTCAGAGCATCCAATTCTACTTCCACAACGCCCAGACCTCCTCGTTCAGGGCCCCTGTGTCTACCAGGACCTAGCCCGGCTGTCTTTGACGGCGTGGCTCTTGAAGCTTCCGTCTTAAGGGCTAAAGGGTTTTCTGAGGTCATTCAAACTATGTTGCAGGCCCGGAAACCGGCTTCGGCTCGGATTTACTATAGGGTCTGGCATTCTAACTAACGATTATAACGCTTCCAAGTTTAGTATAGCCAAGTTGTTGGCTTTTCTTCAGCAGGGCCTGGACTTAGGCCTGCGTCTGGCCTCCCTCAAGGTTCAAATATCTGCCTTGTCGGTGTGGTTTCAGAGAAAGATTGCGACCTTACCTGATGTGCATACCTTTACTCAGGGTGTGTTGCGTATCCAACCTCCCTATGTCCCGCCTGTGGCTCCTTGGGACTTGTCGGTGGTTTTGGAGGCGTTACAAGAGTCTCCGTTTGAACCTCTTGGTTCAGCTGATCTTAAGTGGCTTTCCCTTAAGGTGGTGTTTCTGCTGGCTATTGCTTCAGCTAGAAGAGTGTCGGATTTGGGTGCCTTGTCCTGTAGTTCCCCATATCTGATATTTCACCGTGACCGGGCGGTTCTTAGGACTCGTCCCTGGATATTTACCTAAGGTGGTTTCTTCGTTCCACCTTAACCAGGAGATTGTGGTTTCGGCACTTGTTTCTATTGATCTGTCTCCCAAAGAGCGGTCTTTGGATGTGGTACGGGCTCTCCGTCTCTATGTGAAGAGAACTGCTTCTATTAGGAAATCTGATTCTCTCTTTGTGCTGTTTGGATTTCACAAACGGGGCTGGCCTGCTCACAAGCAAAATTTGGCCAGATGGATTAGAATGGTGATTGAACATGCTTATGTGAGGGCTGGTCTGTCAGCTCCTGCTCACATTACGGCCCATTCTACTCGGTCTGTTGGACCTTCTTGGGCGGCCCGCCGTGGTGCGACCCTTGAACAATTGTGCAAGGCGGCTACGTGGTCCTCTGTGAACACGTTCATAAGGTTCTATGCCTTCGATACTGCCGCTTCCCAGGATGCTTCCTTTGGACGCAGGGTTCTTGTGCCCGCTACAGTACGTCCCCTCCCATAAGGAACTGCTTTAGGACATCCCCTATGTCTATCCTTGTGGAGCCCAGTGTACCCCGCAGCAGAAAACGAGTTTTATGGTAAGAACTTACCTTTGTTAAAACTCTTTCTGCAAGGTACACTGGGCTCCACAAGGTGCCCACCCTGACGCACTTAGATTCTTTGGGTTGGTATGACATTAGCCGCTGACACTTCTCCTGTCGTGAGAGTGTGGTGTATGTGGCTACTAACCGTTGTCGTCTCTTTTCCTGCTACTGCATTGGGCTGGTTAACGAAAAACTGAGCTCCTGTGCAGGGAGGCGGGGTTATAGAGGAGGCGGTGCTATGCATTCTGGGAACAGTCAAAGCTTTTGAGCCTGTTGGTGCCTCGGATCAAGATCCTAGTCTACACCCCTATGTGTATCCTTGTGGAGCCCAGTGTACCTCGCAGAAAGAGTTTTAACAAAGGTAAGTTCTTACCATAAAACTTGTTATTTAAAAACATGAATGGGCTGCTAGTTTACCTGAACTATATATAATTTAGTTCTCATTCACCTAATATTTTTGTGCCGAATGGTGCAAGACGCGTGGTCAGTTTGGACTTAGATGCTCCTCCACAGGGAGTGAATCCGATACCTTCTTTTTCCTGAATGTTGCATATTATTCGTATAGTAGTTGCATACAAAGTCACTTATAGTGTACTAGGCACACTGGATGAGCACTTGTGTCGCAAAGGAATTGGTATAACGTCACAGATTAAGCATAATGATACGTGGCATGGCATGGGTCATTCATATTGGAACTCTGTCTTTTGCCTTTTTACCCAGATTAGCGACTGAGATGAACACAGAAGCTACTTGAAATGTCACTGGCAGATATTAGTGATGCAAATAAGATGTATTGTGAAACAGCCTCTGGTGGGATACTTGTGCGGCTTAAACTGCAAAGTCCATGGTGCACCAACCGGGGCTATTTGGCGCGATTTGAGGATAGGCGTATGTGGGCACATCTGTATTGTGTATGAAATGTAAACAAACCATATCAGTGGTTATTTGGGGCATTTACTGTATATTCTGCAGTTGTTATTGAGTTTGAACACCACTAATGGAAATATATCTACACCCAAGATGGCCATGGTCTCAGTGGATATAGGCATATCGGAGTGTGGCCTATTTCTTCCTGTTTTTAAGAGAATATTGGCAGGTGCAGTATGAGTATGCTGAAATCCATTTATGTGCAGAATTGGGAGGGGGGGGGATACTGTATATTTAAATAAATGTAGTATCAAGAGACTGAAACAGCTGCAGTATCATATTGTATATACCCCAAAGCTCCTCAGATGGGGTGTGGTATGCTTGACCGGCGGTCAGCATACCGACGCCGGGATGCCGGCGGGAAGGCGAGTGCAGCATGCCCCTTGCGGGCTTAGTGGCGATGGATTCTATTCCCACTATGAGAGAGCAGGATGTAGGGGGAGGTTATTGACCGTCGGTCTCCTAACCGCCGGTCACATGACTACATCCCCCTCAGATGCAGTGCATCAATATGCCCTACTTTCACATTTCTTAACCAGGCTACATAAATGGTATCTGATACAGGGACCAGTTGGTGGGTTAGATAGGGAAGAAAAAGAACCTGTCGACCTTTTGTACCTGTCGACCTAAAGCACAGCCGACCTTTCATCCGTCGATCTGTTGAACCTGTTGACCTTTTGTACCTGCCAACCTAAATGGGCCCTACACACGGCCGACGGATGACCCTGCGGCAGAGCGTGCGCGCGGGGGGGGGGGAGTAAAGTTTTTTCACTCCCTCCGTAGCCCGGCCCCATAGCCCTGCATGCTAATATGGACGATATTGTCCATATTAGCTTTCAGGCATAAACAAGCCGGCACCAACGATGAACGAGCGCTGGGTCGCTCATCATTCATCGTTGGTGCATACACACTGAAAGATATGACAGATATCTCGTTTATTAATGAACAAAATCGTTCATATCTTTCAGTGTAATCGGCCAGTGTGTAGGGCTCATAAGGAATATCGACCTTTCATCTGTCGGTCTTTTGTACCTGTGAACCATATGGTGTAGACCTATTAACTGTCTAGCTAGACAGTGTAGATCTATCATCTGGATCCTGCTACTATTTTACATTTGTATTTAATCCTAAATGTTTTCTTGTCTGTATTTTAAATGGAACTTTAAAGAGCTGAGTAAGCCTATATTCTAAATCATATGTATAATAACCATGGGGGTAATTCCAAGTTGATCGCAGCAGGACATTTTTTAGCAGTTGGGCAAAACCATGTGCACTGCAGGGGAGGCAGATATAACATGTGCAGAGAGAGTTCGATTTGGGTGGGGTGAGTTCAATCTGCAATCTAAATTGCAGTGTAAAATAAAGCAGCCAGTATTTACCCTGCACAGAAATAAAATAACCCACCCAAATCTAACTCTCTCTGCAAATGTTATATCTGCCTCCCCTGCAGTGCACATGGGCCCTCATTCCGAGTTGTTCGCTCGCAAGCTGCTTTTAGCAGCTTTACACACGCTAAGCCGCCGCCTACTGGGAGTGAATCTTAGCTTCTTAAAATTGCGGACGAAAGATTCTCAAAATTGCGATTACACCTCTCTTAGCAGTTTCTGAGTAGCTTCAAACTTACTCGGCATCTGCGATCAGTTCAGTGCTTGTCGTTCCTGGTTTGACGTCACAAACACACCCAGCGTTCGCCCAGACACTCCTCCGTTTCTCCAGCCACTCCCGCGTTTTTTCCAGAAACGGTAGCGTTTTTTCGCACACACTCATAAAACGGCCAGTTTCCGCCCAGAAACACCCACTTCCTGTCAATCACATTACGATCACCAGAACGAAGAAAAAACCGTGAGTAAAATTCCTAACTGCATAGCAAATTTACTTGGCGCAGTCGCACTGCGGACATTGCGCATGCGCACTAAGCGGAAAATCGCAGCGATGCAAAAAAATTTACCGAGCGAACAACTCGGAATGAGGGCCATGGTTTTGCCCAACTGCTAAAAAATTTCCTGCTGCGATCAACTTGGAATTACCCCCCATGCGCAGTTCAGACCTGATCGCCCACTATGCGGAAAACGCACAGCAGTGATCGGGTCTGAATTAGGCCCAAAGACCAAAGTGTCCTGGGGGTTTATTTACAATACATTGAGTTGTAAAACCCGGCGCTACTGATCGTGTTTATGCCCGATATTTAAAAGGCAAGGGCCCTCATTCTGAGTTGTTCGCTCGCTAGCTGCTTTTAGCAGCATTGCACACGCTAGGCCGCCGCCCTCTGGGAGTGTATCTTAGCATAGCAGAATTGCGAACGAAAGATTAGCAGAATTGCGAATAGAAATTTCTTTGCATTTTCTGAGTAGCTCCACACTTACTCAGCCATTGCGATCAGTTCAGTCAGTTTCGTTCCTGGTTTGACGTCACAAACACACCCAGCGTTCGCCCAGACACTCCCCCGTTTCTTCAGCCACTCCCGCGTTTCTCCCAGAAACGCCAGCGTTTTTTCGCACACGCCCAGAAAACGGACAGTTTCCGCCCAGAAACACCCACTTCCTGTCAATCACAGTACGATCACCAGAACAATGAAAAATCCTCGTTATGCCGTGAGTAAAATACCTAACTTTTGTGTAAAATAACTAAGCGCATGCACTCTGCGAACCTTGCGCATGCGCAGTAAGCGACTAATCGCAATATAGCGAAAATCGGCAACGAGCGAACAACTCGGAATGACCCCCAATGTTTTATTAGACAGACACAGCCAGCACTACCGTTTCAATTATCACAATCATAAACACAATCAGAAGCGCTGGCTTGTACAATCTGCCGCTCCGTAAATATACCCCAACAAGTGGATGTACAGTAGATTAGATTGTGAAGTTTAATTTCTACTGCACAGTTCTTAAAAGTTCATATTTTGCAGAACTCATTATATTTTATTTTTGTATGTTTGCTGTCTGACAGTAACATTACTTGTCAGTTCACTCGTAAGCTTTTTTAATAGATCTACTACTAATATAGAAAGCTAAAATATATTTTCTTAATTTTCGCTATGAGAGTTGTCCCTAGTAATTAGGGCACCCATAGACTTGTCTTCCAATTAGGTAGAAGGGCGATAGAAAGCTGCAGGGCTTTCTCTGTCATCTGACTGCCATGAACAAGGGGGGTGCTTTTCTGAGGGTGTCAGTGTTCCTGACAAAATACTAATATGCGTAAAATAAAGGCTGCTAATTAATATGCCATTTAAATGATTATTATTCTTCCTTCCGCAGAGCGACCTGAATTTCTTTAAAAAATATAAGCAAGCCAAACTTACAAATGTCAACTTTTTCCTGTTTGTTTTGCAGGCAGAGGGATACATTTGTGTTTCCCTTTCTAAGTAATGAGAATTCAAAATTACACAAGACAGCTGAACAGCATCTGAAGACTCCAAACAATGATCTTTATCTGCTACATCCAGAAACTGCATTCATCATCTCACCGCCCTGGACAATGTAATTACCTGATTTTATTTCTCTCTATTTCTTTTTGTTTGGTTGTCTTAGTCCCTTACCATTCATTTTCAAATCCCACAATGTTTAATACACTGTCTTAGTATGCCTATATAACATTATTCTTACAATTACAACATGCCTAACCCCCTTTAAACGTCACCTACTACAGGGCCGCAACTTGGGGTGGCTAAGGGGCATTGGAATTGAGAGGGCCCTAAGAAACCAGTGAATCTTACTGTGGGATCAGCCAGGAGCCATTGACCGCAGAGGACGTGGATGGTCCAGGAGCACTGGGACCTACTTAAGGAGAACGGTCCCTGGGGAGAGGAGGAGGGTCTGAACTGAGGTCTTGAGTCACTTACTAGAGTGAAGGAGAGTCACTCACGCCTGCAGCCATAAGGAGGAGATCGCACTGCCAGCATTTTGCCGACCATAACCCCAAGACCCCGTTGGCAGAGTCACAGTGTCGTGAGGACAGCCCGGCCGTGAAGACCCTAGTGTGCAGAGAGCTGTCTCAGCCATTGCTGGGCTGCACAGGAGTACCCTGGAGGACCACTGCTAGAAGAGCAGAAGCGTCTTCGAGGAGGAGGGACCACAGGCTTAACAGAGGCCAACAGGAGGGACAGAGAGGCCTCAGATGACTCCGGGGTGACCGGAACCGGCAGGCTGAACCAAAGATGACTCATCGCGTCAGGACCCTCAGCAAGCCCCGTAGAGCAGCTGGCTGCAGGACCCAAGAAGGACCCCTATCAGAGAACAGCGCAGAGCTGGAAGGGACATTGGCCGGAGCCTGTGAGCACCCGGGGACAGCATCAGGAAGAAAGAGCCGGTGGTGACCGGCTGGAGGGAGCAGCACGGCCCTGGACTGAGAGAGCAGCCCGGTGCTGTACCCAACATCCAGGGTAGCACTGAAGACCGGAGGAGACAGAGGTGGCAGAGGCGCAACAGCGTAGGGTGAGACACAGCGTCCTAGACTAAGCCTTTCTGCTGCCTTCTCTGCCATGTTAGCCCTTCCCCTGCCCACTCTGCATGTTGAGGACAAAGTATGCTCCCCTGTTTTTTCCTCAGTGCCCCATTTTTATAAGGTTAGTAAGGGAGTAGGCTTCCCTTTTCCCCCCATGCTCTCATTGTTTAGAAGGGTAGGCTCACCTTTTGTTCTCCTCTTCCCCACTCTGTCAGTTTTATATAAGGGGGTAGGCTCCCCTTGTGGAATTGTTAAAAGCTCACTGTAACTCCTCTGCCTGTCCCCTCCAAACATAGCATGGGGGTACATATTAGTATTCAAAAGAGCATCTTGGTAGTAGTGGGGCATCACATAACGACACAAGAGGGGTGAGGCACAGACTGCTGCAGAGGAGGGTAGGAGGGCACCAAATTACTACCTTGCCCTGGGTGAATCCTAGTTTCGTCCCTGCTTACTTTATACAATCATTATTTCTCAATGCTCTGTTGTCCTTTAATTTGCGCTTGTGAACCTCTTTATTTCATGGCTATTTCCACAAATGTAATTGTGATTGTTCACATTATTACAATACAGCAATGGCACTTTCAAGAATTTTAAATGTGACCTATAGAATGAACAGCTGCAGCTTATGAATATTATTCCGGTGTCCATAGCACCATGCAGGGAAAATTACTGTAAAACTTACAAATAATAGAGAATATTCAAGCGGCTCTCACTGCAGTGAGCAACAGAGCAGATCTGGACATAGGACCACTCTGCACCAGGAAGGGGTAAGCATGTACAGGACTTTGGGCGAGATTTTTAAGAGTTAGGGCTGCGTTGCCGGCGGCCGGGATCCCGGCGTTCAGCAGAATGCTGGCTGGGGGAGGGGGTGGGGGGAGCACCACAGGTCCTATTCGCACTCTATGGGTGTCGTGGACACCCGTGAGTGGGAATAGTCCCTGTTGGTCGGCATGCCGACTGTTGGTACTGTGAGGGTTCGGGATGCAGGGGGAGTTATTGTGTCCATCGGTCTCCTGACTGCCGGTTACATAACTACATCCCTATTTTTAAAGCGGCAAACATTTACAAGGCAAAATCAAAGGGGCCTACTTATCAAATAACATATGTGTGATATTCCCTGAAAACACCTGTCTTTGGGGGATATTTGTAAATATTAAGTATCCATCCCCTAAATGTGCCTTGGAGGGACCACAGCAGGTACTGTATCTCCGATATCTTTTGCAGTCCCTCCATTTCCGCCGGCAGTCGCAGCCCCCATAGGCTTCTATGGGGGCGGAAAAGCTATCAAATTGATCAAGCTCCGGAATGCAACGTATTCAAGAATTTGACCCTGATAGATAATGCCGTCTCCAGATGGAGTTATCCTATAGTAGCCTATGGGCTACATTCCGCAGAAATCACTGGGGTTCCGTAGCCGCCGCTCATGTGTGGTCATCAGACCGGGCATGTGCAGAACAGCCCTAGCTCTAGAAGTAGAAATTATTGTCGATCATTTCACGTTACACATCGCAGTGGCAGGCATGTGATTTTTAGTACATTAGGTAGAATGTTCATTTCTCATTGCTGCGAATAGTGTTGATGAGATATGTAAATTATCAGACATAAAACTTAATATGTAGTAAATATGCTGCCATAGAAATGTATCTGTTCTCCTCAGATCTTTCACCACCTGTGCAGGCCAGCGTTACTGAATATCTTTCTGCCATTTTATCTTGGGTATCCTCTCATCTCCTCACATTCAAGAGCTTTTGACCTTTCCTCTACTTACTGTACTTGACATCTCTGTTTCTTTCTGCAGCACAATAATTATCCCTACGCCCCAAGCTCCCTGCCTAAATGTCATCTATGAATAAAACTTTTCTTTGTTCCTCCCATTCAGTCTGTCTCCATGGTTCTTCATGTCCACGAGACATCTCCAGAAAACTTGCAAGTAATTAATACAAGATACTACATACATAACTAATTCTTGTACATAGAGATAATTTCTTATACGCAGAGTTGTACAGCGGCATCACCCATATACGTCTGCTTAGGGACATAGTGGTCACCACTATCAGTGTGGACTTGGACCAGCTAATACTTGGTGCAAAAGATCTATCTTAATTCAGTTGAATCTCTGCATATCAGCATAGCCCACAATTCCAACAATATACCGACGGCACACCTTCAGTGAACTCAGCCCTTGTGCGAATGCCCCGTTGCCACACAGTTTTGCCTGTTTCAACCTCTAGTGAGATGTTACTGAAACCTCACTCGTAGATACATGCATTCGGCTATAGAGAGTGTGCAGATACTGAAAATCCCAATATTCTGTCCTCAAAATGCACTCGTGAGGAACTTCCTATCGCCTCCTAACCTTCCTCATTGACTATTACAATTCCCTTTTCTCTTACGTCCTAGAGGATGCTGGGGTCCATATTAGTACCATGGGGTATAGACGGGTCCACCAGGAGCCATTGGCACTTTAAGAGTTTAATAGTGTGGGCTGGCTCCTCCCTCTATGCCCCTCCTACCAGACTCAGTTTAGAAAATGTGCCCGGAGGAGCCGGTCACAGCTAGGGGAGCTCTACATAGCTTTCCTGGTAAAAGTTATTTTAGAGTTTATTTTTTTACAGGAGGCTGCTGGCAACAGCCTGCCTGCATCGAGGGACTAGGGAAGTGCACCGGAAATTTTTCGGGTTTTGTGTTTTGGTTTTGGGTTCGGTTCCGCGGCCGTGTTTTGGGTTCGAACGCGTTTTGGCAAAACCTCACCGAATTTTTTTTGTCGGATTCGGGTGTGTTTTGGATTCGGGTGTTTTTTTCAAAAAACCCTAAAAAACAGCTTAAATCATTGAATTTGGGGGTCATTTTGATCCCATAGTATTATTAACCTCAATAACCATAATTTACACTCATTTACAGTCTATTCTGAACACCTCACACCTCACAATATTATTTTTAGTCCTAAAATTTGCACCAAGGTCGCTGGATGGCTAAGCTAAGCGACACAAGTGGCCGACACAAACACCTGGCCCATCTAGGAGTGGCACTGCAGTGTCAGGCAGGATGGCCCTTCCAAAAACTACTCCCCAAACAGCACATGACGCAAAGAAGAAAAAAAAGAGGCGCAATGAGGTAGCTGTGTGAGTAAGCTAAGCGACCCTAGTGGCCGACACAAACACCTGGCCCATCTAGGAGTGGCACTGCAGTGTCAGGCAGGATGGCCCTTCCAAAAACTACTCCCCAAACAGCACATGACGCAAAGAAGAAAAAAAAGAGGCGCAATGAGGTAGCTGTGTGAGTAAGCTAAGCGACCCTAGTGGCCGACACAAACACCTGGCCCATCTAGGAGTGGCACTGCAGTGTCAGGCAGGATGGCCCTTCCAAAAACTACTCCCCAAACAGCACATGACGCAAAGAAGAAAAAAAAGAGGCGCAATGAGGTAGCTGTGTGAGTAAGATAAGTGACCCAAGTGGCCGACACAAACACCTGGCCCATCTAGGAGTGCCACTGCAGTGTCACGCAGGATGGCCCTTCCAAAAACTACTCCCCAAACAGCACATGACGCAAAGAAAAATGAAAGAAAAAAGAGGTGCAAGATGGAATTGTCCTTGGGCCCTCCCACCCACCCATATGTTGTATAAACAGGACATGCACACTTTAACGCATCATTTCAGCGACAGGGTCTGCCACACGACTGTGACTGAAATGACTGGTTGGTTTGGGCCCCCACCAAAAAAGAAGCAATCAATCTCTCCTTGCACAAACTGGCTCTGCAGAGGCAAGATGTCCACCTCATCATCATCGTCTGATTCATCACCCCTTTCACTGTGTACATTATATTAATTCGTCCCCACTGGAATCCACCATCTCAGATCCCCGTGTACTTTCTGGAGGCAATTGCTGCTGGTGAATGTCTCCATGGAGTAATTGATTATAATTCATTTTAATGAACATCATCTTCTCCACATTTTCAGGAAGTAACCTCGTACGCCGATTGCTGACAAGGTGAGCGGCAGCACTAAACACTCTTTCGGAGTACACACTGGAGGGAGGGCAACTTAGGTAGAATAAAGCCAGTTTGTGCAAGGGCCTCCAAATTGCCTCTTTTTCCTGCCAGTATACGTACGGACTGTCTGACGTGCCTACTTGGATGCGGTCACTCATATAATCCTCCACCATTCTTTCAATGGTGAGAGAATCATATGCAGTGACAGTAGACGACATGTCAGTAATCGTTGGCAGGTCCTTCAGTCCGGACCAGATGTCAGCATCAGCAGTCGCTCCAGACTGCCCTGCATCACCGCCAGCGGGTGGGCTCAGAATTCTTAGCCTTTTCCTCGCACCCCCAGTTGCGGGAGAATGTGAAGGAGGAGATGTTGACAGGTCGCGTTCCGCTTGACTTGACAATTTTCTCACCAGCAGTTCTTTGAACCCCTGCAGACTTGTGTCTGCCGGAAAGAGAGATCCAACGTAGGTTTAAAATCTAGGATCGAGCACGGTGGCCAAAATGTAGTGCTCTGATTTCAACAGATTGACCACACGTGTATCCTGGTTAAGCGAATGAAGGGCTCCATCCACAAGTCCCACATGCCTAGTGGAATCGCTCTGTTTTAGCTCCTCCTTCAATGCCTCCAGCTTCTTCTGCAAAAGCCTGATGAGGGGAATGACCTGACTCAGGCTGGCAGTTTCTGAACTGACTTCACGTGTGGCAAGTTCAAAGGGCAGCAGAACCTTGCACAACGTTGAAATCATTCTCCACTGCGCTTGAGACAGGTGCATTCCACCTCCTTTGCCTATATCGTGGGCAGATGTATAGGCTTGAATGGCCTTTTGCTGCTCCTCCATCCTCTGAAGCAGATAGAGGGTTGAATTCCACCTCGTTACCACCTCTTGCTTCAGATGATGGCAGGGCAGGTTCAGTTTTTTTTGGTGGTGCTCCAGTCTTCTGTACGCGGTGCCTGCACGCCGAAAGTGGCCCGCAATTCTTCTGGCCACCGACAGCATCTCTTGCACGCCCCTGTCGTTTTTTAAATAATTCTGCACCACCAAATTCAAGGTATGTGCAAAACATGGGACGTGCTGGAATTTGCCCAGATCTAATGCGCGCACAATATTGCTGGCGTTGTCCGATGTCACAAATCCCCAGGAGAGTCCAATTGGGGTAAACCTTTCTGCGATGATCTTCCTCAGTTGCCGTAAGAGGTTTTCAGCTGTGTGCGTATTCTGGAAAGCGGTGATACAAAGCGTAGCCTGCCTAGGAACGAGTTGGCGTTTGCGAGATCCTGCTACTGGTGCCGCCGCTGCTGTTCTTGCAGCGGGAGGCAATACATCTACCCAGTGGGCTGTCACTGTCATGTAGTCCTGAGTCTGCCCTGCTCCACTTGTCCACATGTCCGTGGTTAAGTGGACATTGGGTACAACTGCATTTTTTAGGACACTGGTGAGTCTTTTTCTGACGTCCGTGTACATTCTCGGTATCGCCTGCCTAGAGAAGTGGAACCTAGATGGTATTTGGTAACGGGGGCACACTGCCTCAATAAATTATCTAGTTCCCTGTGAACTAACGGCGGATACCGGACGCACGTCTAACACCAACATAGTTGACAAGGCCTCAGTTATCCGCTTTGCAGCAGGATGACTGCTGTGATATTTCATCTTCCTCGCAAAGGACTGTTGGACAGTCAATTGCTTACTGGAAGTAGTACAAGTGGTCTTCCGACTTCCCCTCTGGGATGACGATCGACTCCCAGCAGCAACAACAGCAGCGCCAGCAGCAGTAGGCATTACACTCAAGGATGCATCGGAGGAATCCCAGGCAGGAGAGCACTCGTCAGACTTGCCAGTGACATGGCCTGCAGGACTATTGGCTTTCCTGGGTAAGGAGGAAATTGACACTGAGGGAGTTGGTAGTGTGGTTTGCGCGAGCTTGGTTACAAGAGGAAGGGATTTACTGGTCAGTGGACTGCTTCCGCTGTTGCCTAAAGTTTTTGAACTTGTCACTGACTTATTATGAATGCGCTGCAGGTGACGTATAAGGGAGGATGTTCCGAGGTGGTTAACGTCCTTACCCCTACTTATTACAGCTTGACAAAGGCAACACACGGCTTGACACCTGTTGTCCGCATTTCTGTTGAAATACTTCCACACTGAAGAGCTGATTTTTTTGGTATTTTCACCAGGCATGTCAATGGCCATATTCCTCCCACGGACAACAGGTGTCTCCCGGGTGCCTGACTTAAACAAACCACCTCACCATCAGAATCCTCCTTGTCAATTTCCTCCCCAGCCCAAGCAACACCCATATCCTCATCCTGGTGTACTTCAACACTGACATCTTCAATTTCACTATCAGGAACTGGACTGCGGGTGCTCCTTTCAACACTTGCAGGGGGCGTGCAAATGGTGGAAGGCGCAAGCTCTTTCCGTCCAGTGTTGGGAAGGTCAGGCATCGCAACCGACACAATTGGACTCTCCTTTGGGATTTGTGATTTCGAAGAACGCACAGTTCTTTGCTGTACTTTTGCCGCAAGTCTTTTCTTTTTTCTAGCGAGAGGATGAGTGCTTCCATCCTCATGTGAAGCTGAACCACTAGCCATGAACATAGGCCAGGGCCTCAGCCGTTCCTTGCCACTCCATGTCGTAAATGGCATATTGGCAAGTTTACGCTTCTCCTCAGACGCTTTTTATTTTGATTTTTGGGTCATTTTTTTACTGATCTTTTGTGTTTTGGATTTTACATGCTCTGTACTATGACATTGGGCATCGGCCTTGGCAGACGACGTTGATGGCATTTCATCGTCTCGGCCATGACTAGTGGCAGCAGCTTCAGCACGAGGTGGAAATGGATCTTGATCTTTCCCTATTTTTTTAACCTCCACATTTTTGTTCTCCATATTTTGCGCACAACTAAAAGCCACCACAGGTATACAATGTAGATGGATGGATAGTATAGTATTACTTATACTTATGGATGACGAGTGCACTGATGACACAGAGGTAGGTACAGCCGTGGCCTACCGTACTGCTGCTTAGTGCTTATATATAAATATAATATACTGTATAACGGACCTGGTGGACAGTGTCAGCAGTCTGCTAAACAAACTAGTATGAAGAAAGAAAAACAAAACACCACAGGTATACAATATAGATGGATGGCTAGTATAGTATTACTTATACTTATGGACGACGAGTGCACTGACGACACAGAGGTAGGTGCAGCCGTGGCCTACCGTACTGCTGCTTAGTGCTTATATATAAATATAATATACTGTATAACGGACCTTGTGGACAGTGTCAGCAGACTGCTAAACAAACTAGTATGAAGAAAGAAAGAAAAAACACCACAGGTATACAATGTAGATGGATGGATAGTATAGTATTACTTATACTTATGGACGACGAGTGCACTGACGACACAGAGGTAGGTACAGCCGTGGCCTACCGTACTGCTGCTTAGTGCTTATATATAAATATAATATACTGTATAATGGACCTGGTGGACAGTGTCAGCAGACTGCTAAACAAACTAGTATAAAGAAAGAAAAAAAAAACCCACAGGTATACAATGTAGATGGATGGATAGTATAGTATTACTTATACTTTAGGACGACGAGTGACGACACAGAGGTAGGTACAGCCGTGGCCTACCGTACTGCTGCTTAGTGCTTATATATATAATATACTGTATAACGGACCTGGTGGACACTGTCAGCAGACTGCTAAACTAGTATGAAGAAAGAAAAAAAAAACACCACAGGTATACACTGTAGATGGATGGATAGTATAGTCAGGGTCGGCTCTAGGCATGTTCGAATAGAGCGGCCGCGCAGGGCGCCACCCTTAATGGGCGCCGCGCGCTGGCGCCGCCATATTCGAAGCTGGAGCCGGCCCTGTGTGTGCAGCGTTGTCCCGTCCCGTCCGTGTGTGCGCTATGCGCGCTGCGCGGTGCCGGTGTCTAACGTCAGAAGCCGGCGCCGCGCAATGCGCATAGCGCAGACAAGTGGCCGCCCGCCCACCCGCACCTGGACCCTCACTCGGACCCTCACTCTCCCGCCCACCCGCACTCCCGCCAGCACTTCTCCTCCCCCTCTCAGCACCGCAGGTATTTGGGGGGGGGGCACATTTATGGATCGCACTGTGGGGGCATTTATCTGGCACTGTGGGGGCATTTATGGCACCGTGGAGGCATTTCTGGCACACTGGGGGCATATCTGGCTCTGTGGGGGCATTTCTGGCACTGTGGGTGGCATTTCTGGCACTGTGTGGGGCATTTCTGGCACACTGGGGGCATATCTGGCACAATGGGGGCATATCTGGCACACTGGGGGCATTTCTGGCACTGTGGGGGGCATATCTGGCTCTGTGGAGGCATATCTGGCACTGTGGGGGCATATCTGGCACTGTGGGGGCATTTATCTGGCACCGTGGGGGCAATTATCTGGCACTGTGGGGGCATTTCTGGCAATGTGGGGGCATTTCTGGCAATGTGGGGGCATTTATCTGGCACTGTGGGGGCATTTATGGCACCGTGGGTTCATTTATGGCACCGTGGGGGCATTTCTGGCACACTGGGGGCATTTCTGGCTCTGTGGGGGCATTTCTGGCACTGTGGGGGGCATTTCTGGCACTGTGGGGGCATTTATCTGGCACTGTGGGGGCATTTATCTGGCACTGTGGGGGCATTTCTGACACTGTGGGGGCATTTCTGACACTGTGGGGGCATTTCTGGCTCTGTGGGGGCATATCTGGCTCTGTGGGGGCATATATGGCACTGTGGGGGGCATATCTGGCACTGTGGGGGGCATATCTGGCTCACTGTGGGCATATCTGGCACTGTGGGGGCATATCTGGCACTGTGGGGGCATTTATCTGGCACTGTGGGGGCATTTATCTGGCACTGTGGGGGCATTTCTGGCACCGTGGGGGCATTTCTGGCACACTGGGGGCATTTCTGGCACACTGGGGGCATTTCTGGCTCTGTGGGGGCATTTCTGGCACTGTGGGGGGCATTTCTGGCACTGTGGGGGCATTTATCTGGCACTGTGAAGGCATTTCTGGCACTGTGGGGGCATTTCTGACACTGTGGGGGCATATCTGACACTGTGGGGGCATATCTGGCACTGTGGGGGCATTTATGTATCTGGCACCGTGGGGGCATTTCTGTATCTGGCACTGCTGGGGGGCATGTCATGTGTAGCTGGCACGGCTGGGGAGCATATCATGTAGTGTTCCCGCTAGGCGTCTGTGGCTAGGCAATGAGTATCAGTGCTCTGCCTGGCGCAAAGTGTCTAACGTGCTCTGCCTGGCGCAAAGTGTCTAACGTGCTCTGCCTGGCGCAAAGTGTCTAACGTGCTCTGCCTGGCGCAAAGTGTCTAACGTGCTCTGCCTGGCGCAAAGTGTCTCGGAGGTTCTACCTGGTGCAGTGTGTATTAACTGCACTACTGTGTGGTGTAATGCGAATTGCCACTATTATGTGGCCGCGCCCCTTCCCCACGAAGCAACGGCCCTAAATTTTTGATGCGCGCCTTCGGCGCGCAAAGTCCGTGATTTTGAACAGAGCAACAAGCATTACAGTATGTACATAATTTTACCCTTCTAACTTAAATATGTGTCCTCCCGAATGCAAAATGTGCCCTCCCCGTGATCAGCACCCCTGCCCTAAAACAATCCTAGAGTGAACACTATCATGTGTAGCTGGTACTGCTGGGGGGCATATTATGTGTAGCTGGCACTGCAGCGGGGCATGTCATGTCTATCTGGCACTGCTGGGGGTACATCATGTCTATCTGGCACTGCTGGGGGGCTTGTCGTGGAGCTGGCACTGCTGGGGGCATGTCATGTGTAGCTGGCACTGCTGCGGGGCATGTCATGTCTATCTGGCACTGCACTACTGTAGACATTATGTGTATCTGTTACTGTAATGGAGACATTGTGTGTAAGGAACACTGCTGTAGCTGTTATGTGTAATGCTGCTAATTGTGTGCGTAGAGGGGGGGTGAAAATATATTTAATTATTTATAGTGTGATAATATGAAGTTGCGAGGTCCCGCCCACTTTCCCAGGAGACCACACCCACTTTTCCAGGAGCGCGCGCGCCTTGGGCGCGCGCATAGAATATGGGATGGGGCGCTTTAAAATTTTCTCGCACAGGGTGCTATTAGGCCTGGAGCCGGCCCTGAGTATAGTATTACTTATACTTATGGACGACGAGTGACGACACAGAGGTAGATACAGCCGTGGCCTACCGTACTGCTGCTTAGTGCTTATATATATAATATACTGTATAACGGACCTGGTGGACACTGTCAGCAGACTGCTAAACTAGTATGAAGAAAGAAAAAAAAAACACCACAGGTATACAATGTAGATGGATGGATAGTATAGTATTACTTATACTTATGGACGACGAGTGCACTGACGACACAGAGGTAGGTACAGCCGTGGCCTACCGTACTGCTGCTTAGTGCTTAATTATATATATAATATACTGTATAACGGACCTGGTGGACACTGTCAGCAGACTGCTAAACAAACTAGCATAAAGAAAATAAGAATTTACTTACCGACAATTCTATTTCTCATAGTCCGTAGTGGATGCTGGGGACTCCGTAAGGAACATGGGGAATAGCAGCTCCGCAGGAGACTGGGCACAAAGTAAAAAGCTTTAGGACTACCTGGTGTGCACTGGCTCCTCCCCCTATGACCCTCCTCCAAGCCTCAGTTAGGATACTGTGCCCGGACGAGCGTACACAGTAAGGAAGGATTTTGAATCCCGGGTAAGACTCAAACCAGCCACACCAATCACACCGTACAACTTGTGATCTGAACCCAGTTAACAGCATGATAACAAAGGAGCCTCTGAAAAGATGGCTCACAACAATAATAACCCGATTTTTGTAACAATAACTATGTACAAGTATTGCAGACAATCCGCACTTGGGATGGGCGCCCAGCATCCACTACGGACTATGAGAAATAGAATTATCGGTAAGTAAATTCTTATTTTCTCTAACGTCCTAAGTGGATGCTGGGGACTCCGTAAGGACCATGGGGATTATACCAAAGCTCCCAAACGGGCGGGAGAGTGCGGATGACTCTGCAGCACCGAATGAGAGAACTCCAGGTCCTCCTCAGCCAGGGTATCAAATTTGTAGAATTTAGCAAACGTGTTTGCCCCTGACCAAGTAGCTGCTCGGCAAAGTTGTAAAGCCGAGACCCCTCGGGCAGCCGCCCAAGATGAGCCCACTTTCCGTGTGGAATGGGCTTTTACAGATTTTGGCTGTGGCAGGCCTGCCACAGAATGTGCAAGCTGAATTGTACTACAAATCCAACGAGCAATCGTCTGCTTAGAAGCAGGAGCACCCAGCTTGTTGGGTGCATACAGGATAAACAGCGAGTCAGATTTTCTGACTCCAGCCGTCCTGGAAACATATATTTTCAGGGCCCTGACTACGTCTAGCAACTTGGAATCCTCCAAGTCCCTAGTAGCCGCAGGCACCACAATAGGCTGGTTTAAGTGAAATGCTGAAACCACCTTAGGAAGAAATTGAGGCCGAGTCCTCAATTCTGCCCTATCCGTATGAAAAATTAGGTAAGGGCTTTTATAGGATAAAGCCGCCAATTCTGATACACGCCTGGCTGAAGCCAGGGCTAACATCATTACCACTTTCCATGTGAGATATTTTAAGTCCACAGTGGTGAGTGGTTCAAACCAATGTGATTTTATGAATCCCAAAACTACATTGAGATCCCAAGGTGCCACTGGAGGCACAGAAGGAGGCTGTATATGCAGTACCCCCTTGACAAACGTCTGAACTTCAGGAACTGAAGCTAGTTCTTTTTGGAAGAATATTGACAGGGCCGAAATTTGAACCTTAATGGACCCTAATTTTAGGCCCATAGACAGTCCTGTTTGCAGGAAATGCAGGAAACGACCCAGTTGAAATTCCTCTGTAGGGGCCTTCCTGGCCTCACACCACGCAACATATTTACGCCAAATACGGTGATAATGTTGCACAGTTACATCCTTCCTGGCTTTGATCAGGGTAGGGATGACTTCATCCGGAATGCCTTTTTCCTTCAGGATCCGGCGTTCAACCGCCATGCCGTCAAACGCAGCCGCGGTAAGTCTTGAAACAGACATGGTCCCTGCTGGAGCAGGTCCTTTCTTAGAGGTAGAGGCCACGGGTCTTCCGTGAGCATCTCTTGAAGTTCCGGGTACCAAGTCCTTCTTGGCCAATCCGGAGCCACGAGTATAGTCTTTACTCCTCTCCTTCTTATGATTCTCAATACTTTGGGTATGAGAGGCAGAGGAGGGAACACATACACTGATCGGTACACCCACGGTGTTACCAGAGCGTCCACAGCTATTGCCTGAGGGTCCCTTGACCTGGCGCAATATCTGTCCAGTTTTTTGTTGAGGCGGGACGCCATCATGTCCACCTTTGGTTTTTCCCAACGGTTCACAATCATGTGGAAGACTTCTGGGTGAAGTCCCCACTCCCCCGGGTGGAGATCGTGTCTGCTGAGGAAGTCTGCTTCCCAGTTGTCCACTCCCGGAATGAACACTGCTGACAGTGCTATCACATGATTTTCCGCCCAGCGAAGAATCCTTGCAACTTCCGTCATTGCCCTCCTGCTTCTTGTGCCGCCCTGTCTGTTTACGTGGGCGACTGCCGTGATGTTGTCCGACTGGATCAACACCGACTGACCCTGAAGCAGAGGCCTTGCCTGACTTAGGGCATTGTAAATGGCCCTTAGTTCCAGGATATTTATGTGAAGTGACGTTTCCATGCTTGACCACAAGCCCTGGAAATTTCTTCCCTGTGTGACTGCTCCCCAGCCTCTCAGGCTGGCATCCGTGGTCACCAGGACCCAATCCTGAATGCCGAATCTGCGGCCCTTTAGGAGATGAGCACTCTGTAACCACCACAGGAGAGACACCCTTGTCCTTGGAGACAGGGTTATCCGCTGATGCATTTGAAGATGCGATCCGGACCATTTGTCCAGCAGATCCCACTGAAAAGTTATTGCGTGGAATCTGCCGAATGGAATCGCTTCGTAAGAAGCCACCATCTTTCCCAGGACCTTTGTGCATTGATGCACTGACACCTGGCCTGGTCTTAGGAGGTTCCTGACTAGGTTGGATAACTGCAGCAGAACAAGAGAGGAGAAGGACTCTATGTTGGGGCACTCTTTGTCAAAAAATTATTAGACACTAAAACTTAACTTTTAATAAATATAGTAAAAATCTAGTGACTCAAAAATGAAAAACGTGAACAAAAATATTCATGCATATCGCTTAATGCTTCTATTATAAGAATATATATGAAAATGCCTAGGTGAAAATTATTTGTAATTAATACTTTAACTGGGACAAATCTGTCTGTAATTTAAGACAGAATATAGTTGTAGTCCCCGAGGAATACTACCTATGTTCAGTTTTTTAGATATTATAAATGTTCTTTAAGAAAGAAATTGAAGGCAATGTGATCTTTAAATGTTGCCTTTAAGGGTCCTTAAACACCTCCTGCTCTATATTTAGGCAGTGGTGTTACCGGGAAGGCTTTTACTTGAATAAACAGTGTATTGTTCGACTTTATGCAATAGATAGAAGTCTGAAAATACGATATTTGAGATAAAAAACATTTACATATTCGGCAGTAACACAGTAATGCAGTAGATAGAGGTTTGGAAAAACAGTATTGCAAGTTTTATATGGAGATATGTTGAGATGAAAGAAATATATATGGCATATTTTGCAGTAATACAGTGAAGTCCTAAGGTTCAAAATACAGATAAGAGAAGGAAAGCATTAGAAATAACGGAGGGGGTGTCTTACTTCTGCTGTTCAGCTGGGTTGTTTACTGCACCTGGTGTTCGCTGTTGGTCCCCCACACAGTTACTGACCAGGCCTACCACAGATTTGCTTCCAAGATCGGACGAGATCAGGCGTATCCTGTGGAGTATGGCCGTAATCTGCTGAATGAGAGAGTATGACTACCAAAGTGCTTCTGCTGTCCAGATTAGTGGATGAGAGAGCATGAAAAATAGAAGTATAGTAGGCTCTGTAATATTGCCATAATTTATAGTATACCCAAGTAAGCTTTTATAGTGAGAGAGATATATCCAAGAAGAACTTGATGCTCTCCGCTATTTTTAGACTAAAGGTATTTTCTCTTTGTAAAGTGAAAATATAGTGTCTTTTAAGAGACACACTGATAAATGAATGCTAATTAGATTGTCTCAAGAGCAAAGTATTTTTGCATGCTTAAAGAGTCATATTTAGCTGGTGAAAATATTGTCGTTTTATCCGTATTTGCGGATGGAAAGTATAGAAACAAATGCAGAGAAATATGATGTAAATATCAAAAATGCTCTATAAATCCAAAATACTAAAAAGCTGTAATCACTTAATTATTGTGCAAATATTGCATATGGTCACACTGCATTAATTTAAGCAAATTGCTGAATAGATATGAAAAAATATATAATTGTATTGAAAATTAATAGAAAAGATACTTAATATAAAAATGATACATTCTAAATCTTGTAGCCCAAAAAGGGCGCTTACTGAACCGGTATATCCCTTAGTGTGGGAGTGGGCTGCGCAGTCCCACAGAGTCCCACTAACCAAACGGCCCGTTTCACCTGTCCATAGGCTTGTTCACTGGTGAAAATACTGCTCCAAATGAGGATATATGTAGTGTAGGTATAATTACCTAAGTGGCCGCAGGTACTTGAAACGGAAGCGCCGTGCTTCCGGAAGTGCGTGTTGAACTAAGTCTGTCTGTAGTGCTGGGAGCGCTTTGCGTTCCACTTCATCGATTCCCGGATGTTTGTGCGGAGGACACTTCCTGTCGGGTATTGAAGCGTCTGGCGTTGTCATGGGTACATGACATCAGACGCGGGTATTTCCGGACGAGACGCGATCTCGTTGTGTGAGGAATGACGTATCCGTAGTCATGGGAACGCTTTGCGTTCCACAGGCTCTGCTAATGGATACATTGTGGGGAGAACATTTCCTATCACGTGTGGAGGCATCTGACGTTGTCATGAGTACGATGCGATGCTTCTAGTTGAGGCATTGTCCCTTGATATAAGGAATAGCATTCTGAGCTGATTCTATCTGTAATTATGGAAACACTTAGCGTTCCGCGGACTCATTTAGTAGAGGCTTGTTGGGAAAGCTTGTCCCGTTATGTGCAGTGGTGTCTGTCGTAATTATAGATAAAGGCAGGTGCCTATCAGGTGCACTGCTCCTTTCAAAACCCCCTGTGCACAGGTGGGTTAATGATAGTGTATGCCCTTAATGTTATTTTTCTACATGGCAAAATTACATATAAGAGGGAACGCTTCTTGCTGGTTACAAAAAATGAAGTAAAATTGAAATACAAAATAAAAAATGGGAGAACAAAGATGACCAATAAAAGTGATTGGAAATGAATAAATGTAGGTGAAAAAATATGAATATAAATAAAATATAATATCTATTATGTAAAACAAGAACGTGTGATAGAAAGAAAGGTGTATGAATTTCCCCTTACGTATATGGTAAGCTTAAGTGGATAAGTGTTACGGTGAATGAATGTATGAACTGGTATGCCCCATAATTATAAACCATTGTGGTGAAAAATAAAATAAATTGAAGTCAAATATAGAGGGATAGTAACAAGGTATTTGCTAGAGACCTTCCCTAAGCTGTTGAACAAGTGTGAATGTATATATTTAGAAGTAAATATAAGTGTAGAGATAGTGTGAGAGTAAATTAGTGTGATGCGTTTGTAGATATGTGAGCTCACACGAGCAGTGTAGAGATAATCTGAGAATGGATTGATGTGGTATAAGTGTACAATCGTGAACACACTCTAAAGGTGCAAAAAAGACAAAATGTGCATTAACAGTAGCGCTCTCCAGCCACCATGTATAGAAGCCCCCAACAGAAGTGAAACAAAATTGATAGAATTGATTCACCCTGAGGGAATGGAGGGATTCTTCGCCCTCCCTTTGCTTAGATCTATATAAGCAGCAGCGCACACTTCTCTCTTTGAATCACAAACCAAGGGAAAATTCTCCAGAATTGTGTACACACAATTCATTACGGTGTGGTGGAGATACATCGACGATATATTTATGATATGGGAAGGGGATAGATCATCCCTCTTAAAATTCATAGATACGTTGAATAACAACAACTTGAATCTGAAACTAACCCACCACATAAGTGAATCATCCATTCCCTTTTTGGATCTCACTGTATATAAAGACATGATGGGACAGGTACACACAAAATTATATCGGAAAGCTACAGCCTCGAATAGTGTACTCCACCAAACAAGTTCTCATTTTCCTCCGACAGTGGAGAATATCCCCAAAGGGGAATTCTTACGTCTTAGGAGAAATTGCTCAGATACCACCATCTTCAAGGAAAAATGTGATGACCTCTCAACCAGACTTAAAGAAAGAGGATACAGTGGCAGATCTATCAAAAAAGCGAAACAACAGACATTATCAACTGCAAGGGATTCCCTAATATTCTCCAGTAGACAGAAAGAGAGAGATAAGCAAACATCAGACGACAAAAAAATGAGATTTGTAGGAACCTTCTGCAGAGAATGGAAGGAAATAAGAGACTCCGTTGAGAAACACTGGTCAGTACTCTTACTAGACGAAGATCTGTCCAAAAACCTGGAAACTAAACCCTCGATGAGTTGGAGACGGTCCAATAACCTAAAAGACCATCTAGTCTCAAGTCATTTCATCAGTCATCATACACGTACACTGGCCATCACTGGCTCCTACCCATGCGGGAATGTAAAGCATGTACCTTTATGACAAAGACCACCAGCGTCATAGACAGATATGGAAACGAACAAATCATCAATCAATTCATCAACTGCAACTCTACAGGGGTGGTCTACTGTCTTGTTTGCACATGCGGCCTACACTATGTGGGAATGACATCAAGAAAATTGAAACAGCGCATCCTAGAACACGTAGGCAATGTAAGGAACAGTACCACGGATCTAGCCAAAATGAGGAAATTAACATCGGTAGCTAGACATTTTCATCATCACCATAATAGTAATCCCAGGGAGATAACAGCTTTTGGCCTAGAACAAATTAAACTCGGCATACGAGGAGGAGATCTAACCCAGGAACTTCTCAAAAGAGAATCAGAGTGGATTTATAATCTCAAAAGCATGACACCTCATGGTCTGAATGAATACATTAACTACGGGGTATTCATCTAATAACACTGGGCTACATCTGGACAAATTAATCCTTAGAAACTTCGTTTATCCTTTACAGTATACCTAACAAGTAACATCAATCCAATATGTCATCCCCTCACAGCCCGACACCGGTCCTACCACTTAGTACAGGTCTACACCAGGTTTCACCTCACCACGCATCTTCTTTAGCACATTTTTCTATCACTCTTACCACTAACCAAGGGTCTGTTACTTTAAAAATTAAATAGGCTACTATTATCAAGCTAAGTGCTGTGTGAAACGACTCTGCATTTATGCTCATTATTAGCACCCACAAATTTGCACAGCATAACATTAACTTAATTTAATGAATAACTAATCAAAGAATTTATCTTTATATATATCTCGTTACTATTTATTTTTATTATCTTTATTTTATTTTATTTTATTTCATTATTATTTTACCATTATTATTATTATTATTATTATTATTATTATTATTAATTTTATTCTCATTCCATTGCACCATAATCTCAGTCTTAATCCCTTCCACTCATCACTATGCACCACCAATAAACTACATCCTATCTATAGAATTTTAAAACTAATTCCCTCTTTAATTTCATTTTTTAATTCTTTTCAACTTTTCACCGTTTTCATTTTTCTCACATTTTTCTCACTTTTTTCACCTTTAGAGTGTGTTCACGATTGTACACTTATACCACATCAATCCATTCTCAGATTATCTCTACACTGCTCGTGTGAGCTCACATATCTACAAACGCATCACACTAATTTACTCTCACACTATCTCTACACCTATATTTACTTCTAAATATATACATTCACACTTGTTCAACAGCTTAGGGAAGGTCTCTAGCAAATACCTTGTTACTATCCCTCTATATTTGACTTCAATTTATTTTATTTTATTTTTCACCACAATGGTTTATAATTATGGGGCATACCAGTTCATACATTCATTCACCGTAACACTTATCCACTTAAGCTTACCATATACGTAAGGGGAAATTCATACACCTTTCTTTCTATCACACGTTCTTGTTTTACATAATAGATATTATATTTTATTTATATTCATATTTTTTCACCTACATTTATTCATTTCCAATCACTTTTATTGGTCATCTTTGTTCTCCCATTTTTTATTTTGTATTTCAATTTTACTTCATTTTTTGTAACCAGCAAGAAGCGTTCCCTCTTATATGTAATTTTGCCATGTAGAAAAATAACATTAAGGGCATACACTATCATTAGCCCACCTGTGCACAGGGGGTTTTGAAAGGAGCAGTGCACCTGATAGGCACCTGCCTTTATCTATAATTACGACAGACACCACTGCACATAACGGGACAAGCTTTCCCAACAAGCCTCTACTAAATGAGTCCGCGGAACGCTAAGTGTTTCCATAATTACAGATAGAATCAGCTCAGAATGCTATTCCTTATATCAAGGGACAATGCCTCAACTAGAAGCATCGCATCGTACTCATGACAACGTCAGATGCCTCCACACGTGATAGGAAATGTTCTCCCCACAATGTATCCATTAGCAGAGCCTGTGGAACGCAAAGCGTTCCCATGACTACGGATACGTCATTCCTCACACAACGAGATCGCGTCTCGTCCGGAAATACCCGCGTCTGATGTCATGTACCCATGACAACGCCAGACGCTTCAATACCCGACAGGAAGTGTCCTCCGCACAAACATCCGGGAATCGATGAAGTGGAACGCAAAGCGCTCCCAGCACTACAGACAGACTTAGTTCAACACGCACTTCCGGAAGCACGGCGCTTTGCGTTTCAAGTACCTGCGGCCACTTAGGTAATTATACCTACACTACATATATCCTCATTTGGAGCAGTATTTTCACCAGTGAACAAGCCTATGGACAGGTGAAACGGGCCGTTTGGTTAGTGGGACTCTGTGGGACTGCGCAGCCCACTCCCACACTAAGGGATATACCGGTTCAGTAAGCGCCCTTTTTGGGCTACAAGATTTAGAATGTATCATTTTTATATTAAGTATCTTTTCTATTAATTTTCAATACAATTATATATTTTTTCATATCTATTCAGCAATTTGCTTAAATTAATGCAGTGTGACCATATGCAATATTTGCACAATAATTAAGTGATTACAGCTTTTTAGTATTTTGGATTTATAGAGCATTTTTGATATTTACATCATATTTCTCTGCATTTGTTTCTATACTTTCCATCCGCAAATACGGATAAAACGACAATATTTTCACCAGCTAAATATGACTCTTTAAGCATGCAAAAATACTTTGCTCTTGAGACAATCTAATTAGCATTCATTTATCAGTGTGTCTCTTAAAAGACACTATATTTTCACTTTACAAAGAGAAAATACCTTTAGTCTAAAAATAGCGGAGAGCATCAAGTTCTTCTTGGATATATCTCTCTCACTATAAAAGCTTACTTGGGTATACTATAAATTATGGCAATATTACAGAGCCTACTATACTTCTATTTTTCATGCTCTCTCATCCACTAATCTGGACAGCAGAAGCACTTTGGTAGTCATACTCTCTCATTCAGCAGATTACGGCCATACTCCACAGGATACGCCTGATCTCGTCCGATCTTGGAAGCAAATCTGTGGTAGGCCTGGTCAGTAACTGTGTGGGGGACCAACAGCGAACACCAGGGGCAGTAAACAACCCAGCTGAACAGCAGAAGTAAGACACCCCCTCCGTTATTTCTAATGCTTTCCTTCTCTTATCTGTATTTTGAACCTTAGGACTTCACTGTATTACTGCAAAATATGCCATATATATTTCTTTCATCTCAACATATCTCCATATAAAACTTGCAATACTGTTTTTCCAAACCTCTATCTACTGCATTACTGTGTTACTGCCGAATATGTAAATGTTTTTTATCTCAAATATCGTATTTTCAGACTTCTATCTATTGCATAAAGTCGAACAATACACTGTTTATTCAAGTAAAAGCCTTCCCGGTAACACCACTGCCTAAATATAGAGCAGGAGGTGTTTAAGGACCCTTAAAGGCAACATTTAAAGATCACATTGCCTTCAATTTCTTTCTTAAAGAACATTTATAATATCTAAAAAACTGAACATAGGTAGTATTCCTCGGGGACTACAACTATATTCTGTCTTAAATTACAGACAGATTTGTCCCAGTTAAAGTATTAATTACAAATAATTTTCACCTAGGCATTTTCATATATATTCTTATAATAGAAGCATTAAGCGATATGCATGAATATTTTTGTTCACGTTTTTCATTTTTGAGTCACTATATTTTTACTATATTTATTAAAAGTTAAGTTTTAGTGTCTAATAATTTTTTGACGAAGAGTATCCCAACATAGAGTCCTTCTCCTCTCTTGTTCTGCTGCCTTAACCTATTGACTCTGGGAGCACCACCGACGAGTGATTAGCACACACTGTGTACATAATTATTTTAAAGTCGGTCACAGATAAAGACCTGTCTCAGGTCAATATCTGCACAAATAACCTGTTGCGGAACTACCCCCTAGTAGATCAATCATAGGTTGGATAACTCCCTGGCTTTCTCCTCCGGGAGAAACACCTTTTTCTGTACTGTGTCCAGAATCATCCCTAGGAACAGCAGACGTGTCGTCGGAATCAGCTGCGATTTTGGAATATTTAGAATCCAACCGTGCTGTCGTAGTACTATTTGAGATAGTGCTACTCCGACCTCTAACTGTTCTCTGGACCTTGCCCTTATCAGGAGATCGTCCAAGTAAGGGATAATTAAGACGCCTTTTCTTCTAAGAAGAATCATCATTTCGGCCATTACCTTGGTAAAGACCCGGGGTGCCGTGGACAATCCAAACGGCAGCGTCTGAAACTGATAATGACAGTTCTGTACCACAAACCTGAGGTACCCTTGGTGAGAAGGGCAAATTGGGACATGGAGGTAAGCATCCTTGATGTCCAGAGACACCATAAAGTCCCCTTCTTCCAGGTTCGCTATCACTGCTCTGAGTGACTCCATCTTGAACTTGAACCTTCTTATGTAAGTGTTCAAGGATTTCAGATTTAAAATGGGTCTCACCGAGCCGTCCGGCTTCGGTACCACAAACAGCGTGAAATAATACCCCTTTCCCTGTTGTAGGAGGGGTACCTTGATTATCACCTGCTGGGAATACAGCTTGTGAATGGCTTCCAATATCGCCTCCCTGTCGGGGGGAGACGTTGGTAAAGCAGACTTCAGGAACCGGCGAGGGGGAGACGTCTCGAATTCCAATTTGTACCCCTGAGATACTACCTGCAGGATCCAGGGGTCCACTTGCGAGTGAACCCACTGCGCGCTGAAAATCTTGAGACGGGCCCCCACCGTGCCTGAGTCCGCTTGTAAGGCCCCAGCGTCATGCTGAGGACTTGGCAGAAGCGGGGGAGGGCTTCTGTTCGTGGGAAGAGGCTGTCTGCTGCAGTCTTTTTCCCCTTCCTCTGCCCCGGGGCAGATATGAGTGGCCTTTTGCCCGCTTGCCCTTATGGGGACGAAAGGACTGAGCCTGAAAAGACGGTATCTTTTTCTGCTGCGAGGTGACTTGGGGTAGAAAGGTGGATTTCCCGGCCGTTGCCGTGGTCACCAAGTCCGATAGACCGACCCCAAATAACTCCTCCCCTTTATACGGCAATACTTCCATATGCCGTTTGGAATCCGCATCCCCTGACCACTGTCGCGTCCATAATCCTCTTCTGGCAGAAATGGACATCGCACTTACTCTTGATGCCAGAGTGCAAATATCCCTCTGTGCATCTCGCATATATAGAAACGCATCTTTTAAACGCTCTATAGTCAATAATATATTGTCCCTGTCCAGGGTATCAATATTTTCAGTCAGGGAATCCGACCAAGCCACCCCAGCACTGCACATCCAGGCTGAGGAGATTGCTGGTCGCAGTATAATACCAGTATGTGTGTATAAACTTTTTAGGACATTTTCCAGCTTCCTATCAGCTGGTTCCTTGAGGGCGGCCGTATCAGGAGACGGTAACGCCACTTGCTTTGATAAGCGTGTGAGCGCCTTATCCACCCTAGGGGGTGTTTCCCAGCGCGCCCTAACCTCTGGCGGGAAAGGGTATAATGCCAATAATTTTTTAGAAATTAGCAGTTTTTTATCGGGGGAAACCCACGCTTCATCACACACCTCATTTAATTCATCTGATTCAGGGAAAAACTACGGGTAGTTTTTTCACACCCCACATAATACCCTTTTTTGTGGTACTTGTAGTATCAGAAATGTTCAAAACCTCCTTCATTGCCGTGATCATGTAACGTGTAGCCCTACTGGAAAATACGTTTGTTTCTTCACCGTCGACACTGGAGTCAGTGTCCGTGTCTGTGTCTGTATCGACCTGATGTAACGGGCGCTTTAGAGCCCCTGACGGTGTTTGAGACGCCTGTATTAACTGATTATCCGGCTGTCTCATGTCGTCAACAGACTTTTGTAAAGTGCTGACACTATCACGTAATTCTTTCCATAAGATCATCCAGTCAGGTGTCGACTCCCTAGAGGGTGACATCACTAACACAGGCAATTGCTCCGCCTCCACACCATTTTCCTCCTCATACATGTCGACACAACGTACCGACACACCGCACACACACAGGGAATGCTCTGATAGAGGACAGGACCCCACTAGCCCTTTGGGGAGACAGAGGGAGAGTTTGCCAGCACACACCAGAGCGCTATATATATACAGGGATAACCTTATATAAGTGTTTTTCCCTAATATAGCTGCTGTATATCTTTATATGCCAATTTTATGCCCCCCCTCTCTTGTTTTACCCTGTTTCTGTAGTGCAGGACTGCAGGGGAGAGTCAGGGAGCCTTCCTCCAACGGAGCTGTGAGGAAAAAATGGCGCCAGTGTGCTGAGGAGATAGGCTCCGCCCCCTTTTCGACGGCCTTTCTCCCGCTTTTTTATTGTAATTTAGGCAGGGGTTAAATACATCCATATAGCCCAGGAGCTATATGTGATGTATTTTTACCCAAAAAAAGGTATTTCTATTGCGTCTCAGGGCGCCCCCCCCCAGCGCCCTGCACCCTCAGTGACCGGAGTGTGAAGTGTGCTGAGAGCAATGGCGCACAGCTGCGGTTCTGTGCGCTACCTTAATGAAGACAGGACGTCTTCTGCCGCCGATTTTCCGGACTCTTCAGTCTTCTGGCTCTGTAAGGGGGACGGCGGCGCGGCTCCGGGACCCATCCATGGCTGGGCCTGTGATCGTCCCTCTGGAGCTAATGTCCAGTAGCCTAAGAAGCCCAATCCACTCTGCACGCAGGTGAGTTCGCTTCTTCTCCCCTTAGTCCCTCGATGCAGTGAGCCTGTTGCCAGCAGGTCTCACTGAAAGTAAAAAACCTACTTTAAACTTTTTCTCTAAGCAGCTCAGGAGAGCCACCTAGATTGCACCCTTCTCGTTCGGGCACAAAATCTTAACTGAGGCTTGGAGGAGGGTCATAGGGGGAGGAGCCAGTGCACACCAGGTAGTCCTAAAGCTTTTTACTTTGTGCCCAGTCTCCTGCGGAGCCGCTATTCCCCATGGTCCTTACGGAGTCCCCAGCATCCACTTAGGACGTTAGAGAAAGAAAAAAAAAGCACCACAGTGTTGTTCAGGCAGACAAACGTATACTGGACTGGTGGTCACTGTCAGCAAAACTGTGCACTGTACTCCTGCTATAACTGCTCCCCAGTCCCCACAATTAGGCAGTGTGAGCAGTGCAGCACACTGAGTGAGCACAGATATGGTGGAGCGTTTTTTTTCAGGCAGAGAAACAACGGATTAAACTCAAAACCCTGCACTGTACTCCCTAACAGCTGCTCCCCATCTCCAATCCTCCCCACAATGAAAACTAAGTCACTCAGTTTTTTTTTTTTTTTCTAATACAACGGAGAGGACGCCAGCCACGTCCTCTCCCTATCAATCTCAATGCACGTGTGAAAATGGCGGGTACGCGCGGCTCCTTATATAGAATCCGAGTCTCGCGAGAATCCGACAGCGGGATGATGACGTTCGGGCGCGCTTGGGTTAACCGAGCAAGGCGGGAGGATCCGAGTCGCTCGGACCCGTGTAAAAAAAAGGTGAAGTTCGGGCGGGTTCGGATTCCGAGGAACCGAACCCGCTCATCACTACGAGGGACTGAGGTGGGGAGCAGTGTCCGCCCTGCCGGGTCTGAGCCACTGACTCTGCTGACTGGACATTGAGCTCCAGAGGGGAAAGATCGCGCCCCGCCACAGGGGAACGCTCACTCCGGCAGCCAGCCGCCACCCCCTTGCAGAGCTGAAAAGTGGTGAGTGAGTCACTGTCCCCCCCTTAAAAGTGGGAGCTCAGTGTGAAGAGGGCAGTTTTATGGTTAGGAGCGTGGTATTAATTGCGCTCCCAGACGACTCAGCGGTACTTCGGTGCGGCGCTGTGAGGGGTGCCCTGAGCCAGCACCTGACCCTACACTGACCATTTCCAGCCTGTCGGGGTCTGCGGATCTCAGCCAGCAAACAAATCCTCATGCCAGTATAATTTTACAGTAGCGGGAAGACAGCGCCATTAAGGGGGTGGAGCTTCTCCTCAGAGCAGACCCAGCAGCGTTCAGCGCCATTTTCCTGCCTGCAGCTCACTGCCAGTGGATGAACAGGTCCCACCAGAGCACCTCCAGCTATCTGTACGGTACCAGGGGGTTGTAGAAGGGAGGGGAGGCTGTGTAAAGGCTGTGTCACCTATTAAGGGACACAGTCAGCGCTTGGTTAGGGTCTCCCTATACCTATAAAAGCGCTGTGTGTGGGTTGGCTCCAATCTCTGTGTCTCCTTGCCATTCTTGGGGGGGAAACTCTGTCTACCCAGTACCCTGTGTGTTTGTGGGGTGTTTGGTGTGTATGTGTAAACATGTCTAGGAACACTGTTTCATATGCTGCAGAGGATTTATCTTCCCAGGAAGACTTCATACCATGTAATCAGGATTGCACTGTTGTAGCGCAGATCCCAGCTAGAGAGCCAGAATGGTTAGTCTCTCTGAGGGGGACTACAGATGTGTCCACATACATCTTTGCTATATCCGGCCATGTATGGCTTGGTTTAACATACTGTAGACTCAGAGATTTAGCCATGCCTTGTGATTTTTCTTAACTTGCTTCTTTAATATGTTACTTTATACATATTCTATTATGGCAAACATAAATTTTAAAATCCATCCACTCGTTACTCATGCAAAACACCTTAGCCATGTTTTGCATGTTGTGCCAAATTTAGCAAATTAGCAAAGATGTAAGTGGACACATCTGTATTTCCCAGATTTCCGATAGGGTTGCTAGGACTGAGCATGCCACTCAAGTTCTGCAATCATCTATGGTTGTATGGTCTGATACTGCCTCCTCTGTGTCCCCTGCGGTACATTCTCAAACATGCACTTACTAGGCTTATGCATGATGACACGGACACCGATTCTGACACTGCAGACGGTGACGGGGCTGTGTTGAAGGGGACAGCTTCACTTGCTAAGGGGGTGCAGTTGATGATTGAAGCTGTAAGGGATGTGTTACACATTACTGACACAGCCCCTGAGCAGGTAGAGGAGGCCTTTTTCACAGACAATAAAAAGCCCCCCTCACCTTCCCGGCATCCAAAGAATTAAATGCTATCTTTGAAAAAGCCTGGGAAAATCCGGAGAAGAAATTCCAGATCCCTAAGAGGGTCTTGGTTGCTTTTCCCTTCCCAGAGGAAGATAGGAAAAATGGGCGTCCCCGCTGATAGTCGACACCTCTGTCTCTAGGCTGTCCAAACAGGTGGTGCTGCCAGTCCTGGGATCAACCGCGTTGAAGGACCCGGCAGATCGAAAGGTGGATGCTACACTATAATCCGTTTACACGGCTTCAGGGGCTATATTGCGGCCTACTATAGCCTGTGCTTGGATTGCAAAAGCTGTTGCCAGATGGTCAATCACTCTGCAGGAGGAATCGACTACGCTGGATAGAGGTGACGTTGTTTTATTTTTACGTAATATATAGGATTCTGCAGGGTTCCTGGTAGATTCCATGAAGGACCTGGGTTCCATGGCGGCGGGGATCTCCTCCATGTTCTTCTCGGCTTGCAGGGGTCTCTGGCTGCGCCAATGGTCTGCGGACGCGGAATCCAGGAAAAGTGTGGAGGGCCTACCCTATACAGGTCAGGCTCTCTTTGGGGAGGCACTGGATGCGTGGATTGCCACGGCTACCGCGGGTAAGTCACCTTTTCTCCCCTCACCTGCACCGGCGAAGAACCCCTTTACACCAGCCATGTCACAGTCCTTTCGGCCCACGAGGCCTAGAAAGAACAAGCTTTCGAACACCTTCTTCAGAGGTGGTCGTGCCAAGGGCAAGAAACCTGCTCCTGCAGTTTCCCAAAACCAGAAGCCTGCTTCTGATACCCCTAAGTCCTCCGCATGATGGTGGACGACTGGGCCTGGAGGTAGATCAGGTGGGCGCAAGACTCCGGCATTTCAGCCACGTCTGGGTGTCATCTGGCCTGAACCCCTGGGTGCTGGATATAGTGTCCAGGGGGTACAGACTGGAGTTTCAAACTCTCCCACCTCACCGTTTCTTCACGTCAGGCTTACCAGCTCTGCTGGCGGACAGAACTATTCTTCTGGAGGCCATCCGAAAATTGGTGGGGTCCGAAGTCATTGTTCCTGTTCCGCCTCAGCAGTGGAACAAAGGCTATTATTCGAACCTTTTCGTGGTAACGAAACCGGATGGTTCGGTACGGCCGATTCTGAACTTAAAGTCTTTGAAATCTTATCTCAAAGAGTTCAAATTCAAGATGGAATCTCTGAGTGCTGTCATCTCAGGACTGATGGATGGGGAGTTCCTGGTGTCTCTGGACATCAAGTATGCATACCTCCACATTCCCATTTGGTCGCCGCATCAGGCCTATCTCAGGTTTGCACTGTTAGACGATCACTATCAGTTTCAGGCGCTGCCGTTTGGCCTCTCCGCAGCACAGAGGATCTTCACCAAGGTGATGGCGGAGATGATGGTTCTCCACAAGCAGGCGGTGAACATAATCCTGTATCTGAACGATCTCCTGATCAAGGCGTCGTCCAGGGAGAAGTTGTTGCGATCCATTGCTCTCACGACACATCTGCTCAAGGAGCACGGTTGGATCCTGAACCTTCCGAAGTCTCATCTGAATCCGACATGGAGGCCGTCTTTGCTGGGGATGATCCTAGACACGGAAGTGCAGAGGGTGTTTCTGCCGGTGGAGAAAGCATCAGTGATTCAATCAATGGTCTGGGGTGTCTTAAAGCCTACCCGGGTCTCGGTTCATCAGTGTATCCACCTTCTGGGGAAGGTTTCATACTCGATCCTTTCAGCTGGATCTCTTGGACCAGTGGTCGGGATCTCACCTACACATGCACCAGAGAATACGTCTGTCGCCGAAGGCCAGGATTTTGCTCCTCTGGTGGCTACAATTACACACCTTCTGGAAGGCCGAAGGTTCGAAGTTCAGGGCTGGATCCTTCTAACCACAGATGCAAGTCTAAGAGGTTGGGGAGCAGTCGCTCAGGGGGAAACCTTCCAAGGAAGGTGGTCGGATCAAGAATCCCTTCTACCGATAAACATTCTGGAGCTAAGAGCCGTGTACAACGGCCTTCTGCAAGCAGCACACCTTCTACAGGATCAAGCTGTTCAGGTGCAGTCGGACAACGTGACCACAGTGGCCTACATAAACCGACAAGGCGGAACGAAGAGCAGGGCTGCCATGTCAGAGGTGTCAAGAATCCTCCTCTGGGCAGAATGGCACGCGGTGGCGATGTCAGCAATCTTCATTTCGGGAGTAGACAACTGGGAAGCAGACTTTTTCAGCAGACACGATCTCCATTCAGGAGAGAGGAGCCTCCATCCGGAGGTGTTCGAGGAGGTAATCGGTTGGTGGGGGGTTCCTCACATAGACATGATGGCCTCCCGCCTCAACAAGAAGCTGCGGAGGTACTGTTCCAGGTCGAGAGACCCACAGGCAGTGGCGGTGGACGCAGTGGTAACACTGTGCGTGTTCACGTCAGTGTATGTGTTCCCTCCACTCCCTCTGATACCAAAAATTCTTCAGCTGGTAAGAAGGACAAAGGTTCTGGCAATCCTCATTGCTCTGGACTGTCCAAGGAGGGCCTGGTACGTGGATCTACTGGATCTTCTGCTGGAAGATCCAAGGCCTCTACCTCTTCGGGAGGATCTGCTACTGCAGGGGCCGTTCGCTTATCAAGACTTACCGCGGGTACGTTTGACGGCATGGCGGTTGAACGCCAGATCTTAGCTCGGAAGGGTATCCCGAGTGAGGTCATTCCTACCCTGATACAGGCTAGGAAGGGGGTAACATCTAAACATTACCATCGCATCTGGAAAAAATATGTTTTTTGGTGTGAGCCCAAGAAGTTTCCTGCGGTGGAGTTTCAACTTAGACGTTTTCTCCTTTTCCTGCAAGCAGGGGTGGATATGGGTCTGAGATTGGGCTCCATCAAGGTCCAGATCTATGCTTTGTCTATCTTCTTCCAGAAACAACTGGCTGTCCTCCCTGAGGTTCGGACCTTTTTGAAAGGGGTTCTGCACATCCAGCCTCCCTTTGTAGCGCCAATGGCTCCCTGGGATCTTGATGTGGTATTGCAGTTCCTGCAATCAGCTTGGTTTGAGCCTCTACAAGAGGCTGATATCAAGTTTCTCACGTGGAAGGCGGTCACTTTGTTGGCCTTGGCTTCTGCACGACGTGTGTCGGAATTGGGGGCTTTATCTTGTAAAAGTCCCTATCTGATCTTCCATGAAGACAGGGCGGAACTTGGGACTCGTCCACAGTTTCTGCCTAAGGTTGTATCGGCTTTCCATATCAACCAACCTATTGTGGTGCCAGTGGCTACTGACTCCTCAATTGCTTCAAAGGCCTTGGATGTTGTTAGGGCCTTGAAGATCTATGTGAAGAGGACGGCTCGTCATAGGAAAAGTGACTATCTGTTTGTCCTCTATGATACCAAGAAAATTGGGTGTCCTGCTTCTAAGCAGTCGATCTCACGCTGGATCAGGTTCACTATCCAGCATGCTTATTCTACGGCAGGATCTGTAAAGGCCCACTCTACTCGTAAAGTGGGCTCTTCCTGGGCGGCTGCCCGGGGTGTCTCGGCTGCACAACTTTGCCGAGCAGCTACTTGGTCTGGGTCGAAAACGTTTGCCAAGTTTTACAGGTTCGATACTTTGGCTGCTGATGACCTCAAGTTTGGTTAAGCAGTATTGCAGGAGCCTCCGCGCTCTCCCTCCCGTACTGGGAGCTTTGGTACATCCCCATGGTACTAATACGGACCCCAGCATCCTCTAGGACGTAAGAGAAAAGAGGATTTTAATTACCTACCGGTAAATCCTGTTCTCGTAGTCCGTAGAGGATGCTGGGCGCCCGCCCAGCGCTGCGTTTTCCTGCATTGGTTTTAAAGTTCAGTACTGCCTGGTTCCTAGGTAAGTTCTACGTTCTTTACTGTTTCAGCTGTTTCTGAGTTGTTCCGGCATGTTAGCCGGATTTTCCTGTTGTGTGAGCTGGTATGAATCTCGCCACTATCTGTGTAATTCCTTCTCTCGAAGTATGTCGTCTCCTCGGGCACAGTTTCTAGACTGAGTCTGGTAGGAGGGGCATAGAGGGAGGAGCCAGCCCACACTATTAAACTCTTAAAGTGCCAATGGCTCCTGGTGGACCCGTCTATACCCCGTGATACTAATATGGACCCCAGCATCCTGTACGGTCTACGAGAAAAGGATTTACCGGTAGGTAATTAAAATCCTATTATTACCAGAATTCCACTCCCACAATCCATTTAAACAGCAAACATTTTTCTACTTATCCAGTCCCTATGTGTATAGCCTGCATTTTACCAAATGCTATATAAAATACTTCAGGTAACTTATACAACCAATAACAAAACTAAGCAACATACATCTTTTCACAAGTTTTATCATTTCTCCCAACTCGGCCTATCCACTCATCCTAAGATCTGTGTCCTTCCCCTAGGAATGTGGTCTACCCCCGCCACCCCTTGCTCTGGGACAGAGACTGCTCAGCTGGGCTGCCGCAGTAAGCAGTCTGTGTCCTGGGGGGAGTGCATGGGGAGAGTAGTCCATAATTGCAGCGGAGGGGGAAGTGCCAGAGATGCACACCTTGGCCCTCATTCCGAGTTGTTCGCTCCGTAATTTTCTTCGCATCGCAGCGATTTTCTGCTAATTGCGCATGCGCAATGTTCGCACTGCGACTGCGCCAAGTAAATTTTCTAAGAAGTTTGGTATTTTACTCACGACATTACGAGGTTTTTTCTTCGTTCTGGTGATCGGAGTGTGATTGACAGGAAGTGGGTGTTTCTGGGCGGAAACTGGCCGTTTTTTGGGCGTGTGGGAAAAAACGCTACCGTTTCTGGGAAAAACGCGGGAGTGGCTGGAGAAACGGAGGAGTGTCTGGGCGAACGCTGGGTGTGTTTGTGACGTCAAACCAGGAACGAAACTGACTGAACTGATCGCAGTGGCAGAGTAAGTACCGAGCTACTCAGAAACTGCAAAGAAATTTCTATTCGCAATTTAGAGAATCTTTCGTTCGCAATTTTGCTAAGATAAGTTTCACTCCCAGTAGGCGGCGGCTTAGCGTGTGCAATGCTGCTAAAAGCAGCTTGCGAGCGAACAACCTGGAATGAGGGCCCTTGTCGGCTCCTGTACAGGCCTATGGAGAAAACAAAAGTAAAAAGAAGTGTAAGTGCGCAGCCAGCAGCAGCTGGTATGGGGATGGTCAAATCCCAGAATATATTGAAATGTGCTTTCTATGGAGAAAACAGTTTAGTTTCTGTTCTCTGGCAAATAGGTATTGTTATTATTAGTATAATTAGTACAAATTATTATTATTACCAGTTATTTATATAGCGCACACATATTCCGCAGCGCTTTACAGAGAATATTTTGCCCATTCACATCAGTCCCTGCTCCAGTGGAGCTTACAATCTATTTTCTTTACCACGTATACACACACACACATTCAGACTAGGGTTAATTTGTGTAGGGAGCAGCAACGGACTGGTGCCTTAATTCGGCCCTGTCATTCGCATCATGGGGGGCGCGCATACGTCACAAGGGGCACCCCGCACAAAGTAAGGGGGCGTGCTGCGAGTCATGGGGGCGTGGACTTGTGGCACGCCCCCATTACCATGGCGACCGTGGAAGCAGAGAGCCGGAGGCTGCGCTGTGCGCGGCTTTCCCGGCTCTCTGAATGACCGGCTCGGCCCACCTGCCCATCGGCCCTTCTGGCATGTGCAAGAAGTGCCAGATGGCCAGTCCGGCCATGGTTGGGAGCCAATTAACCTACCAGTATATTTTTGGATTGTGGGAATTAGGGCCATGGTGGGAATCAAACTCATGACCTCAGTGCTTTGAAGCAGTAATGTTAACCATTACACCATCCATACTGCTTTCCATCCGTGTTGCCCAAGTTATGCCAACGTCATATAAACCAAAATCAGAACAGACTTTTCTTAAAGGCTTGAGCAGAGTGAGTAGAAAGCATATGACTGAATCCATCAAATTTAGGATCTGGTTCAGTTCAAATTTTTACATCGAAGCTGGAGTTTTTCAGAAGCTATTATTAACTATACTCATACTTGGAAGGGACAGTGATGTGACTCTTCACTTCTTATCATTCACAGGTAATTGACTACAGATACTACTGCCTTGTATTTCTATAGCTCAGCTATGAAACTTATAGGTAATTGACTACAGAATCCAACAGATACTGCTGCCTTATATTTCTCATACGTTCTAGAGGATGCTGGGGTCCACTTCATGACCATGGGGTATAGACGGTTCTGCAGGAGCCATGGGCACTCTTAAGACTTTTCAATGGGTGTGAACTGGCTCCTCCCTCTATGCCCCTCCTCCAGACCTCAGTTTTAGAAATGTGCCCAGGCAGACTGGATGCACTCTGAGGAGCTCTACTGAGTTTCTCTGAAAAGAGTTATGTTAGGTTTTTAGTTTTCAGGGAGAACTGCTGGCAACAGACTCCCTGCTTGGTGGGACTGAGGGGGCAGAAGTAGGAACCAGCTTCCTGAAGAGTTTCATGGCTCTGCTTCTGGCTGACAGGACTCCATTAGCTCCTAAAGGGTACTGAACGCTAGCCGTGTCTAGATGCTCACTCCCACAGCACACCGTCACCCCCCTCGCAGAGCCAGAAGACAGGTGAGTAGAAGAAGATCTTCTATCAAGAAAAGTGACGGCTGAGGTACGGCGCTGACTGCGGGAGCGCAGCGCACCTTAGCTGCCCACACACACAGGCACTGCAGGGTGCAGGGCGTGGGGGGGGGGGGGGGCACGCCATGGGCAGCAAAAATACCTGTAAACTGGCAAAAAGGGGGAATAAGATGACTCTGGCACAGCCCTACCCCCGCCAGTATAAATATTATAAAAGATTACTGAGTGAAAATGCGCCATTGCGGGGGCGGAGCTTCTTCCTCAGGCAGCCAGCACACTGCTCAGCGCCATTTCCTCTCTCTCCTCAGGCTGCAGAGACAACGCTGGTCCTTTCCTCCACTTCTGACTATAAGTATCAGGGTGAAAATAAGGGGGGGCACAAGCGCTTTTGGTGCATTACAAGTGTGAATTACTGTAAAAGCGCTGCTTGTCTGTGGGCATTCTGTGTTCACAGGCATTAGATACTGTAGCTGGGGTTGTGAACTGGCTGCTCCTAAACTGTGTCCCTCTGACAGATTTTACTGTGGGTCTGTCCCCTATAAGTCCCAGTGTGTCTGTGTGGGTGTTGTACACGTGTGTGACATGTCTGAGGCAGGGAGTTCCTCCCCGGAGGAAACCATGTTAGGGACACAGAGTTGTAATGTGGTGGCGCTGCCGGCACACCAAGAGCCTGCATGGGTGAAAGAAATACGTGATAGTATGCATCATATCAATAGGAGATTAGATAAGTGTGAATCTCATGCTGAGTGCTGGAGAAAATCTGTGGAAGATGTCATTTTTCAGGGCTCTGTTCTTCCATTTGCAGGCGACCCCTCTGGGTCACATAAGAGACCATTTGCGAATATTGGCCCTCATTCCGAGTTGTTCGCTCGCAAGCTGCTTTTAGCAGCTTTGCACACGCTAAGCCGCCGCCTACTGGGAGTGAATCTTAGCTTCTTAAAATTGCAAACGAAAGATTCTCAAAATTGCGATTACACACCTCTTAGCAGTTTCAGAGTAGCTCCAGACTTACTCGGCATCTGCGATCAGTTCAGTGCTTGTCGTTCCTGGTTTGACGTCACAAACACACCCAGCGTTCGCCCAGACACTCCTCCGTTTCTCCAGCCACTCCCGCGTTTTTCCCAGAAACGGTAGCGTTTTTTTCCCACACGCCCATAAAACGGCCTGTTTCTGCCCAGAAACACCCACTTCCTGTCAATCACACTCCGATCGCCAGAACGAAGAAAAAGCCGTGAGTAAAATACCTAACTGCATAGCAAATTTACTTGGCGCAGTCGCAGTGCGAACATTGCGCATGCGCACTAAGCGGAAAATCGCTGCGATGCGAAAAAATTTACCGAGCGAACAACTCGGAATGACCACCATTGTGAATACTGATACCGATACGGACACTGATTCTTGTGTCGACGATAGTGACTCCAGAGAAATAGATCATAAATTGGCAAAAAATATACAATATATGATTATAGCTATAAGGGAAGTTTTGCAAGTCACGGAAGCCACTCCTGTACCTCAGGAGAAGGCGTATTTCTATAAAGAAAAGAAATCCAAAGTCACTTTCCCTCCTTCCCACGTGCTTAATACTCTCTTCGAACGGATGTGGGTAAATCCTGAAAAGAAATTTCGTATTCCCAAGAGGATTCAAATAGCTTACCCTTTCCCAGCAGAGGACAGGAAAAAATGGGAGTCACCCCCTATGTTAGACAGTGCACTGTCCAGGTTGACAAAGAAGGTAATTCTCCCTGCACCTGGTACGGCTACGCTGAAAGAGCTGGCAGACCGAAAGATGGAAACTACATAAAAATCCATTTATGTTGCTAATGGTACGCTGCTCGGGCCCACTATTGCCTGCGCGTGGGTGAGTCGCGCTATTGAAAAATGGTCGGAAAGTGTGTCATCAGAAATTGACACAATTGATAAAAATGAGATACTCCTTAAGTTAGGGAATATCAAAGACACTGCCGCATACATGCTAGAAGCAATGAAAGATATTGGACTCGAGTTTACAAGCCGCTACCATGGCAGTATCGGCTCGGCCGGCGTTGTGGATTCACCAGTGGAACGCGGGTGCAGATTCCAAAAGAAACATGGAGGCTCTCCCATATAAAGGTGAGGCCTTATTTGGCGATGGACTGGATGCGTTAGTTTCAGCGGCTACCGCAGCTAAGTCGACATTTTTGCCCTCTGCGCCTGCACCCGCAAAGAAGACCTATCACCCACACATGCAGTCCTTTCGGCCCAATAAATACAAAAGAGCAAGAGGTTCCCCCTTCTTTGCAGGTAGGGGAAGGGAAAAGGGAAAGACGTCCACAGCGGCTTCAAGTTCCCAGGAGCAGAAGTCTACCCCTACTTCTGCCAAATCTTCAGCATGACGCTGGGCCTCCCTTGCGGGAGGCCGTTCGGGTGGGCGTGCGTCTTAAACTGTTCAGCCAAGGTTGGATTCTGTCTGGCCTGGATCCCTGGGTGTTACAAATCGTATCCCAGGGATACAAGCTGGAGTTTCAAGACATTCACCCATGACGATTTTTCAAATCGACCATGCCAGCTTCTCCTCCAGACAGAGAAGCAGTAACAGCGGCAATCCAAAAATTATGTCAGGATCAGGTCATAGTTCTGGTACCTGTGTCACAACAAGGGAAGGGATTTTATTCAAGCCTTTTTGTGGTTCCGAAGCCGGACGGCTCGGTCAGACCAATCCTAAACCTGAAAAATCTGAATTTCTACTTGAAACGTTTCAAGTTCAAAATGGAATCACTGAGAGCAGTGATTTCCAGTCTGGAGGAGGGGGACTACATGGTGTCTGTAGATATAAAGGATGCTTACCTGCATGTTCCCATTTGCCCTCCTCACCAGGCCTATCTCAGATTCGTGGTTCAGGATTGCCACTACCAATTCCAGACGTTACCTTTCGGTCTCTCCACGGCGCCGAGGGTATTCACCAAGGTGATGGCGGAGATGATGGTTCTCCTGCGTCAAAAAGGAGTCAATATAATTCCTTATCTGGACGATCTCCTGATAAAGGCAAGATCCAGGGATCAGTTGTTACAAAACATCACACTCTCCCTGTCGATACTCCAACAACACGGTTGGATCATAAATTATCCAAAGTCACAGTTGGAACCGACGACAAGGTTGTCTTTTCTCGGGATGATCCTGGACACGGAAGTTCAGAGAGTATTTCTTCCGGTGGAACAGTTATTGAAACCATCCAGGGTGTCCAGGGTGTCGATCCATCAGTGCATTCGGTTGTTGGGGAAGATGGTGGCGGCCTACGAGGCCATACAGTTTGGCAGGTTCCATGCCAGAGTGCTCCAGTGGGACCTGTTGGACAAGTGGTCGGGTTCCCATTTACACTTGCACCGAAAGATAATCCTGTCGACAAAAAACAGGATTTCGCTCCTGTGGTGGGTACACAGCTCTCGCCTACTAGAGGGACGCAGGTTCGGGATTCAGGACTGGCTCCTGGTAACCACAGATGCAAGTCTCCGAGGCTGGGGAGCTGTCACTCAAGGAGAAAGCTTCCAAGGACGATGGTCAAGTCAGGAAGCCTGCCTTCACATAAACGTGCTGGAACTGAGAGCCATTTACAACGGCCTTCAATAAGCGGTACATCTTTTTCAAGATCATCCCGTGCAGATCCAGTTGGACAATGTAACAGCAGTCGCGTGCATAATCAGGCAGGATGGAACGAAAAGCAGAGTGGCAATGGCAGAGGTGACGAATTATCCTCCTCTGGGCAGAAAGACATCTAAAAGCTCTGTCGGCAATATTCATTCCTGGAGTAGACACCTGGGAAGCAGACTTCCTCAGCAGACACAATATCAATCCAGGAGAGTGGGGCCTCCACCAAGAAGTCTTCGCAGAGGTGACAAGTCTTTGGGGAGTTCCTCAAGTAGACATGATGGCATCTCATCTCAACAAGAAGCTTCAGAGATACTGTTCCAGGTCGAGAGACCCTCAAGCGATAGCGGTGGATGCGCTAGTGGCCCAGTGGGTTTTCCCATCAGTGTATGTCTTCCCTCCACTTTCGCTGATCCCAAAAGTGCTCAGGATCATAAGAAGAACAAGAGTTCGAGCAATCTTCATTGCCCCAGACTGGCCAAGGAGGGCTTGGTACCCAGATCTTCAGGCAGAGGCAGAACTCTGGGAGGCAATGGAGTCATCTGCCGCCGGGCTCCTGTTCTGAAGGGGGGCACCTCTCCTCCCATTCTGTGACACCATTGAATTAAGTTAATTGATAGCTGTCACTGTCTTTTCAGTGGGCGACTTCCTCACTGGTCCCTGCACCATACAAATCACACCCTCTTTATTATACTGAATATACACATTTTACAAGTGTCACACCCAGGATTAGAAACCACAACCTATTACACTGGAAGCAGACACCTTACTGATGAAGCTGTTTGCTCCTGTATAAGAAATATGAGAATTTTAACTATATGAAGATACTTTTCTGACAATTACACGTAACTTCATATAGTTAGAATTCTCATGCTTCCTCTACAGGAGCAAATAACTCCATCAGTAAAGTGTCTGCTGTTAGTGTAACAGGTCATGGGTTCTAATCCTGGGTATGACTGCTAAGAAATGTGTGATTTAAAATAAAAGACAATTAAATGTATAAATACAGTATATAATTTTTTCACAGAACACTACACACACACACACACACACACACACACACACACACACATTTATCTTAATATCGGAAATAGGGGGGCACCAATATCTATCTTGCCTCCGGGCCACTGTGACGAACTTACGCCACTGTCTTCAGGAGTTGCTCATGGAAACTCCTCGGCCTCTTCGCGAGGACCTGCTACAGCAGGGGCCGTGCGTGTATCAAGACTTACCGCGGCTACGTTTGACGGCATGGCTGTTGAGCGTCAGATCCTAGCCCGAAAGGGTATTCCCAAGGAAGTCATCCCCACTCTTATTCAGGCCAGGAAGGGAGTAGCGTCGAAACATTACCACCGTATTTAGAGAAAGTATGTATCTTGGTGTGAATCCAAGAAGGCTCCTACGGTAGAGTTTCACTTGGGACATTTTCTCCATTTTCTACAGGCTGGTGTGGAGGTGGGCCTCAGATTGGGATCAATCAAGGTCCAGATTTCGGCCTTGTCGGTGTTCTTCCAGAAACAATTGGCCTCTCTTCCAGAGGTTCAGACCTTCGTGAAAGGGGTTCTGCACATCCAGCCTCCATTTGTGCCTCTGGTGGCACCATGGGACCTTAATGTGGTGTTGCAGTTCCTCCAATCGGACTGGTTTGAGCCTCTACAGGAGATAGAGTTGAAGTTTCTCACTTGGAAAGTGGTGATGCTTTTGGCATTGGCATCCGCACGACGGGTGTCTGAATTGGGGGCCTTGTCTCACAAGAGCCCTTACCGAATCTTCCATGAAGATAGGGCGGAGTTGCAAACTCGTCAATATTTTCTTCCAAAGGTGGTTTCTTCTTTCCACATAAACCAGCCTATTGTGGTGCTAGTAATTACTGACACGTTCACCGAGTCAAAGTATCTAGATGTGGTTAGGGCTTTGAAAATCTATGTTGCTAGAACAGCTCGTATACGGAAAACAGAGTCGTTGTTTGTCCTATATGCTCCCAATAAAATTGGATGTCCTGCTTCCAAGCAGACTGTTGCGCGTTGGATCAGAAGTACGATTCAGCATGCTCATACTACGGCTGGATTGCCGTTACCGACATCGGTGAAGGCTCATTCCACTAGGAAGGTGGGCTCATCCTGGGCGGCTGCCCGGGGGGTCTCGGCATTGCCGAGCAGCTACTTGGTCGGGGTCAAACACATTTGCAAAATTCTACAAGTTTGACATCTTGGCCGATGAAGACCTCAAGTTTGGTCAATCGGTGCTGCAGGTTCATCCGCACTCTCCCGCCCGTACTGGAGCTTTGGTATAAACCCCATGGTCATGAAATGGACCCCAGCATCCTCTAGGACATATGAGAAAACCGGATTTTGATACCTACCGGTAAATCCTTTTCTCCTAGATTAAACCTGCAGTTTAGTTATTAGTGTTACACAAGTTGTTTTATCTTAGTTCAGCATGTTGCTGCAATTGGTTCATGCCTGTTGGCGTGTGTTATGTTGAATGCCATATTGTGCGGCATGGTTGAGGTGTGAGCTGATATGAATCTCATCACTAGTATTAAAGTAAATCCTTCCTCGAAATGTCCAGCTCCTCAGAGTGCATTAAGTCTGCCAGTGTAGCCCAGCTTTGAAACTTATAAGAAATTGACTACACAATATTTCATATAAGTAGTTTGAAATTCTGAATTAAGGCATGAATTTGAGTCAATGTTGGTTAGTCTGTCCTCTCATCGGTTATTTACTTGAATGGTGCCCTTTTGTTGTGGGAGGAAGGCTTTTGGAGGTGGGGAGGAATTAGTGTGAACACCTGGGTGCAGCCATATTTATAGTTACTGTTAGGCTGCGTAAGCCGAGCCTGCTCAGTTGAAAATGTTATTAGAATTTTTACATCGAAGCTGGAGTTATTCAGGAGTTATACAGAAGGAGCACCATGGAGAACAATCTATCACCTAACTCCTCCTGACAGTATCTTCCACCTATACGACTGCACCAGCTTGCACCCTTACTGCTACGAATATCATCTTCTGCTCCCTGAAACATGTGAAATCTAATTCCATTACTTTTATATTGACCTCACCACTGTGTAATACTGCCTTTTATGCCACTGTGTTTTGCTTTTCTCTTATATTTTCTTCCTGTGACCCCACTGTATTCTATACCTATCTGCACCCCCTGCCAGCAGCAACCTATACAGTGTGCCTCAGATGGCTGCCTCAGATGGCTGCCTCAGATGGTTCCTCCATGGCCAGAATATACTACATGTTGATTTATTCATACAGAGTATATCATATTACACACATGTCAGTTTCCCATATGTGACTGAGGTCCTTGTATGGCTTATCTCCCACAGTGTAACCTTTGTAGTGCACCCACATGGCTGCCTCACCTGGTATGCTCATGGGATGAAAAACACATGGACCTGACTGTTATGTTAGGACCCTACTACGAGCTTTAGGACACTGCAACCACCTATTTTGTGTAATCTACTCTAGGTGCGACCTATTCCACCCAGGGTAATCCTACGTAGTGCCCCCAAGAAGGTTGCCTCACCTGGTACCTTTCATGGGTGGAATATATAATCCACGGAATTTATTACCCAAAGTGACTGCACCAGCCTGATAGTATGCTTAATGTGTTCTCTAGGTAAAAAAGCAATATATAAATAAAATTATTATTATTATTATTATTATTATTATTATTATTATTATATGATGAACTGTAGAAAATGACACCCAAAAAAAAAAGTTAAAAGACTTGTGTCAACCTTTTTTTGTGTCAACCATTTCCATGGCGATCTTTTGACCCTGTTCACCTTTTGTACACGTCAACCTTTTCTGTGGTCTACCATTTTCCTGTCAACCTTATGACCCTCATGACCTTTTGATCCCTGTTGACATAATGCATATCGACCATATTGGGCCGACCTAATGACTGTCTATCTAATAACTAGATCTTCTATACCACACCCATTCTATCATACAGTGTCTCAGTGACATCCAAATTGTAATTCTTTAAACCTACACAGCATTCATAAATGTTATGGGTGTTTCTTTATTTTCCTGAGACTGATAGTAGTGCATTGAGTGCTTCACATGATTAGTGAGATGATATTATACTAGGAGTGTGAAGTAACAGGAGAAGTGCTGCAATTTCCATATGTAAGAGTAAAGCTTAGAGTCACTGACTAATATTTACCCTTGACATTACATTTCTTCAAGATTTCTTTAAACAAAATTATTACTATAATCAGAAGTAAATGGTAGTGCATGAAAATAACACTGAAATCATCACTTTAGTTCTTACTAGATATTGTATATCAAGATTGTCTGCTATAAACATATATGCAGTAATTAGATATGTGCGCCGGATAGGGCCGTCTTACAGCAGTGTAGGCCACTGGGCAAAGCAATGCACTGGGGCCCCTACCCATTTTCCAACGTTAGGGGTGGGGGTGCTATCAGCGGCAGCTTTTATGTCCCTTGGACGGTAGGGGGTGCTCTATCTTCTGTTCAGCATGTAGGACCTGGAGCAGTAATTTCTGCTAATTACTCCTTTATTGCACAGATGGTGGGAGATGGGGCGGGACGGAGAACACAAAACTGTAGAAGAGGGCATTGGGCTGATTAAAGGGGCCCTGGTACATGACTTCCAGGGTGGTAGGGGATTTTTAATATGCAGGGAAGGGGTTGATAGTTGAGTGGGCTTAATATTCATAATTTTACAGTGGGAGGGCAGCTTGCTTGACTGCATAAATCTCCAGTTCCTGGAAACAGATTTCTTGGCTTTAAATAGGATAAAAAACTAGAGAGTCCCACCTTTCAGGGGGGTCTGGGGACTTGGGGATCAGAGTTCAGGAGCCAAAGCAACCCACCAACAAAAATATAAAACTGCATACCTGGCGTGTGGAGCTGGAGCAGGGACCAGCTGCTGGAAGGCTGAAATCTCTGGTTCTGAGCATAGTAGAGACAAGCTTCCAGTGTTCATCGAAAGTAGAGAGTCCCAGCTTTTGGAGTTTACCCTCAGAAAAACTCTGTCACCTGAGATATCTGGCTGGGAAGTGCAATTAACAGGCTCTGATGGGGACCACTGCTTTGAAGGCGTATATCTCTGGTTCCCCAGGGTCGATTTTCAAACATCTGGTCCCTCTGGAAAAAGGGGACCCTCAGCTATCAGCCTATGGTCCTTTTACTCCTGGGGCCCTTGGGAATATGCCCATTGAGCCCATTTTTGCTGGATTTGGCTCTGATTCGTTGTTTGGATTTGCCAAACCGCCGTGACTGGTTTTAGATTTGGGTTAAAAAAAAATATTTTTATAATAAAGCTAACATCACATAATTTGGGACTTTTTTTTGTTCCTAGAGTATTATTAACCTCAATAACATTAATTTTCAGTCATTCCACTCAATTTTCACCACCTCACAGTTCACAATATTGTTTCCACCAATATTAGCCAAAGGCTGCAATGAGCCGGCTGGTTACAGAACCACAGAGCAGCAGCAGAAACACACGGCAGTTTATAGCACATCTATGAAACACGGTCATACAGCCGTGGCAGAATTGAAAAGTGGTACAAGATGGTATTGTCCTTGGACTCTCCCACCCACCCTTATGTTGTATATTAAAAAGGACATGCACAGTTTAACAAACCAAGCATTTCAGCGACAGGGACTGCCACTTTTGTGCCTAAGTGCTAGGTTTGTTTGGGCCGTACACAAAGTTTTTTGAAAGACTACCACCGATCATTGATGATGAGGGTGTTAATTACATTATAATCTTGTAAAATAAATTTCATGAACTTGCCGCAAATGAGTAACATGGAGGAGGTGTCTGGATGGCTAACATCCCTACCTCTACTAACTTTGGCCTCACAAATGGAGTGGATGCCTTCGCAAATGTTATCAGGATTTTGGTAAAATTAACTCCACACATAAGAGGTGGCTTTTTTGGTCTTATGTCCAGGCATCACACAGACTTTCTTTTTATTATGGGCAAAAACTGCAATCACTGCAGCCACAAACAACATCATCAACATTCTCAGTGTCAGATAGTAGTAGTACACATATATCCCCCTCATCCTGTTCCACTTCCACACAAGCATCCATAATTTCTATAATGTTCTCAGCACCATCTTTACTTGAAATGCTCCCCCCATGTGCAGATGGTGCAGAAATGGTGGAAGGAGGCGAAAGAGGCTTCTCTATGAGGACAGTGTAATAAATGTCAGACTCACACATAGCTAAAGTGGACACCCCTAGACTCTCCTCAGGGATGTGTGACGGTTCTGAACACAGTTTGTTCTACTGCCGTAGTGGTTTTCATTTTTTTACACCTCTTTTAGACTCTAGACTGAAAAGGTCTTGCATCATCATGAGAGGCAGAAGAAGGTGCCTCATTGGCAGTTGCAGAACCACCACTCATAAATAAAGGCCAAGGCATGAGACTTTTCTTGTCACTGTGTGGTGAATGGTATGTTGGCAATTTGTTTGTTTTTTCTGCATCAAACCTTCCTTTTATAAGAGGTGTTTTTTTCTTTACCACAGTATACCCTTGAGCATCAGCTTTAGTAGATGACGTTGCTGGACTAGTGTTGTCATCATGACTGGTGGCAGCAGCTGGTTGCTCTACTCTAAACTGATCATTATCCATTTTTCAATTTGCAGATCACTGCATGGAGTCACAGGCCCTTTGGACCTAGCTGGATGTTTTCCTATTGTTGCTGGTCACAAAGTGGTCCCCATAACAGTTCAAGCTTCAGGGTCTCAAAAATGTAGGTCCACCACTGCCCTAACCTACCCCTCCCGTAGCCTAACCGCCACCTTTGGCAGTCTAACCCTAACCACCCCCTCCTGCACCCTAATCCTCCCTCTAGTGCCTAGACCTAAAACTAACCCTAATAATCACCGTCTGGATATGTCAGCATTGTGAGAGTTGGGACTGTCACAATGCCATCGGGATTCATTCGGGATCCTGACTACATCCCCCTGTATGGGATTGAGAAACTTTCTATAACTTCATCAAACTGTAGGAAGTCTGCCAGCTTTCAGCACCTTTGCTCATTGATCACATAGGCATGGCTGCCCATAATGGGGGGACACCTACACGGGGGATCCCGCCATGTCAGGTACTCCATGATAGGGCCCCAAAACTTCAGTCATGTCTCTCCCAAATGCCCGAACCCCATGTTTTACTGGTGCGATATTGTGGTCCAGAACGTGATATACAGCTGCCGGGGTGCTATGTACAGCATCATTGTAATTTATCAAGTGAGATGATCACTGCACCACCCCACCACTGAAACACAGTTCTGCTACATAATATAGTTCATACAAAATAAAATGTTTACAGTAAAATAAAAGTTATACTGCCATTTCAGTATAGTAGTAAATGAGAATACCAACTGCTTGTTGGAAACTGCTATAATTTATACTATGTTTCATCGCATCTATTGCAATGGTAATAATGGTTGCACACTTTTATTAATTAAATGTTGAGTTCCATTTTTCATCTCTCAAAGAGGTGGGCCCAGGATAAAACATTATCAGAGGTCCCATAATTCTGAAGTGAAGCCCTGCATATAACTATTAAGGGCCCCATATACTATGATATGTCTGAGGCTGACGTCGGAGGCGATTTCCCTTGAACTCTCCCAGGAGCTTCCTGGGAGTGGTTCCATACGATTCCATACGATTTGGTACATTTTGTATGCAATATATCTTATGCGATCCCAGCCATGCCTGCGGGAACCGACATATCACGAGTGCAGCACTAACGATCTAGGGGAGCCAATCCGACCCTCACGGGAGCGCGCTTCAGATCGGATCGGAAACACATCCAAAATGCCCGATTTCACCCAATTTATATCGTCCCGAAATTGGATGAAATCGGGCATTATCTTTCTAGTGTATGGGGCCCTTTAGATGACATTGTCATCAGATCTCATTATTTCCTGGGAAGGAAGACTAGTGCCTGCAATGCCGGCTCCTTCTTAACGACGTGAGTGGGTTGCTGCACGATAATGTAGCACCCGACTTCTGTTTGCTGTCACCCGCACGTATGATACAATGCAATTTTATTATTTGTTGGGTCCCTGTATAAATACTGTGTAATGCAAAGGTCTAACAGGAAGTGAGCGAGGGACCATTTTATTGCTATTTATCTGAAGATTGCTGCTTGTTAATAAGTGTACATAAGCTGTACTATTAATGCCACATTTTTCAAAAGTGCATGACATGTATACTTTTCATGGACGACACTTTCAACCTTAGTGGATACGTTATTTATCTTACTGGGGTTTCAGATTCCTGATTTTCAAAATATTCTTTAACATTAAACTTAATTTGACAGTACAGAAAAATAGACATGTCAGTTACATCCATATTAATATGGTCTCAAAACCTCAGATCTAATATGATCCACAGCATGCAATCTCTCTTCCAGTGTTCTATTTGCTACCGAACAGTTTACCTCTTTGATGGACAGTTTCAATTAAGGTGAAGATGTGTCACATAACAGTGGAGCACTATACAGCATTGTGACAGCCAACAAAAATATAGTTTATTTGTAAATATGCTGGAATTGAAAATGTTTGACTAAATTAGAAAACTTTGAACCGTCAAAGATTTAAAAAAAAACAAAAAACTTTGTAGCGAAAGTCAAAGAACTATTCAGTACCCAAACTACAGTATGTTGGCTTGGCTTGAGTGTGAAATAAATATTGATGTAAATATCTGTTACAAAAGAGCATTTGTTACAATCCTGTATCAATCATACCTTGCCATTCTCAAAGTGACCATGAAAACTTCTTCTCAGTACATATGTGTAGTTTTTAATGAAATTAAATAGTGAACAATGTAAAATGCTGGTTACACACTTTGGCCGATGGCACCACTGACCAACGGACCCAGCGGGCGTGCAACTGATTTTGGTAAGAATACACACATACTGTACCAATCGGCCACACAATATGTCTGACCATACTGTACATCACTACTGGGTGGACATTTAAATTTGGCTGCCCAGTTGTGATGTCATTGTCGGCAGTTCCTGCTGCCAGTATAACGGATCTGTCAGCCACTCATCCATACATACAGGCAGATTTACTGATATATCTGCAAGTTATACTGGCATGGCCAACACAATATGTTTGTGAACAACGCCGTTCACAGACATATAGGAGGATATTCAATTGTTTGAAAAGTCAGTTGGGTGTCTGTTTTTTCCTGTCTAATAGATAGGAAAAAACAGACACCCAACTGACTTTTCAAACAATTGAATTTCCCCCATAATGTTTACACACGAGCCAATGTATTTAATGACATATCATGCATCAGCTGTAAGAACGATATATCGCATAGTGCAGTGGTTCCCAAACTTTTTTGAGTTACGGCACCCTAGAGTATCAGAATTTTTCTCTAACGTCCTAAGTGGATGCTGGGGACTCCGTAAGGACCATGGGGATTAGCGGCTCCGCAGGAGACTGGGCACAACTAAAGAAAGCTTTAGGACTACCTGGTGTGCACTGGCTCCTCCCACTAAGACCCTCCTCCAGACCTCAGTTAGATTCTTGTGCCCGGCTGAGCTGGATGCACACTAGGGGCTCTCCTGAGCTCCTAGAAAGAAAGTATATTTTAGGTTTTTTATTTTACAGTGAGACCTGCTGGCAACAGACTCACTGCAACGAGGGACTAAGGGGAGAAGAAGTGAACCTACCTGCTTGCAGCTAGCTTGGGCTTCTTAGGCTACTGGACACCATTAGCTCCAGAGGGATCGACCGCAGGACCCGTCCTTGATGTTCGGTCCCGGAGCCGCGCCGCCGTCCCCCTTACAGAGCCAGAAGCAAGAAGAGGTCCGGAAAATTGGCGGCAGAAGACTTCTGTCTTCACCAAGGTAGCGCACAGCACTGCAGCTGTGCGCCATTGCTCCTCATACACACTTCACACTTTGGTCACTGATGGGTGCAGGGCACTGGGGGGGGGGGGGGGGGGGGCGCCCTGAGCAGCAATAAAAACACCTTGGCTGGCAAAACAATCACAATATATAGCCCCTGAGGCTATATATATGTGATAAATACCCCTGCCAGAATCCATAAAAAAGCGGGAGAAAAGTCAGCGAAAAAGGGGCGGAGCTATCTCCCTCAGCACACTGGCGCCATTTTCTCTTCACAGTGCAGCTGGAAGACAGCTCCCCAGGCTCTCCCCTGTAGTTTTCAGGCTCAAAGGGTTAAAAAGAGAGGGGGGGTACTAAATTTAGGCGCAATATTGTATATACAAGCAGCTATTGGGGAAAATTCATTCAGTTATAGTGTTAATCCCCACATTATATAGCGCTCTGGTGTGTGCTGGCATACTCTCTCTCTGTCTCTCCAAAGGGCTTTGTGGGGTCCTGTCCTCAGTCAGAGCATTCCCTGTGTGTGTGCGGTGTGTCGGTACGGCTGTGTCGACATGTTTGATGAGGAGGCTTATGTGGTGACGGAGCAGATGCCGATAAATGTGATGTCGCCCCCTGTGGGGCCGACACCAGAGTGGATGGATAGGTGGAAGGTATTAACCGACAGTGTCAACTCCTTACATAAAAGGCTGGATGACGTAACCGCTGTGGGACAGACGGCTTCTCAGCCCGCGCCTGCCCAGGCGTCTCAAAGGCCATCAGGGGCTCAAAAACGCCCGCTTCTTCAGATGGCAGACACAGATGTCGACACGGAGTCTGACTCCAGTGTCGACAAGGTTGAGACATATACACAATCCACTAGGAACATCCGTGACTTGATCCCGGTAATGAAAAATGTGTTACACATTTCTGACATTAACCCAAGTACTTTTAAAAAAGGGTTTTATGTTTGGGGAGAAAAAGCAGGCAGTGTTTTGTTCCCCCATCAGATGAGTGAATGAAGTGTGTGAAAAAGCGTGGGTTCCCCCGATAAGAAACTGGTAATTTCTAAAAAGTTACTGATGGCGTACCCTTTCCCGCCAGAGGATAGGTCACGTTGGGAGATATCTCCTAGGGTGGATAAGGCGCTCACACGTTTGTCAAATAAGGTGGCACTGCCGTCTTAGGATACGGCCACTTTGAAGATGCCTGCTGATAAAAAGCAGGAGGCTATCCTGAAGTCTGTATTTACACACTCAGGTACTAGACTGAGACCTGCAATTGCCTCAGCATGGATAGTGCTGCTGCGGCATGGTCTGATACCCTGTCTGATAATATAATACCCTAGACAGGGATAATATTTTGCTAACATAGAGCATATTAAAAGACGTTGTCTTATATATGAGGGATGCACAGAGGGATATTTGCCGGCTGGCATCCAGAATTAATGCAATGTCCATTCTGCCAGGAGGGTATTAGGGACCCGGCAGTGGACAGGTGATGCTGACTTTAAAGGCACATAGAGATTCTGCCTTATAAGGGTGAGGAATTGTTTGGGGATGGTCTTTGGGACCTCGTATCCACAGCAACAGCTGGGAAAGAAAATTTTTTACCTCAGGTTTCCTCACAGCCTAAGAAAACTGTATTATCAAGTACAGTCCTTTCGGCTTCAGAAAAGCAAGCGGGTCAAAGGCGCTTCCTTTCTGCCCAGAGACAAGGGAAGAGGGAAACAAAAATCTTCCCCCGCTTCCTCTGAGTCCACCGCATGTCACTGTGACTCCACAGGTGGAGCCAGGTGCGGTGGGGGCGCGTCTCGGGAACTTCAGCGACCTCTGGGCTCGCTCACAGGTAGATCCCTGGGTTCTGCAAGTTGTATCACAGGGATACAAGCTAGAGTTCGAGGCGACTCCCCCTCGCCGTTACCTCAAATCAGCCTTGCCTGCTGCCCTCGGAGAGGTAGTACTGGCGGAAATTCACAAGCTGTACTTCCAGCAGGTGATAATCAAGGTACACCTCCTTTAACAAAGCCGGGGTTACTATTCCACAATGTTTGTGGTACCGAAACCTGAGGGTTCGGTGAGACCCATTTTAAAATTGGAATCCTTGAACACATATATAAAAAAATTCAAGTTCAAGATGGAATCGCTCAGGGCGATTATTGCAAGCCTGGACGAGGGAGATTACATGGTATATCGGGACATCAAGGATGCTTGAATGTAATGTCCCATTTACCATCCTCACCAGGAGTACCTCAGATTTGTGGTACAGGATTGTCATTACCAATTCCAGACGTTGCCGTTGGGCCTGTCCACGGCACCGAGGGTATTTACCAAGGTAATGGCCGAAATGATGATACCCCTTCGAAAAAAGGGAGTTTTAAATTATCCCATACTTGGACGATCTCCTGATAAAGGCGAGGTCCAGGGAGCAGTTGTTGGTAGGGGTAGCACTATCTCTGAAGTGCTACAACAGCACGGTTGAATTCTAAATATTCCAAAGTCACAGCTGGTCCCTAAGACACATCTACTGTTCCTGGGAATGGTTCTGGACACAGACCAGAAATAAGTGTTTCTCCTGGAGGAGAAGGCCAAGGAGCTGTCATCTCTAGTCAGAGGCCTCCTGAAACCAAAACAGGTGTCGGTGCATCACTGCACGCGAGTCCTGGGAAATATGGTAGCTTTCTACGAAGCAATTCCATTCGATAGGTTCCATGCAACTTTTCAGTGGAACCGGTTGGACAAGTGGTCAGGTCGCATATCAGATGCATCGTCTGATAACCCTGTCTCCATGGACTAGGGTATCTCTGCTGTGGTGGCTGCAGAGTGCTCATCTTCAAGAGAGCCGCAGAGTCGGCATACAGGACTGGGTCCTGGTGACCACGAATGCCAGCCTTCAAGGCTGGGGGGCAGTCACACAGGGAAGTATCTTCCAGGGACTATGGTCAAACCAGGAGATTTCCCTACACAAAAATATTCTGGAACTGAGGGACATTTACAATAGTGATGAGCGGGTTCGGTTCCTCGGAATCCGAACCCCCCCGAACTTCAGCCTTTTTACACGGGTCCGAGGCAGACTCGGATCTTCCCGCCTTGCTCGGTTAACCCGAGCGCGCCCGAACATCATCATCCCGCTGTCGGATTCTCGCGAGGCTCGGATTCTATCGCGAGACTCGGATTCTATATAAGGAGCCGCGCGTCGCCGCCATTTTCACACGTGCATTGAGATTGATAGGGAGAGGACGTGGCTGGCGTCCTCTCCGTTTAGAATAGAAATAGATAGAGAGTGAGAGTGAGACACTTGATTTACTGGAGCTTAGGAGTACCCAGAGAGTGCAGAGTTTACTAGTGACTGACAAGTGACCACCAGTGCAGTTTTATTATTATTTAATATAATCCGTTCTCTGCCTGAAAAAAAACGATACACAGTGACACAGTATACCATATCTGTGCTCAGCCTCAGTGTGCTGCATCATCTATGTATATCTGACTGTGCTGAGTGCTCACTGCTCACACAGCTTAATTGTGGGGGAGACTGGGGAGCAATTATAGCAGGAGTACATTAACAGTGCACACTTTTGCTGCCAGAGTGCCACTGCCAGTGTGACTGACCAGTGACCACTGACCACCAGTATATTGTGATTGTCTGCCTGAAAAAGTTAAACACTCGTCGTGTGGTGTTTTTATTCTATAAACGCATTCTGCTGACAGTGTCCAGCAGGTCCGTCATTATATAATATATACCTGTCCTGCAGTAGTGATTTATATATATTTTTTATATCATTATCATCCAGTCTATATTAGCAGCAGATGCAGTACGGTAGTCCACGGCTGTAGCTACCTCTGTGTCGGCAGTCGCTCGTCCATCCATAATTGTATACCACCTACCTGTGGTGTTTTTTTTCTTTCTATCTTCTTGATACTAGTAGCTTACTTTAGGAGTCTGCAGTGCTGACAGTGTCCAGCAGGTCCGTCATTATATAATATATACCTGTCCGGCTGCAGTAGTGATATATATATATTTTTTATATCATTATCATCCAGTCTATATTAGCAGCAGATGCAGTACGGTAGTCCACGGCTGTAGCTACCTCTGTGTCGGCAGTCGCTCGTCCATCCATAATTGTATACCACCTACCTGTTGTGTTTTTTTTTTCTATCTTCTTGATACTAGTAGCTTACTTTAGGAGTCTGCAGTGCTGACAGTGTCCAGCAGGTCCGTCATTATATAATATATACCTGTCCGGCTGCAGTAGTGATATATATATATTTTTTATATCATTATCATCCAGTCTATATTAGCAGCAGACGCAGTACGGTAGTCCACGGATGTAGCTACCTCTGTGTCGGCAGTCGCTCGTCCATCCATAATTGTATACCACCTACCTGTTGTGTTTTTTTTTTCTATCTTCTTGATACTAGTAGCTTACTTTAGGAGTCTGAAGTGCTGACAGTGTCCAGCAGGTCCGTCATTATATAATATATACCTGTCCGTCTGCAGTAGTGATATATATATATTTTTTATATCATTATCATCCAGTCTATATTAGCAGCAGACGCAGTACGGTAGTCCACGGCTGTAGCTACCTCTGTGTCGGCAGTCGCTCGTCCATCCATAATTGTATACCACCTACCTGTGGTGTTTTTTTTTTTTCTATCTTCTTGATACTAGTAGCTTACTTTAGGAGTCTGCAGTGCTGACAGTGTCCAGCAGGTCCGTCATTATATAATATATACCTGTCCGGCTGCAGTAGTGATATATATATATTTTTTATATCATTATCAGTGAGAGTGAGACACTTGATTTACTGGAGCTTAGGAGTACTCAGAGAGTGCAGAGTTTACTAGTGACTGACAAGTGACCACCAGTGCAGTTTTATTATTATTTAATATAATCCGTTCTCTGCCTGAAAAAAAACGATACACAGTGACACAGTATACCATATCTGTGCTCAGTCTCAGTGTGCTGCATCATCTATGTATATCTGACTGTGCTGAGTGCTCACTGCTCACACAGCTTAATTGTGGGGGAGACTGGGGAGCAGTTATAGCAGGAGTACATTAACAGTGCACACTTTTGCTGCCAGAGTGCCACTGCCAGTGTGACTGACCAGTGACCACTGACCACCAGTATATTGTGATTGTCTGCCTGAAAAAGTTAAACACTCGTCGTGTGGTGTTTTTATTCTATAAACGCATTCTGCTGACAGTGTCCAGCAGGTCCGTCATTATATAATATATACCTGTCCTGCAGTAGTGATTTATATATATTTTTTATATCATTATCATCCAGTCTATATTAGCAGCAGACGCAGTACGGTAGTCCACGGCTGTTGCTACCTCTGTGTCGGCAGTCGCTCGTCCATCCATAATTGTATACCACCTACCTGTGGTGTTTTTTTTTCTATCTTCTTGATACTAGTAGCTTACTTTAGGAGTCTGCAGTGCTGACAGTGTCCAGCAGGTCCGTCATTATATAATATATACCTGTCCGGCTGCAGTAGTGATATATATATATTTTTTATATCATTATCATCCAGTCTATATTAGCAGCAGACGCAGTACGGTAGTCCACGGCTGTAGCTACCTCTGTGTCGGCAGTCGCTCGTCCATCCATAATTGTATACCACCTACCTGTTGTGTTTTTTTTTCTATCTTCTTGATACTAGTAGCTTACTTTAGGAGTCTGCAGTGCTGACAGTGTCCAGCAGGTCCGTCATTATATAATATATACCTGTCCGGCTGCAGTAGTGATATATATATATTTTTAATATCATTATCATCCAGTCTATATTAGCAGCAGACGCAGTACGGTAGTCCACGGATGTAGCTACCTCTGTGTCGGCAGTCGCTCGTCCATCCATAATTGTATACCACCTACCTGTTGTGTTTTTTTTTTTTTCTATCTTCTTGATACTAGTAGCTTACTTTAGGAGTCTGAAGTGCTGACAGTGTCCAGCAGGTCCGTCATTATATAATATATACCTGTCCGGCTGCAGTAGTGATATATATATATATTTTTTATATCATTATCATCCAGTCTATATTAGCAGCAGACGCAGTACGGTAGTCCACGGCTGTAGCTACCTCTGTGTCGGCAGTCGCTCGTCCATCCATAATTGTATACCACCTACCTGTGGTGTGTTTTTTTTTCTATCTTCTTGATACTAGTAGCTTACTTTAGGAGTCTGCAGTGCTGACAGTGTCCAGCAGGTCCGTCATTATATAATATATACCTGTCCGGCTGCAGTAGTGATATATATATATTTTTTATATCATTATCATCCAGTCTATATTAGCAGCAGACGCAGTACGGTAGTCCACGGCTGTAGCTACCTCTGTGTCGGCAGTCGCTCGTCCATCCATAATTGTATACCACCTACCTGTGGTGTTTTTTTTTTCTATCTTCTTGATACTAGTAGCTTACTTTAGGAGTCTGCAGTGCTGACAGTGTCCAGCAGGTCCGTCATTATATAATATATACCTGTCCGGCTGCAGTAGTGATATATATATATATTTTTTATATCATTATCATCCAGTCTATATTAGCAGCAGACGCAGTACGGTAGTCCACGGCTGTAGCTACCTCTGTGTCGGCAGTCGCTCGTCCATCCATAATTGTATACCACCTACCTGTTGTGTTTTTTTTTTCTATCTTCTTGATACTAGTAGCTTACTTTAGGAGTCTGCAGTGCTGACAGTGTCCAGCAGGTCCGTCATTATATAATATATACCAGTCCGTCTGCAGTAGTGATATATATATATATATTTTTTATATCATTATCATCCAGTCTATATTAGCAGCAGACGCAGTACGGTAGTCCACGGCTGTAGCTACCTCTGTGTCGGCAGTCGCTCGTCCATCCATAATTGTATACCACCTACCTGTGGTGGGTTTTTTTTTTCTATCTTCTTGATACTAGTAGCTTACTTTAGGAGTCTGCAGTGCTGACAGTGTCCAGCAGGTCCGTCATTATATAATATATACCTGTCCGGCTGCAGTAGTGATATATATATATATATTTTATATCATTATCATCCAGTCTATATTAGCAGCAGACGCAGTACGGTAGTCCACGGCTGTAGCTACCTCTGTGTCGGCAGTCGCTCGTCCATCCATAAGTATACTAGTATCCATCCATCTCCATTGTTTACCTGAGGTGCCTTTTAGTTGTGCCTATTAAAATATGGAGAACAAAAATGTTGAGGTTCCAAAAATAGGGAAAGATCAAGATCGACTTCCACCTCGTGCTGAAGCTGCTGCCACTAGTCATGGCCGAGACGATGAAATGCCATCAACGTCGTCTGCCAAGGCCGATGCCCAATGTCATAGTACAGAGCATGTAAAATCCAAAACACCAAATATCAGTAAAAAAAGGACTCAAAAATCTAAAATAAAATTGTCGGAGGAGAAGCGTAAACTTGCCAATATGCCATTTACCACACGGAGTGGCAAGGAACGGCTGAGGCCCTGGCCTATGTTCATGGCTAGTGGTTCAGCTTCACATGAGGATGGAAGCACTCAGCCTCTCGCTAGAAAAATGAAAAGACTCAAGCTGGCAAAAGCACAGCAAAGAACTGTGCGTTCTTCGAAATCACAAATCCACAAGGAGAGCCCAATTGTGTCGTTTGCGATGCCTGACCTTCCCAACACTGGACGTGAAGAGCATGCGCCTTCCACCATTTGCACGCCCCCTGCAAGTGCTGGAAGGAGCACCTGCAGTCCAGTTCCTGATAGTCAGATTGAAGATGTCAGTGTTGAAGTACACCAGGATGAGGAGGATATGGGTGTTGCTGGCGCTGGGGAGGAAATTGACCAGGAGGATTCTGATGGTGATGTGGTTTGTTTAAGTCAGGCACCCGGGGAGACACCTGTTGTCCGTGGGAGGAATAGGGCCATTGACATGCCTGGTGAAAATACCAAAAAAATCAGCTCTTCGGTGTGGAAGTATTTCAACAGAAATGCGGACAACATTTGTCAAGCAGTGTGTTGCCTTTGTCAAGCTGTAATAAGTAGGGGTAAGGACGTTAACCACCTCGGAACATCCTCCCTTATACGTCACCTGCAGCGCATTCATCATAAGTCAGTGACAAGTTCAAAAACTTTGGGCGACAGCGGAAGCAGTCCACTGACCAGTAAATCCCTTCCTCTTGTAACCAAGCTCACGCAAACCACCCCACCAACTCCCTCAGTGTCAATTTCCTCCTTCCCCAGGAATGCCAATAGTCCTGCAGGCCATGTCACTGGCAATTCTGACGAGTCCTCTCCTGCCTGGGATTCCTCCGATGTATCCGTGCGTGTAACGCCTACTGCTGCTGGCGCTGCTGTTGTTGCTGCTGGGAGTCGATGGTCATCCCAGAGGGGAAGTCGTAAGACCACTTTTACTACTTCCACCAAGCAATTGACTGTCCAACAGTCCTTTGCGAGGAAGATGAAATATCACAGCAGTCATCCTGCTGCAAAGCGGATAACTGAGGCCTTGGCATCCTGGGCGGTGAGAAACGTGGTTCCGGTATCCATCATTACTGCAGAGCCAACTAGAGACTTGTTGGAGGTACTGTGTCCCCGGTACCAAATACCATCTAGGTTCCATTTCTCTAGGCAGGCGATGCCGAAAATGTACACAGACCTCAGAAAAAGACTCACCAGTGTCCTAGTCCTAAAAAATGCAGTTGTACCCAATGTCCACTTAACCACGGACATGTGGACAAGTGGAGCAGGGCAGGCTCAGGACTATATGACTGTGACAGCCCACTGGGTAGATGTATGGACTCCCGCCGCAAGAACAGCAGCGGCGGCACCAGTAGCAGCATCTCGCAAACGCCAACTCTTTCCTAGGCAGGCTACGCTTTGTATCACCGCTTTCCAGAATACGCACACAGCTGAAAACCTCTTACGGCAACTGAGGAAGATCATCGCGGAATGGCTTACCCCAATTGGACTCTCCTGTGGATTTGTGGCATCGGACAACGCCAGCAATATTGTGTGTGCATTAAATCTGGGCAAATTCCAGCACGTCCCATGTTTTGCACATACCTTGAATTTGGTGGTGCAGAATTATTGAAAAAACGAGAGGGGCGTGCAAGAGATGCTGTCGGTGGCCAGAAGAATTACGGGACACTTTCGGCGTACAGGCACCACGTACAGAAGACTGGAGCACCACCAAAAACGCCTGAACCTGCCCTGCCATCATCTGAAGCAAGAAGTGGTAACGAGGTGGAATTCAACCCTCTATATGCTTCAGAGGTTGGAGGAGCAGCAAAAGGCCATTCAAGCCTATACAGCTGAGCACGATATAGGAGGTGGAATGCACCTGTCTCAAGCGCAGTGGAGAATGATTTCAACGTTGTGCAAGGTTCTGCAACCTTTTGAACTTGCCACACGTGAAGTCAGTTCAGACACTGCCAGCCTGAGTCAGGTCATTCCCCTCATCAGGCTTTTGCAGAAGAAGCTGGAGACATTGAAGGAGGAGCTAACACAGAGCGATTCCGCTAGGCATGTGGGACTTGTGGATGGAGCCCTTAATTCGCTTAACAAGGATTCACGGGTGGTCAATCTGTTGAAATCAGAGCACTACATTTTGGCCACCGTGCTCGATCCTAGATTTAAAACCTACCTTGGATCTCTCTTTCCGGCAGACACAAGTCTGCTGGGGTTCAAAGAACTGCTGGTGACAAAATTGTCAAGTCAAGCGGAACGCGACCTGTCAACATCTCCTCCTTCACATTCTCCCGCAACTGGGGGTGCGAGGAAAAGACTCAGAATTCCGAGCCCACCCGCTGGCGGTGATACAGGGCAGTCTGGAGCGACTGCTGATGCTGACATCTGGTCCGGACTGAAGGACCTGACAACGATTACGGACATGTCGTCTACTGTCACTGCATATGATTCTCTCCCCATTGAAAGAATGATGGAGGATTATATGAGTGACCGCATCCAAGTAGGCACGTCAGACAGTCCGTACTTATACTGGCAGGAAAAAGAGGCAATTTGGAGGCCCTTGCACAAACTGGCTTTATTCTACCTAAGTTGCCCTCCCACAAGTTTGTACTCCGAAAGAGTGTTTAGTGCCGCCGCTCACCTTGTCAGCAATCGGCGTACGAGGTTACATCCAGAAAATGTGGAGAAGATGATGTTCATTAAAATGAATTATAATCAATTCCTCCGTGGAGACATTCACCAGCAGCAATTGCCTCCACAAAGTACACAGGGAGCTGAGATGGTGGATTCCAGTGGGGACGAATTGATAATCTGTGAGGAGGGGGATGTACACGGTGATATATCGGAGGATGATGATGAGGTGGACATCTTGCCTCTGTAGAGCCAGTTTGTGCAAGGAGAGATTAATTGCTTCTTTTTTGGTGGGGGTCCAAACCAACCCGTCATTTCAGTCACAGTCGTGTGGCAGACCCTGTCACTGAAATGATGGGTTGGTTAAAGTGTGCATGTCCTGTTTATACAACATAAGGGTGGGTGGGAGGGCCCAAGGACAATTCCATCTTGCACCTCTTTTTTCTTTCATTTTTCTTTGCGTCATGTGCTGTTTGGGGAGTAGTTTTTGGAAAGGCCATCCTGCGTGACATTGCAGTGCCACTCCTAGATGGGCCAGGTGTTTGTGTCGGCCACTTGGGTCGCTTATCTTAGTCACACAGCTACCTCATTGCGCCTCTTTTTTTCTTTGCGTCATGTGCTGTTTGGGGGGTGTTTTTTGGAAGGGCCATCCTGCGTGACACTGCAGTGCCACTCCTAGATGGGCCAGGTGTTTGTGTCGGCCACTTGGGTCGCTTATCTTAGTCACACAGCTGTCTCATTGCGCCTCTTTTTTTCTTTGCATCATGTGCTGTTTGGGGGGTGTTTTTTGGAAGGGCCATCCTGCATGACACTGCAGTGCCACTCCTAGATGGGCCAGGTGTTTGTGTCGGCCACTAGGGTCGCTTATATTAGTCACACAGCTACCTCATTGCGCATCTTTTTTTTCTTCTTTGCGTCATGTGCTGTTTGGGGAGTAGTTTTTTGAAGGGCCATCCTGCGTGACACTGCAGTGCCACTCCTAGATGGGCCAGGTGTTTGTGTCGGCCACTAGGGTCGCTTAGCTTAGTCACACAGCTACCTCATTGCGCCTCTTTTTTTCTTTGCGTCATGTGCTGTTTGGGGGGTGTTTTTTGGAAGGGCCATCCTGCGTGACACTGCAGTGCCACTCCTAGATGGGCCAGGTGTTTGTGTCGGCCACTAGGGTCGCTTAGCTTACTCACACAGCTACCTCATTGCGCCTCTTTTTTTTCTTCTTTGCGTCATGTGCTGTTTGGGGAGTAGTTTTTTGAAGGGCCATCCTGCGTGACACTGCAGTGCCACTCCTAGATGGGCCAGGTGTTTGTGTCGGCCACTTGGGTCGCTGAGCTTAGTCATCCAGCGACCTCGGTGCAAATTTTAGGACTAAAAATAATATTGTGAGGTGTGAGGTGTTCAGAATAGACTGAAAATGAGTGGAAATTATTGTTATTGAGGTTAATAATACTTTGGGATCAAAATGACCCCCAAATTCCATGATTTAAGCTGTTTTTTAGGGTTTTTTGAAAAAAACACCCGAATCCAAAACACACCCGAATCCGACAAAAAAAATTCGGTGAGGTTTTGCCAAAACGCGTTCGAACCCAAAACACGGCCGCGGAACCGAACCCAAAACCAAAACACAAAACCCGAAAAATTTCTGGTGCTCATCACTAATTTACAATGCCCTAAGTCAAGCAAATCCCCTGCTTCAAAACCAGCCGGTACTGATTCAGTCAGACAACATCACGGCGGGCGCCCATGTAACCCAACAGGGCGGCACAAGAAGCAGGAGGGCGATGGCAGAAGCCACAAGGATTCTCCGATGGGCGGAGAGTCATGTGTTAGCACTGTCAGCAGTGTTCATTCCCGGAGTGGACAACTGGGAAGCAGATCTTCTCAGCAGACACGACCTCCACCCGGGAGAGTGGGGACTTCATCCAGAAGTCTTCCAAAGGATTGTACACCATTGGGAAAGGCCACAGGTGGACATGATGGCGTCCCGCCTCAACAAAAAGCTATAAAAGATATTGCGCCAGGTCAAGGGACCCTCAGGCGATAGCTGTGGACGCTCTGGTAACACCGTGGGTGTACCAGTCGGTGTATGTGTTCCCTCCTCTGCCTCTCATACCCAAGGTACTGAGAATAATAAGAAGGAAAGGAGTAAGAACGATACTCGTGGTTCCGGATTGGCCAAGAAGAGCTTGGTACCCAGAACTTTAAGAAATGAACTCAGAGGACCCATGGCCTCTGCCGCTCAGACAGGACCTGCTGCAGCAGGAGCCCTGTCTGTTCCAAGACTTACCGCGGCTGCGTTTGACGGCATGGCGGTTGAACACCGGATCCTAAAGGAAAAAGGCATTCCGGAGGAAGTCATTCCTACGCTGATTACGGCTAGGAAAGATGTGACCGCAAAACATTATCACCGCATATGGCGAAAATATGTTGCTTGGTATGAGGCCAGGAAGGCCCCAACAGAGGAATTTCAACTGGGTCGAATTCTGCACTTCCTTCAGTCAGGAGTGACTATGGGCCTAAAATTGGCTTCCATTAAGGTCCAGATTTCGGCTCTGACGATTTTCTTCCAGAGAGAACTGGCTTCACTGCCTGAAGTTCAGACATTTGTAAAGGGAGTGCTGCATATTCAGCCCCAACTTGTGCCTCCAGTGGCACCTTGGGATCTCAACGTGGTGTTGAGATTCCTAAAATCATGGAGCTACTTAAAACCGTGGATCTGAAATATCTCACGTGGAAAGTGGTCATGTTGTTGGCCTTGGCTTCGGCCAGGCGTGTATCAGAAATGGCGGCTTTGTCAGGTATAAGCCCTTATCTGATTTTCCATATGGATTGGGCAGAATTGAGGAATCGTCCCCAGTTTCTCCCTAAGGTGGTATCGGCTTTTCAATCGAACCAACCTATTGTAGTGCCTGCGGCTACAACGGACTTGGAGGATTCCAAGTTACTGGACGTAGTCAGGGCCTTGAAAATGTATGTTTCCAGGACGGCTAGAGTCAGAAAAACTGACTCGCTATTTATCCTGTATGCACCCAACAAACTGGGTGCTCCTGCTTCTAAGCAGACTATTGCTCGCTGGATTTGTAGTACAATTCCGCTGGCGCATTCTGCGGCTGGACTGCCGCATCCTAAATCAGTAAAAGCCCATTCCACGAGGAAAGTGGGCTCATCTTGGGCGGCTGCCCGAGGGGTCTCGGCTTTACAACTTTGCGAGCTGCTACTTGGTCAGGGGCAAACATGTTTGCTAAATTCTACAAATTTGATACCCTGGCTGAGGAGGACCTGGAGTTCTCTCATTCGGTGCTGCAGAGTCATCCGCACTCTCCCACCCATTTGGGAGCTTTGGTATAATCCCCATGGTCCTTACGGAGTTCCCAGCATCCACTAGGACGTCAGAGAAAATAAGATTTTACTCACCGGTAAATCTATTTCTCGTAGTCCGTAGTGGATGCTGGGCGCCCATCCCAAGTGCGGATTGTCTGCAATACTTGTATATAGTTATTGCCTAACTAAAAGGGTTATTGTTGAGCCATCTGTTGAGAGGCTCTATTATGTTCATACTGTTAACTGGGTATAATATCACGAGTTATACGGTGTGATTGGTGTGGCTGGTATGAGTCTTACCCGGGATTCAAAATCCTTCCCTATTGTGTCAGCTCTTCCGGGCACAGTATCCTAGCTGAGGTCTGGAGGAGGGTCATAGTGGGAGGAGCCAGTGCACACCAGGTAGTCCTAAATCTTTCTTAGATGTGCCCAGTCTCCTGCGGAGCCGCTATTCCCCATGGTCCTTACGGAGTTCCCAGCATCCACTACGGACTACGAGGAATAGATTTACCGGTGAGTAAAATCTTATTTTCTCTTCACAGTGCAGCTGGAAGACAGCTCCCCAGGCTCTCCCCTGTAGTTTTCAGGCTCAAAGGGTTAAAAAGAGAGGGGGGGGGGGCACTAAATTTAGGCGCAATATATGTATACAAGCAGCTATTTGGGGAAAAATCACTCAGTTATAGTGTTAATCCCTGCATTATATAGCGCTCTGGTGTGTGCTGGCATACTCTCTCTCGGTCTCCCCAAAGGACTTTGTGGGGTCCTGTCCTCAGTCAGAGCATTCCCTGTGTGTGTGCGGTGTGTCGGTACGGCTGTGTCGACATGTTGGATGAGGAAGGTTACGTGGAGGCGGAGCAGAGGCCGATAAATGGGATGTCGCCCCCTGTGGGGCCGACACCAGAGTGGATGGATAGGTGGAAGGTATTAACCGACAGTGTCAACTCCTTACATAAAAGGCTGGATGACGTAACAGCTGTGGGACAGCCGGCTTCTCAGCCCGCGCCTGCCCAGGCGTCTCAAAGGCCATCAGGGGCACAAACAACGCCCGTTACCTCAGATGGCAGACACAGATGTCGACACGGAGTCTGACTCCAGTGTCGACGAGGTTGAGACATATACACAATCCACTAGGAACATCCGTAGCATGATCTCGGCAATGAAAAATGTGTTACGCATTTTCTGACATGAACCCAAGTACCACATAAAAGGGGTTTTATTTTTGGGGAGAAAAAGCAGCCAGTGTTTTGTTCCCCCATCAGATGAATGAATGAAGTGTGTAAAGAAGCGTGGTTTCCCCCCGATAAGAAACTGGTAATTTCTAAAAAGTTACTGATGGCGTACCTTTTCCCGCCAGAGGATAGGTCACGTTGGGAGATATCCCTTAGGGTGGATAAGGCGCTCACACGTTTGTCAAAAGGTGGCACTGCCGTCTTAGGATACGGCCACCTTGAAGGAACCTGCTGATAAAAAGCAGGAGGCGATCCTGAAGTCTGTATTTACACACTCAGGTTATATACTGAAACCTGCAATTGCCTCAGCATAAATAGTGCTGCTGCAGCGTGGTCTGATACCCTGTCAGATAATATTAATACGCTAAGACAGGGATAATATTTTGCTAACATTGAGCATATTTAAGACGTTGTCTTATATATAAAGGATGCACAGAGGGATATTTGCCGGCTGGCATCCAGAATTAATGCAATGTCCATTCTGCCAGGAGGGTATTAGAAACCCGGCAGTGGACAGGTGATGCTGCATTTAAAAGGCACATGGAGATTCTGCCTTATAAGGGTGAGGAATTGTTTGGGGATGGTCTCTGGGACTTCGTATCCACAGCAACAGCTGGGAAGAAAATTTTTTACCTCAGGTTTCCTCACAAAAGCCTAAGAAAGCACCGTATTTTCAGGTACAGTCCTTTCGGCTTCAGAAAAGCAAGCGGGTCAAAGGCGCTTCCTTTCTGCACAGAGACAAGGGAAGAAGGAAAAAGCTAGACCAGTCAGCCAGTTCCCAGGATCAAATATCTTCCCTCGCTTCCTCTGAGTCCACCGCATGACGCTGGGGCTCCACAGGTGGAGACAGGTGCGGTGGGGGCGCGTCTCGGGAACTGCAGGGACCAGTGGGCTTGCCCACAGGTGGATCCCTAGGTTCTGCAAGTAGTATCACAGGGATACAGGCTGGAGTTCGAGACGACTCCCCCTCGCCGTTGCCTCACATCAGCCTTGCCTGCTGCCCTCGATGAAAAAAGGTAGTACTGGCGGCAATTCACAAGCTGTACTTCCAGCAGGTGAAATCAAGGTACCCCTCCTTCAACAAGGCCGGGGTTACTATTCCAAAACGTTGTGGTACCGAAACCAGACGGTTCGGTGAGACCCATTCTAACATTGAAATCCTTGAACACTTATATACGAAGGTTCAAGTTCAAAATGGAGTCGCACAGGGCGATTATTGCAAGCCTGGAAAATTTCAGGGTATCACTGGACATCAAGGATACTTACCTGCATGTCCCTATTTACCCTCTTCACCAGGTGTACCTCAAAATTGTGGTACAGGATTGTCATTACCAATTCCAGACATTGCCGTTGGTCTGTCCCCGGCACCGAGGGTATTTACCAAGGTAATGGCCGAAGTACTTATCCCGTACTTGGACGATCTCCTTATAAAGGCGAGGTCCAGGGAGCAGTTGTTCATCGGAGTAGCACTATCTCGGGAAGTGCTACAACAGCACGGCTGGATTCTGAATATTCCAAAGTCGCAGCTGGTTCCTACGACGCGTCTACTGTTCCTGGGTATGGTTCTGGACACAGAACAGGATAAAAAGGGTTTTCTCCCGGAGGAGAAGTCCAAGGAGTTGGCGTCTCTAGACGGAGACCTCCTAATACAAATACAGGTATCGGTGCATCTATGCACGCGAGCCTTGGGAAAGATGGTAGCTTCTTACGAAGAATTTCCATTCGCCAAGTCCCATGCAAGGATCTTCCAGTGGGATCTGTTGGACAAGTGGTCCGGGGCGCATCCTCAGATGCATCGGCTGATAACCCTGTCTCCAAGGGCCAGGGTGTCGCTGTGGTGGTGACTGCAGAGTGCTCATCTTCTAGGGGGCCGCAGATTCGGCATACAGGACTGGGTCCTGGTGACCACGGATGCCAGCCTTTAAGGCTGGGGGGCAGTCACACAGGGAAGAAACTTCCAAGGCCTATGGAAAAGTCAGGAGACTTCCCTACATATAAATGTTCTGGAACTATGGGCCATTTACAATGCCCTAAGTCAGGCTAGACCCTGCTTCAACACCGGCCGGTGCTGATCCAGTCAGACAACATCACGGCGGTCGCTCATGTAAACCGACAGGGCGGCACAAGAAGCAGGATGGCGATGGCAGAAGCCACAAGGATTCTCCGATGGGCGGAAAATCATGTGTTAGCACTATCAGCAGTGTTCATTCCCGGAGTGGACAACTGAGAAGCAGACTTTCTCAGCAGACACGACCTCCACCCGGGAGAGTGGGGACTTCATCCAGAAGTCTTCCAAATGATTGTACACCGTGGGGAAGGCCACTGGTGGACAGGATGGCGTCCCGCCTCAACAAAAAACTACAAAGATATTGCGCCAAGGTCAAGGGACCCTCAGGCGATAGCTGTGGACGCTCTGGTAACGCTGTGGGTGTACCAGTCGGGGTATGTGTTCCTTTCTCTGCCTCTCATACCCACGGTAATGAGAATAATAAGAAGGAGAGGAGTAAGAGCTATACTCATTGTTCCAGGTGGCCAAGAAGAGCTTGGTACCCAGAACTCCAAGAAATTATCTCAGAGGACCCATGGCCTCTGCCGCTCAGACAGGACCTGCTGCAGCAGGGGGCCTGTCTGTTCCAAGACGTACCGCGGCTGCCTTTGACGGCATGGCGGTTGAACGCCGGATCCTGAAGGAAAAGGGCATTCCGGAGGAAGTTATCCCTACGCTATTTAAAGCTAGGAAAGAAGTGAACGCAAACCATTATCACCGCATATGGCGGGAATATGTTGCGTGGTGTGAGGCCAGGAAGGCCCCAAAGGAGGATTTTCAGCTAGGTCGATTTATGCACTTCCTACAAGTCAGAGGTGACTATGGGCCTAAAATTGGGTTCCATTAAGGTCCAGATTTCGGCTCTATCGATTTTCTTCCAAAAAGAACTGGCTTCACTGCCTGAAGTTCAGACTTTTGTTAAGGGAGTGCTGCATAGTCAGCCCCCGTTTGTGCCTCCAGTGGCACCGTGGGATCTCAACGTAGTGTTGGATTTCCTGAAGTCGCATTGAGTTGAGCCACTTAAATCCGTGGAGCTACAATAACCTCACGTGGAAAGTGGTCATGCTGTGGGCCTTGGCGTCGGCCAGGCGTGTATCAGAATTGGCGGTTTTGTCAAAAGCCCGTATCTGTATTTTATATGGATAAGGCGGAATTGAGGACTCGTTCCCAAGTCCTTCCTAAGGTGGTAGCAGTTTTTCATGTGAACCAACCTATTGTGGTGCCTGCGGCTACTTGGGACTTGGAGGATTCCAAGTTTCTGGACGTAGTCAGGGCCCTGAAAAGTATATGTTTCCAGGACAGCTGGAGTCAGGAAAACTGACTCGCTATTTATCCTGTATGCACCCAACAAGCTGGGTGCTCCTGCTTTTAAGCAGACTATTGCTCGCTGGATCTGTAGCACGATTCAACTTGCACATTCTGCGGCTGGACAGCCGCACCCTAAATCTGTAAAAGCCCATTCCACGAGGAAAGTGGGCTCTTCTTGGGCGGCTGCCCGAGGGGTCTCGGCTTTACAAATTTGCCGAGCTGTTACTTGGTCGGGTTAAAACACTCTTGCAAGAGTCTACAAGTTTGATACCCTGGCTGAGGAGGACCTAGAGTTTGCTCATTCGGTGCTGCAGAGTCATCCGCACTCTCCCGCCCGTTTGGGAGCTTTGGTATAATCCCCATGGTCCTTACGGAGTCCCCAGCATCCACTTAGGACGTTAGAGAAAATAAGATTTTACTCACCGGTAAATCTATTTCTCGTAGTCCGTAGTGGATGCTGGGCGCCCATCCCAAGTGCGGATTGTCTGCAATACTTGTATATAGTTATTGCCTAACTAAAGGGTTATTGTTGAGCGATCTGTTGAGAGGCTCAGTTGTTATCATACTGTTAACTGGGTATAGTATCACGAGTTATACGGTGTGATTGGTGTGGCTGGTATGAGTATTACCCGGGATTCAAAATCCTTCCTTATTGTGTCAGCTCTTCCGGGCACAGTATCCTAACTGAGGTCTGGAGGAGGGTCATAGTGGGAGGAGCCAGTGCACACCAGGTAGTCCTAAAGCTTTTTTTAGTTGTGCCCAGTCTCTTGCGGAGCCGCTAATCCCCATGGTCCTTACGGAGTCCCCAGCATCCACTACGGACTACGAGAAATAGATTTACCGGTGAGTAAAATCTTATTTTACCCCTGCCAGAATCCATAAAAAAGCGGGAGAAAAGTCAGCCGAAAAAGGGGCGGGGCTATCTCCCTCAGCACACTGGCGCCATTTTTTCTTCACAGTGCAGCTGGAAGACAGCTCCCCAGGCTCTCCCCTGTAGTTTTCAGGCTCAAAAGGTTAGAAAGAGAGGGGGGGCACCAAATTTAGGCGCAATATGTGTATACAAGCAGCTATTGGGGAAAAATCACTCAGTTATAGTGTTAATCCCTGCATTATATAGCGCTCTGGTGTGTGCTGGCATACTCTCTCTCTGTCCTCAGTCAGAGTATTCCCTGTGTGTGTGCGGTGTGTCGGTACGGCTGTGTCGACATGTTGGATGAGGAAGGTTACGTGGAGGCGGAGCAGAGGCCGATAAATGGGATGTCGCCCCTGTGGGGCCGACACCAGAGTGGATGGATAGGTGGAAGGTATTAACCGACAGTGTCAACTCCTTATATAAAAGGCAGGATGACGTAACAGCTGTGGGACAGCCGGCTTCTCAGCCCGCGCCTGCCCAGGCGTCTCAAAGGTCATCAGGGGCTCAAAAATGCCCGCTACCTCAGATGACAGACACAGATGTCGTCACGGAGTCTGACTCCAGTGTCGACGAGGTTGAGACATATACACAATCCACTAGGAACATCCGTAGCATGATCTCGGCAATAAAAAAATGTGTTACACATTTCTGACATTAACCCAAGTACACTAAAAAAGGGTTTTATGTTTGGGGAGAAAAAGCAGCCAGTGTTTTGTTCCCCCATCCGATGAGTGAATGAAGTGTGTGAAGAAGCGTGGGTTCCCCCGATAAGAAACTGGTAATTTCTAAAAAGTTACTGCTGGCGTACCCTTTCCCGCCAGAGGATAGGTCACGTTGGGAGATATCTCCTAGGGTGGATAAGGCGCTCACACGCTTGTCAAGAGGTGGCACTACCGTCTTAGGATACGGCCACTTTGAAGGAGCCTGCTGATAAAAAGCAGGAGGCTATCCTGAAGTCTGTATATACACACTCAGGTATTATACTGAGACTTGCAATTGCCTCAGCATGAATAGTGCTGCTGCAACAGGGTCTGATACCCTGTCAGATATTATTAATACCCTAGACAGGGATAATATTGTGCTAACATAGAGCATATTAAAGACGTTGTCTTATATATGAGGGATGCACAGAGGGATATTTACCGACTGGCATCCAGAATTAATGCAATGTCCATTCTGCCATGAGGGTATTAGAGACCCGGCAGTGGACAGGTGATGCTGACTTTAAAAGGCACATGGAGATTCTGCCTTATAAGGGTGAGGAATTGTTTGGGGATGGTCTCTGTGACCTCGTATCCACAGCAACAGCTGGGAAGAAAATTTTTTACCTCAGGTTTCCTCACAGCCTAAGAAAGCACTGTATTATCAGGTACAGTACTTTCGGCTTCAGAAAAGCAAGTGGGCAAAAGGCGCTTCCTTTCTGCACAGAGACAAGGGAAGAAGGAAAAAGCTGCACCAGACAGCCAGTTCCCAGGATCAAAAATCTTCCCCCGCTGGGGCTCCACAGGTGGAGACAGGTGCGGTGGGGGCGCGTCTCCGGAACTTCGGGGACCAGTGGGCTTGCCCACAGGTGGATCCCTAGGCTCTGCAAGTAGTATCACAGGGATACAAGCTGGAGTTCGAGGCGACCCCCCTCGCCGTTACCTCACATCAGCCTTGCCTGCTGCCCTCGGAGAAAGGGAGGTAGTACTGGCGGCAATTCACAAGCTGTACTTCCAGCAGGTGAAATCATGGTACCCCTCCTTCAACAAGGCCGGGGTTACTATTCCAAAATGTTTGTGGTACCGAAACCAGACGGTTCGGTGAGACCCATTCTAAAATTAAAATCCTTGAACACTTATATACGAAGGTTCAAGTTCAAAATGGAATCGCTCAGGGCGATTATTGCAAGCCTGGAGATTTTCAGGGTATCACTGGACATCAAGGATGCTTACCTGCATGTCCCTATTTACCCTCCTCACCAGGAGTACCTCAAAATTGTGGTACAGGATTGTCATTACCAATTCCAGACGTTGCCGTTGGTCTGTCCCCGGCACCGAGGGTATTTACCAAGGTAATGGCCGAAATAATTATCCCGTACTTGGACAATCTCCTTATAAAGGCGAGGTCCAGAGAGCAGTTGTATGTCGGAGTAGCACTATCTCGGGAAGTGCTACAACAGCACGGCTGGATTCTGAATATTCCAAAGTCGCAGCTGGTTCCTACGACGAGTCTACTGTTCCTGGGTATGGTTCTGGACGCAGACCAGAAAAAAGTGTTTCTCCCGGAGGAGAAAGCCAAGGAGCTGTCATCTCTAGTCAGAGGCCTCCTGAAACCAAAACAGGTGTCGGTGCATCACTGCACGCGAGTCCTGGGAAAAATGGTAGCTTCCTACGAAGAAATTCCATTCGGCAGGTTCCATGCAAGAACTTTTCAGTGGGACCTGTTGGACAAGTGGTCCGGATCGCATCTTCAGATGCATCGGCTGATAACCCTGTCTCCAAGGACCAGGGTATCTCTGCTGTGGTGGCTGCAGAGTGCTCATCTTCAAGAGGGCCGCAGATTCGGCATACAGGACTGGATCCTGGTGACCACGGATGCCAGCCTTCGAGGCTGGGGGGCAGTCACACAGGGAAGAAACTTCCAGGGACAAATCAGGAGATTTCCCTACACATAAATATTCTGGAACTAAGGGCCATTTACAATGCCCTAAGTCAGGAAAGACCCCTGCTTCAAAACCAGCCGGTACTGATCCAATCAGACAACATCACGGCAGTCGCCCATGTAAACCGACAGGGCGGCACAAGAAGCAGGATGGCGATGGCAGAAGCCACAAGGATTCTCCGATGGGCGGAAAATCACGTGTTAGCACTGTCAGCAGTGTTCATTCCGGGCATTACCTACACCCGGGAGAGTGGGGACTTCATCCAGAAGTCTTCCAACTGATTGTAAACCGTTGGGAAAGGCCACAGGTGGACATGATGGCGTCCCGCCTAAACAAAAAGCTAGAAAGATATTGCGCCAGGTCGAGAGACCCTCAGGCAATAGCTGTGGACGCTCTAGTGACACCGTGGGTGTACCAGTTGGTTTATGTGTTCCCTCCTCTTCCTCTCATACCCAAGGTACTGAGGATAATAAGGAAAAGAGGAGTAAGAACTATACTCATTGTTCCGGATTGACCAAGAAGAACTTGGTACCCGGAACTTCAAGAAATAATCTCAGAGGACCCATGGCCTCTACCGCTCAGACGGGACCTGCTCCAGCAGGGGCCCTGTCTGTTCCAAGACTTACCGCGGCTGCATTTGACGGCATGGCGGTTGTACACTGGATCCTGAAGGAAAAGGGCATTCCGGAGGAAGTCATTCCTACGCTGATTAAAGCTAGGAAAGAAGTAACCGCAAATTATCACCGCATTTGGCGAAAATATGTTGCGTGGTGTGAGGCCAAGAAGGCCCCAACAGAGGAATTCAGCTGGGTCGATTTCTGCACTTCCGACAGTCAGGAGTGACTATGGGCCTAAAATTGGGTTCCATTAAGGTCCAGATTTCGGCTCTGTCGATTTTCTTCCAAAAAGAACTGGCTTCACTGCCTGAAGTTCAGACATTTGTAAAGGGAGTGCTGCATATTCAGCCCCCTTTTGTGCCTCCAGTGGCACCTTGGGATCTCAACGTGGTGTTGAGTTTTCCTAAAATCACATTGGTTTGAGCCACTTAAAACCGTGGATCTAAAATATCTCACGTGGAAAGTGGTCATGCTATTGGCCTTGGCTTCGGCCAGGCGTGTGTCAGAATTGGCGGCTTTGTCATGTAAAAGCCCTTATCTGATTTTCCATATGGATAGGGCAGAATTGAGGACTCGTCCCCAGTTTCTCCCTAAGGTGGTATCAGCTTTTCACTTGAACCAACCTATTGTAGTGCCTGCGGCTACTAGGGACTTGGAGGATTCCAAGTTGCTGGACGTAGTCAGGGCCTTGAAAATGTATGTTTCCAGGACGGCTGGAGTCAGGAAAACTGACTCGCTTTTTATCCTGTATGCAGTGCACCCAACAAGCTGGGTGCTCCTGCTTCTAAGCAGACTATTGCTCGCTGGATTTGTAGCACAATTCAGCTGGCGCATTCTGCGGCTGGACTGCCGCATCCTAAATCTGTAAAAGCCCACTCCACAAGGAAGGTGGGCTCTTCTTGGGCGGCTGCCCGAGGGGTCTCGGCTTTACAACTTTGCCGAGCTGCTACTTGGTCAGGGTCAAATACGTTTGCAAAATTCTACAAATTTGACACCCTGGCTGAGGAGGACCTTGAGTTCTCTCATTCGGTGATGCAGAGTCATCCGCACTCTCCCGCCCGTTTGGGAGCTTTGGTATAATCCCCATGGTCCTTACGGAGTTCCCAGCATCCACTAGGACGTCAGAGAAAATAAGATTTTACTCACCGGTAAATCTATTTCTCGTAGTCCGTAGTGGATGCTGGGCGCCCATCCCAAGTGCGGATTGTCTGCAATACTTGTATATAGTTATTGCCTAACTAAAGGGTTATTGTTATGAGCCATCTGTTGAGAGGCTCTGTTATATTTCATACTGTTAACTGGGTATAGTATCACGAGTTATACGGTGTGATTGGTGTGGCTGGTATAAGTCTTACCCGGGATTCAAAATCCTTCCTTATTGTGTCAGCTCTTCCGGGCACAGTATCCTAACTGAGGTCTGGAGGAGGGTCATAGTGGGAGGAGCCAGTGCACACCAGGTAGTTCTAAAGCTTTCTTTAGTTGTGCCCAGTCTCCTGCGGAGCCGCTATTCCCCATGGTCCTTACGGAGTTCCCAGCATCCACTACGGACTACGAGAAATAGATTTACCGGTGAGTAAAATCTTATTTTTTACCGAACCCCTAGGCCAAAAATGTCTTATTGAGAAATTCAGAAATATGAAATTAAGTAAATTATGTTTATATGTCATCCTTAGGGTCAGTTATGTGGTGAGGGACAGGATTTGCTTCTGTTTGTCCACATATATTATTATTGGCAGCCACCAGCACTAGTTTAACTTATTACATTGACTGTAAATAATCTGAATTGGTTCTGAACCACCAATCCAAGGCACCCCTGCAACTGTCCCGAGGCACCCCAGGGAGCCACGGCACACAGTTTGGGAACCACTGGCATAGTGTGTACCCAACATAAGATGGCATAAATATATTTGTAAATATCAACAGAGTATATTTAAAAGTCTCAGATTTAATAATCCTATATAATAAAAGGCTAACGCTGCTCCTCACCTCTATGGGGGGAATTTAAGTGATGTTGCCCAACAGAGCAATTCAAGTGTCGCTCTAATCTGGCAAGCACAGTCACTGGCACTGACATTACTGTATTATAGTTCCGTTATTTTGATGGGCTGGTAACTAGTATCACATAATTAAAGAGTCTCAGGTGTAATATTAATAATAATCTGTAGACATAATTTTATGGGGGAAAAACTAAATGTGATAATACTTTTAAGATACTTTATGTACAAAGAGTGAGAAAAGTGCTGGTATGTGGTAAAACAGTATATTACTTTTATTTTTTGCTTAATTTTTCAGAAAAGACATAGGGGTAAATTTACTAAGGTGGGAGATTTTTAGAACTGGTGATGTTGCCCATGGCAACCAATCAGATTCTACTTACCATTTATCTAGCTGCTTCTAGCAGATAATAGATATAATCTGATTGGTTGCCATGGGCAACATCACCAGTTCTAAAAATCTCCCACCTTAGTAAATTTACCCCATAATGTCTACAGGGTTAATACAATATGAATAAAAGATTAAGCGTCAGCCAGCTGGCAAATTCTACATAATCAAATTTAGTACACAATTACAACATAATTAAAAAAAACAAGTAAAATTCAACAATAAAGATGGTAAGTTACTACTCATTAATAAGAAACAATTACCAACAAGTGCATGCTAAGTCCAAGGTATAGTTTGGTTCAATATGTAGCAGTGATATAAAGACCATTATTTAAGGTGCATACACACTGAGCGCTTTTCCCCCCTGCACAGCGATGTCAGTGGGGGTGAACGTCTTTCCATAGCAGGATGCTATGGAAAGCCGTTCACCCCGCCATTCATCTACTGGTAATACCAGCTTTAGCAAATTGAATGTAGCCACACCAAGAGTATACTCTGGTAGCGTTTAAGATATGCCAGTTATCAAAGTCACCTTGTTTTATGAATGTGGTATCATTAATATGTTTTTCTGCAGCAGGGTAAACAGTTTTTCACAGAGAAACATCAGGGTGTAGAGTGGATCTGGATCCAAAGGCACCAACAGGCAAAGCTTTAGCTGTCCCAGGATGCATAGGGGCCTCCTCTATATCCCCGCCTCCAGGCACTGTGAGCTCAGGTTTGAAGTTGGTGCCTGCAGCAGCAGGTCACTAAAGAGGGTCTCTTAGCGGGACCCGGACTAAATCGCGTTCCATCCGCGGCCTACGGAGACAGGCCGTGGCGCTGGCGTGGACACTGTCATTGGGCAGGGACCCCACTAGACCATCAGGGCAATAGGAGCACAGGTTGGGTGTGCTAACACCACATTTAATAAGGCTCCATATTACCTGGGGTGGAAGACGACCAGCATATGGGAGGCGGCGCTTGACCTGTAGCCCCTCCCCCAGCCCAGGGCGCTATCTCCTGCAGATTTCCCACCCTGGAGCTGCGTCACTATCTCTCATTCCCTCACAGAGATGCTGGGCGCCATCTTACAAGCACAGCAGCAGTTCTCTGGGATTGCTGGGCATGGTCTCCCATGTGAAAAGCCGCCTGTACACAGTGCCATGCATTTTTACATTACACTTAAATATCCTGCCTGTCTTTGAGACAGCGTCAGTTGAGAAATTGTATACATATTGCAGATTATATTGTACGAGTAGTCTGCTATATCCTCCGGTCCTTGAACCGTGTGGTGATATACTAGTCCAGTGCAGCTTTACTGTGACATAAATTCTGCATTGCATGTGACTATGTGTGCTTGTACTGCTGTGTGGTTTCACTTTCAGTGTTCCCTGCTATAGTAACATAGTATGTAAGGTTGAAAAAAGACAATTGTCCATCGAGTTCAACATATTTGTGGTCTCCTATGCAAGATTATTTTGTCTAAAATTTTGACTGATGCTGATGTCTGCCGTTGCATTTTATCCCTTTTTATAGTAACTATAGTGCGTGACTATAAAAAAAAAAAAAACAACAACAATATATACAGCGCTTAGGAAACTGGATATGGAAAAAACAAACAATATATTTTATTGTATAGAATTTGTTGCAACACTTAATCTAAAACTTCATAGATGTACATCAGATATATAAAAGAAAAATATATGCATAAAAGAAGTATATATATATATATAAATATATATATATATATGTTAAAAATTTGGGCAAGCACAGCAATTAGTCTGGTATATTACCATGCAAGAAGTAGAGCAGTCAGTTGGTGTATATACTCCAAGGAACTTATGCCACAGTCCTGGGGGCAATTTGCAATGCTGGCAGATGAAAGTCCACAAATTTCTTTGGACAGACCTTTGCTTTGTTCCGAGCAGCAACCCAGTCCTATTTGAAGCTTGGTCTCCTATGTTGTTAGTGGATATCTGTCGAATCCCCGTTTTGGCTTGTGTACGGACTTCTAGGCTTGTTCCAGATATAAAGTAGTGGAGTCTGTAGTGCCCAACTTCTCTTAACCAACGCGTTTCGCTGTACCAACAGCTTTCTCAAGGTATGTGTGCTTGCTGTAGAAGTGCCCTTTTTAAAGGCTGTGCTAATTGCCCATTGTTAGCAGCTGGGGGTGATTTCAGCATCATCAAATAACTTAAAAATAAAACCATATCCAGTTAAAAATGTTAATAAGTGTAGGAGACAAATGTATATATCAATATAAAGTGCTTTTAATACATATCTATTGCAATGTGAAAACGAGTATAAAAGAAAAACATTTCCTGTCTGTGGATCCGATCACATGATCATTTCCTGTGTTTGGAACGCATATTTAACCAATCGTTGGTGGCCTGTGGTGAGTTTCCTGACCATGTGACTAACTGTTTGTAAATACAGCCAGTCTCATGGTCAGCCTGTATCTCCATACGTATGTCTAACTCCGTCCGGCGGCCCGATCACGTGCGTCCGATCACGTGATCCCGCGCCATGACTCGCGCGCGTCGCCGGAAGTATGTCATTCCCTTAGTCTGATGCCGGGAGCGGTCATGTGATCGGACCTTCCAGACCGCATCATTGCCCTTAGTTCAATATATAAATCTATATCCCTCTGTAGAAGCATCTTTAATTATGTTTGCGTATTTCCTACTATAGGTTCTACCAGGGCCGGCAACAGAAATCTAGGGGCCCGTTACACTGATATCTCTGGGGCCCCACTCCCCTCCTTCCCACTCCCTAAATATCCCTAACCTGCATGTGCCAATACAGGCATCACCAAATACAAGTCACTAGATTTGTGCATATACTGAAACACTACAATACATAGATGGAAAACACACAAAAGTGCACTGTGTCCGTTACTGGAGCACAAACACACTCATACACATACCTATATACATACACATCACATATACTGTATACACACACACACACACACACACACACACACACACACATACTGCAAAGCAGACATAGACTGTCCAGGAAGGAGTCACTGTCACCACAGCTAGGGTGTCTCTCTCGTGTGTAGCACTGCGGGGGGGAGGGGCTGCTGCAATCTTCTCCCTCCGAGTGTCACACACCAGTGGACAGGCCGGCAGCGAGAGGTTGTGAACAGCTTCTGGACAGCTCCTCAGCGGAGGCAGGAGACAGGGAAGTGCTGGTGGGCCAGCGTCATGACGTCACGACGTTGGTGCCACGATATGGGACCATACCAAGGGACAGGGTAAGGAGGGGGAGGCGCGGAAGGAGGTATTGCGGCTTCTGACTGGACACTTAATTAATTTTTTAGGTGACTGGCAGCTGGGCAGGCATTCACTTCAAATAGGCAGTGCGTCCTATATTTTATTTCCCTGATTCATGGGGCCCCTCCAACCCTCGGGGCCCGGTACAGGTGTCCCCTTTGACCCCCCCTGTCGCTGGGCCTGGGTTCTACATAGGTATAGATTATCAGACAGTATATATCTTTTTAGACATTGCAGTTTCTATATAAATATATTAGTTGCCAGAGTGTGTCTAGATCACATGACTATATTTGGCCAATAAGCATTCTGACAATTAAGCAGTGTAAACATTAGACAGTATAGGTTTTTTAATACATATAATATACCCTATATTTTCTCATTTTCTTATGGCATTCAGATATTGGTTTGACACATTATATCTTTATATATATATATACCCAAGGGGCTTAGTAGAAGTATATAATTTGATCTTTTTAATTATTTTACTCACTACTGCCATCTTGAGGTTAAGTACCATAATTGTAGATTTAACAATAAAAATGAGTATATATATACATATATACCTCTAGCTGTTAGAATATGATGTCAAATATCTGTCATCTCACAGATGTCATACTTTGGACCATTATCTTAGACTACTATAATACTACATTCAATTCTAATGCCTCATTGAGGCCACTTGGGTATAAAGAGTTTAATTGAAATGTCCAAAAGATCTCTTGCCGACATAATCTGGTAAATCTGTCGCCTCCCCGGTTGGTCGGTGTTATGTGTTCTAATCCAACAAGTGTTAGGGAACTAGGGTCTTTCTTGTGATGATACAAGAAATGTCTTGATACACTATGTTTTGTTAACCCATTCGTAATATTTCTGCGGTGTTCCATAAACCTGGATTTCAGAGCCCTAGTTGTTCTACCCACATACTTTAGGTTACACCCACATTCCAATAAATATACGACCCATGTTGTATTACAATTAATAAAGCTAGAAATATTTATATATTTTTCCTTTGATATTGTATTCACCATTTTAGTTTTATTACGTACATGTGAGCACGTCGTACACCTATTGGCCCCACACTTATAGAATCCATTAGGTTTTGTGGTTAGCCATCCTTTTTCTAATTTTCCATCTGTATCAGCGGGTAAGCTCTTTAGTAAACTAGGAGCTAATATAGTTTTCAAACACTTATTTTTTCTAAAAATAAATTCCGGTTGTGTGGGGAGAATACTCCCCAGGATGGGATCATTCTGGAGCATATGATAATTTTGTTTTATTATATTTTTGATATTATTTGATTTACTATTAAATTTGGATATAAAGGCTAGTTCTCTTTTGCCCGACTGAGTTTTTCCTTTTGGACGAAGGAGAGTATCTCTCTCTATCTTCTCTACTTCAGAGATGGCTTTATTTAAAATATGCTGTGGATAGTCTCGATCTGTAAAAGATTCTATTAGTTTTGTAGCCTGCATTTTAAATGATTGTGTTGAGGAGCAATTCCTTTTGACTCTTAGTAATTGTCCTTTTGGAATATTATTTTTCCAAGATGGGTAGTGAGCACTCCTATAGTTTAGATATGAGTTATGGCCAACATCTTTTAAATAATTAGAAGTATATATATGGTTATCAATTATTTCTAGAGTGATATCCAATAAGTTGATCTTTGAAGTGCTGAAGTTGAAAGTGAAGGTTAAATTAAATGTGTTGGTGTTGAGAGACTTAACTAAATCTGTGAATGTGTCATAGTCCCCGTCCCAAATAAAAAATAGGTCATTGATGTACCGCCCATAGAGGACGAGACGCTCGCCGAGTCCGCCTCCCCAGATGAGGTCCTCTTCGAGTTGACCCACATATTGGTTGGCGTAACTCGGCGCAAATCTCGTCCCCATGGCGGTTCCCATCGTTTGGCGATAGAACGTGTTCGAAAAAAGAAAATAATTGTGAGAAAGAATGAATGTGATAGATTCAACAATAAACTGTCGGTGTCTCTCGGAAAGATCTCCATCGGCAGTTAATATTTGGTTGATGATCTGTACTCCTAATTTATGAGGTATATTAGTATATAGACTGGAAACATCTAAGGTGGCAAAGGCATATGATGGTTTCCAGACAATATTTTGAATGAGTTCTAAAAAATGCATAGTGTCCCTTATGTGGGACCTTAACCGAGAGACACGTGGTTGAAGATGACTGTCTACATATGCTGATAGTGACGAAGTGAGAGAGTGGATACCTGAAATGATAGGACGTCCCGGGGGTGCAGTGAGGGATTTGTGAATTTTTGGTAAATGATAATAAATGGGAATGGTGAGGTGTAATGGAAAGAGAAACTTCAGCTCTTCCTTGGATATCACTCTATCTTGGAGTGACCCTTGTAAAAGATGATGAAGTTCTTTATGATAAAGGGGGGTGGGGTCGCAGCCGAGGACTTCATAGAAGTCTGCATCATGAAGCTGTCGATGAGCCTCTCTGATGTATTCTTCTCTGTCCTGTATCACGAGCCCACCCCCCTTGTCAGCTTCCTTAATGATAATTGATGTATCCTTCATAAGGTTCTTAAGAGCTCGTTTCTCCCATTTATTTAAATTTTGTTTACACTTTTGGCCTGAAGAGCACAGTGTTTTGAAATCTTCTAAGGTAGTTCTATAAAAGGTCTCCACCTGACTGCTTTTGAAACTGATAGGGAAGAAATCGGACTTTACTTTACACTTATTTCTGTCAATATCGTATATTTTTTTAGTAGGAGTCTGTATTTCATTGCCACAATCTAGCTCCTCTAGCATTTCAAGAATAGGGTCATCTGCAGAATCTAGTACAATTGGCATTTCATTAGAACTAAACTTTAGATTCGCCTTTTTTGCGAAGAACCTTTTTCTACAGAGAGTCCGAATATACCTGTTGAGTTCAACATATAAATCAAAAATGTTAGGAGACTCTGTGGGGGGAAATTTGAATCCCTTACATAGAAGTGACATTTCACTGCTTGTTAATTGTTTAGATGATAAATTATATATACTTGCCATGTTATTCTGTAGTTTCTTACTGTTTAATCTCTTAAATTTCTCTTTTTTCCCTCCCCGTCGTCCTCTACACTTGAATCTCTGGGTCTTTTTGGTGTGTGTATGTATTGTTTTTTCTCCTTTATCTCGTCCTTGTACCAATGTGTTCGTTGTTCTAAAAAAGAGGGATCATGGAGATTTCTCTTTCCCTTGTATTGGACCTCCTTGGGCCGTGCTCCTCTTTGTGTATCTCCTCTATTTTGTTGGGTATTATAGGTAGCTCTTGTTGTGGGAATTTCTTCCTGATCCTGATTGTGGGAATCTGTTCTAGGTTGGTTCTCTCTCTCATATTTCTCATACCTTGTTACCTTTTTTCCCCCATATTTAGAATCATTTGGTACATATTTATATTTGTCTCTGTATGATCTATATTCACCATTTTTATAATCGTCTATATCTCGCTTGAATTTCTTGCATTTCATTTCAGTAATGGACAATTCAAATTTAATCACCCTTTCGGAAACTGCACGGTCCTTTTCTATATATTCTGCAGTCGTTTTGTGATTATCAAGTTTTTTCTTTAAAGTATCTATCTCTAATACCAGTGATTCTACTTTCTTATTTCTAAATTTAATGACTAGTTCCATCAAATGTACAGAACATTTGTCTAGGATGTTTTCCCATTCATCTTGGAACTCTGGGATCTCCTGAAAGATAGAGGGCTTGAATAAACTATGCACCATAACCTTGGATATCCTTATCCATTAGGAATTTATCTAACCCATTCTTAAAGGTGTTGACAGAGTCCGCCATTACAACTCCCTCAGGCACGGAATTTCAAACACGTATCGTCCTAACTGTGAAAAAGCCTTTACGCCATATTGTGCGGAATCTCCTCTCCTCTAACCTGAGAGAGTGTCCACGAGTCCTATGTGTTGATTTAGCCAAAAACAGGTCCCGTGCAAGCTCTGTGTATTGTCCCCTTATATATTTGTAGATGTTGATCCTGTCGCCTCTTAGTCTCCTCTTTTCCAATGTAAACATTCCTAGTCTTTAAAAGCAACAACAAGAAAAAATGTGTCTGGCGCTGAGCCTTTCCTAACTATAGCCTCTAAACAGAGAGGACAACCCAAAAACGGCTGCCTTCACAATGTGGACCTGGAAATCCACTCAACATCTAAATGTAAACCTAAAGAAAATATAAGTGAAGGCGCACAAAATATTGATCGACTGCTTTTGTGATACAAATAACTGATTTATTTCGAATTACTGATTAAAAATTAATCTTACATGTAAACAGTATAGCAGAATTAATAACATAAAACCATGAGCTAATAATTAAATCAATTACTCTGTGAGCAAGCAGATGTAAACTCCACACAGATTGCGCTTTAATTGGTAATGCTCCCTTTAAAAGCTTAATTGCAAGCACCTGTGATTGTAAAACCAATTGAGAAAGAATTCTCCTTCAGCCGAAAGTTCTTATACATGTATAAGCAAAGATGGTGTTAGTTCCAAAGCGAATAGTTGTTAATTCACAAAGAAATGAGTTAGTAGTATGTACTCATGCAATTGCAGTGGTTAGAAATAAACTCTCCTTCGGCTGAATGGATATAATATCATGCACCGGTGCTATGGAAAGATTTTTACTTCAAGCAGACTGACTGTTATGTCATGCAAAGAATACTTATGAATGGTGACATGCCACTTTAAAAAGGATGCTGTTCATACTGTTAATGGGGTGTTTGTATATTTATACTTCACCCATCCGTTAGTGTCAGGAGCGCTCCTGGGTTGTGCAAGCCCGTATATCCTCCTGGTGTTTCCTCCTGCCTGGTCCACAGTTCCTGGAATCTTAATATCAGATGCAGGGGATGGGGGACTCGTAGCTGAGCCTACGGGATTCTTGCGCTGCCACAGACTGTGTGAAGGTGGACTGTCTGCACGTGTCGCGTCCCGCGACTTCCGGGTTCGGGCTTCCGGCTTCCGGACTTTGCGTTCCACTTGCGGTTCACAGAAAATTGGTCAGCTGACGCGTTTCTCCGCCCACAACAATGGCGGTTTCATCTACGGGATTCTTGCAGCGCAAGAATCCCGTAGGCTCAGCTACGAGTCCCCCATCCCCTGCATCTGATATTAAGATTCCAGGAACTGTGGACCAGGCAGGAGGAAACACCAGGAGGATATACGGGCTTGCACAACCCAGGAGCGCTCCTGACACTAACGGATGGGTGAAGTATAAATATACAAACACCCCATTAACAGTATGAACAGCATCCTTTTTAAAGTGGCATGTCACCATTCATAAGTATTCTTTGCATGACATAACAGTCAGTCTGCTTGGAGTAAAAATCTTTCCATAGCACCGGTGCATGATATTATATCCATTCAGCCGAAGGAGAGTTTATTTCTAACCACTGCAATTGCATGAGTACATACTACTAACTCATTTCTTTGTGAATTAACAACTATTCGCTTTGGAACTAACACCATCTTTGCTTATACATGTATAAGAACTTTCGGCTGAAGGAGAATTCTTTCTCAATTGGTTTTACAATCACAGGTGCTTGCAATTAAGCTTTTAAAGGGAGCATTACCAATTAAAGCGCAATCTGTGTGGAGTTTACATCTGCTTGCTCACAGAGTAATTGATTTAATTATTAGCTCATGGTTTTATGTTATTAATTCTGCTATACTGTTTACATGTAAGATTAATTTTTAATCAGTAATTCGAAATAAATCAGTTATTTGTATCACAAAAGCAGTCGGTCAATATTTTGTGCGCCTTCACTTATATTCCTAGTCTTTCAAGCCTTTCCTTGTATTCAAGCGTCTCCATGCCCTTAAGTAGTTTGGTCGCCCGCCTCTGAACCTTTTCTAGCTCCAGGATATCCTTTTTGTAGTATGGTGCCCAGAATTGTACACAGTATTCAAGGTGTGGCCTCACTAGTGATTTATATAACGGGAGTATAACACCCTCGTCCCTTGCATCAATTCCCCGTTTTATGCATGCTAATATCTCATTAGCCTTCTTTGCTGCAATCCTACTTTGGGTACTACTGCTTAGTTTGCTATCTATGAGAACACCTAAGTCCTTTTCCTGTACAGAATCCCCTAATTTTACCCCATTTAATATGTAGGTGTTATTTTTGTTCTTGCTACCACAGTGCATTACCTTACACTTGTCTGTGTTGAAGCGCATTCTCCATTTGGCTGCCCATGCTTCTAATGTAACTAAGTCGTTATGAAGAGACTCAGCATCCTCCTCCGTATTTATAGCCTTACACAATTTGGTATCATCTGCAAAAATTGACACCATGCTCTCTAGACCTTCTGTTAGGTCGTTAATGAAAATGTTGAACAAAAGCAGTCCTAATACCGAGCCTTGTGGCACACCATTTATTTAACACTTCAGTCCAATTTGAAAGAGATCCATTAACCACAACGCGCTGCTCCCTATTATCTAACCAATTCTTGACCCAAGTGCATATTGTGCTTCCTAGCCCTATTTCTTGTAGCTTGTAGATAAGTTGCATGGTACTGTGTCGAAAGCTTTGTCAAAGTCTAAAAAGATTACATCCACCTCTTTACCCTGATCGAGGTTTGCACTAGAGATGAGCGCCTGAAATTTTTCGGGTTTTGTGTTTTGGTTTTGGGTTCGGTTCCGCGGCCGTGTTTTGGGTTCGACCGCGTTTTGGCAAAACCTCACCGAATTTTTTTTGTCGGATTCGGGTGTGTTTTGGATTCGGGTGTTTTTTTCAAAAAACCCTAAAAAACAGCTTAAATCATAGAATTTGGGGGTCATTTTGATCCCATATTATTATTAACCTCAAAAACCATAATTTCCACTCATTTTCAGTCTATTCTGAATACCTCACACCTCACAATATTATTTTTAGTCCTAAAATTTGCACCGAGGTCGCTGGATGACTAAGCTAAGCGACCCTAGTGGCCGACACAAACACCTGGCCCATCTAGGAGTGGCACTGCAGTGTCACGCAGGATGGCCCTTCCAAAAAACACTCCCCAAACAGCACATGACGCAAAGAAAAAAAGAGGTGCAATGAGGTAGCTGTGTGACTAAGCTCAGCGACCCAAGTGCCCGACACAAACACCTGGCCCATCTAGGAGTGGCACTGCAGTGTCACGCAGGATGTCCCTTCCAAAAAACCCTCCCCAAACAGCACATGACGCAAAGAAAAAAAGAGGCGCAATGAGGTAGCTCTGTGAGTAAGATTAGCGACCCTAGTGGCCGACACAAACACCGGGCCCATCTAGGAGTGGCACTGCAGTGTCACGCAGGATGTCCCTTCCAAAAAACCCTCCCCAAACAGCACATGACGCAAAGAAAAATAAAAGAAAAAAGAGGTGCAAGATGGAATTGTCCTTGGGCCCTCCCACCCACCCTTATGTTGTATAAACAGGACATGCACACTTTAACCAACCCATCATTTCAGTGACAGGGTCTGCCACACGACTGTGACTGATATGACGGGTTGGTTTGGACCCCCACCAAAAAAGAAGCAATTAATCTCTCCTTGCACAAACTGGCTCTACAGAGGCAAGATGTCCACCTCATCATCATCCTCCGATATATCACCGTGTACATCCCCCTCCTCACAGATTATCAATTCGTCCCCACTGGAATCCACCATCTCAGCTCCCTGTGTACTTTGTGGAGGCAATTGCTGCTGGTCAATGTCTCCGCGGAGGAATTGATTATAATTCATTTTAATGAACATCATCTTCTCCACATTTTCTGGATGTAACATCGTACGCCGATTGCTGACAAGGTGAGCGGCGGCACTAAACACTCTTTCGGAGTACACACTTGTGGGAGGGCAACTTAGGTAGAATAAAGCCAGTTTGTGCAAGGGCCTCCAAATTGCCTCTTTTTCCTGCCAGTATAAGTACGGACTGTGTGACGTGCCTACTTGGATGCGGTCACTCATATAATCCTCCACCATTCTTTCAATGTTGAGAGAATCATATGCAGTGACAGTAGACGACATGTCCGTAATCGTTGTCAGGTCCTTCAGTCCGGACCAGATGTCAGCATCAGCAGTCGCTCCAGACTGCCCTGCATCACCGCCAGCGGGTGGGCTCGGAATTCTGAGCCTTTTCCTCGCACCCCCAGTTGCCGGAGAATGTGAAGGAGGAGATGTTGACAGGTCGCGTTCCGCTTGACTTGACAATTTTGTCACCAGCAGGTCTTTGCACCCCAGCAGACTTGTGTCTGCCGGAAAGAGAGATCCAAGGTAGGTTTTAAATCTAGGATCGAGCACGGTGGCCAAAATGTAGTGCTCTGATTTCAACAGATTGACCACCCGTGAATCCTTGTTAAGCGAATTAAGGGCTGCATCCACAAGTCCCACATGCCTAGCGGAATCGCTCCCTTAATGCTCCTTCTTCAATGCCTCCAGCTTCTTCTGCAAAAGCCTGATGAGGGGAATGACCTGACTCAGGCTGGCAGTGTCTGAACTGACTTCACGTGTGGCAAGTTCAAAGGGCATCAGAACCTTGCACAACGTTGAAATCATTCTCCACTGCACTTGAGACAGGTGCATTCCACCTCCTATATCGTGCTCAATTGTATAGGCTTGAATGGCCTTTTGCTGCTCCTCCAACCTCTGAAGCATATAGAGGGTTGAATTCCACCTCGTTACCACTTCTTGCTTCAGATGATGGCAGGGCAGGTTCAGTAGTTTTTGGTGGTGCTCCAGTCTTCTGTACGTGGTGCCTGTACGCCGAAAGTGTCCCGCAATTCTTCTGGCCACCGACAGCATCTCTTGCACGCCCCTGTCGTTTTTTAAAAAATTCTGCACCACCAAATTCAAGGTATGTGCAAAACATGGGACGTGCTGGAATTTGCCCATATTTAATGCACACACAATATTGCTGGCGTTGTCCGATGCCACAAATCCACAGGAGAGTCCAATTGGGGTAAGCCATTCTGCGATGATCTTCCTCAGTTGCCGTAAGAGGTTTTCAGCTGTGTGCGTATTCTGGAAAGCGGTGATACAAAGCGTAGCCTGCCTAGGAAAGAGTTGGCGTTTGCGAGATGCTGCTACTGGTGCCGCCGCTGCTGTTCTTGCGGCGGGAGTCCATACATCTACCCAGTGGGCTGTCACAGTCATATAGTCCTGACCCTGCCCTGCTCCACTTGTCCACATGTCCGTGGTTAAGTGGACATTGGGTACAACTGCATTTTTTAGGACACTGGTGAGTCTTTTTCTGACGTCCGTGTACATTCTCGGTATCGCCTGCCTACAGAAGTGGAACCTAGATGGTATTTGGTAACGGGGGCACACTGCCTCAATAAATTGTCTAGTTCCCTGTGAACTAACGGCGGATACCGGACGCACGTCTAACACCAACATAGTTGTCAAGGACTCAGTTATCCGCTTTGCACTAGGATGACTGCTGTGATATTTCATCTTCCTCGCAAAGGACTGTTGGACAGTCAATTGCTTACTGGAAGTAGTACAAGTGGGCTTACGACTTCCCCTCTGGGATGACCATCGACTCCCAGCAGCAACAACAGCAGCGCCAGCAGCAGTAGGCGTTACACGCAAGGATGCATCGGAGGAATCCCAGGCAGGAGAGGACTCGTCAGAATTGCCAGTGACATGGCCTGCAGGACTATTGGCATTCCTGGGGAAGGAGGAAATTGACACTGAGGGAGTTGGTGGGGTGGTTTGCGTGAGCTTGGTTACAAGAGGAAGGGATTTACTGGTCAGTGGACTGCTTCCGCTGTCGGCCCAAGTTTTTGAACTTGTCACTGACTTATTATGAATGCGCTGCAGGTGACGTATAAGGGAGGATGTTCCGAGGTGGTTAACGTCCTTACCCCTACTTATTACAGCTTGACAAAGGGAACACACGGCTTGACACCTGTTGTCCGCATTTCTGGTGAAATACTTCCACACCGAAGAGCTGATTTTTTTTGGTATTTTCACCAGGCATGTCAACGGCCCTATTCCTCCCACGGACAACAGGTGTCTCCCCGGGTGCCTGACTTAAACAAACCACCTCACCATCAGAATCCTCCTGGTCAATTTCCTCCCCAGCGCCAGCAACACCCATATCCTCCTCATCCTGGTGTACTTCAACACTGACATCTTCAATCTGACTATCAGGAACTGGACTGCGGGTGCTCCTTCCAGCACTTGCAGGGGGCGTGCAAATGGTGGAAGGCGCATGCTCTTCACGTCCAGTGTTGGGAAGGTCAGGCATCGCAACCGACACAATTGGACTCTCCTTGTGGATTTGGGATTTCGAAGAACGCACAGTTCTTTGCGGTGCTACTGCTTTTGCCAGCTTGAGTCTTTTCATTTTTCTAGCGAGAGGCTGAGTGCCTCCATCCTCATGTGAAGCTGAACCACTAGCCATGAACATAGGCCAGGGCCTCAGCCGTTCCTTGCCACTCCGTGTGGTAAATGGCATATTGGCAAGTTTACGCTTCTCCTCCGACAATTTTATTTTAGGTTTTGGAGTCCTTTTTTTACTGATATTTGGTGTTTTGGATTTGACATGCTCTGTACTATGACATTGGGCATCGGCCTTGGCAGACGACGTTGCTGGCATTTCATCGTCTCGGCCATGACTAGTGGCAGCAGCTTCAGCACGAGGTGGAAGTGGATCTTAATCTTTCCCTAATTTTGGAACCTCAACATTTTTGTTCTCCATATTTTAATAGGCACAACTAAAAGGCACCTCAGGTAAACAATGGAGATGGATGGATACTAGTATACAATTATGGATGGACTGCCGAGTGCCGACACAGAGGTAGCTACAGCCGTGGACTACCGTACTGTACTGTGTCTGCTGCTAATATAGACTGGTTGATAAAGAGATGTAGTAGTAGTATGTATGTATAAAGAAGAAAGAAAAAAAAACCACGGGTAGGTGGTATACAATTATGGACGGACTGCCGAGTGCCGACACAGAGGTAGCTACAGCCGTGGACTACCGTACTGTACTGTGTCTGCTGCTAATATAGACTGGTTGATAAAGAGATGTAGTAGTAGTAGTATGTATGTATAAAGAAGAAAGAAAAAAAAAACATGGGTAGGTGGTATACAATTATGGACGGACTGCCCAGTGCCGACACAGAGGTAGCTACAGCCGTGGACTACCGTACTGTACTGTGTCTGCTGCTAATATAGACTGGTTGATAAAGAGATGTAGTAGTAGTATGTATGTATAAAGAAGAAAGAAAAAAAAACCACGGGTAGGTGGTATACAATTATGGACGGACTGCCCAGTGCCGACACAGAGGTAGCTACAGCCGTGGACTACCGTACTGTACTGTGTCTGCTGCTAATATAGACTGGTTGATAAAGAGATGTAGTAGTAGTAGTATGTATGTATAAAGAAGAAAGAAAAAAAAACCACGGGTAGGTGGTATACAATTATGGACGGACTGCCGAGTGCCGACACAGAGGTAGCTACAGCCGTGGACTACCGTACTGTACTGTGTCTGCTGCTAATATAGACTGGTTGATAAAGAGATGTAGTAGTAGTATGTATGTATAAAGAAGAAAGAAAAAAAAACACGGGTAGGTGGTATACAATTATGGACGGACTGCCGAGTGCCGACACAGAGGTAGCTACAGCCGTGAACTACCGTACTGTGTCTGCTGCGACTGGATGATAAATAATGATATAAAAAATATATATATATCACTACTGCAGCCGGACAGGTATATATTATATAATGACGGACCTGCTGGACACTGTCTGTCAGCAGAATGAGTTTTTTATAGAATAAAAAAAAAAACACCACACAAGTGAAGTCACACGACGAGTGTTTAACTTTTTCAGGCAATCACAATATAGTATACTATACTACTAACTATACTGGTGGTCAGGTCACTGGTCAGTCACACTGGCAGTGGCACTCCTGCAGCAAAAGTGTGCACTGTTTAATTTTAATAATAATATGTACTCCTGGCTCCTGCTATAACCTATAACTGGCACTGCAGTGCTCCCCAGTCTCCCCCACAATTATAAGATGTGTGAGCTGAGCACAGTCAGATACGAGTGTTTAACTTTTTCAGGCAATCACAATATAGTATACTATACTACTAACTATACTGGTGGTCAGTGTGGTCAGGTCACTGGTCAGTCACACTGGCAGTGGCACTCCTGCAGCAAAAGTGTGCACTGTTTAATTTTAATAATAATATGTACTCCTGGCTCCTGCTATAACCTATAACTGGCACTGCAGTGCTCCCCAGTCTCCCCCACAATTATAAGATGTGTGAGCTGAGCACAGTCAGATATATACATAGATGATGCAGCACACTGGGCTGAGCAGTGCACACAGATATGGTATGTGACTGAGTCACTGTGTATCGTTTTTTTCAGGCAGAGAACGGATATATTAAATAAAACTGCACTGTCTGGTGGTCACTGTGGTCAGTCACTAGTAAACTCTGCACTCTCTACAGTTCTACAGTACTCCTAAGCTCCAGTAAATCAGGTCAATCTCTCTCTCTCTCTCTTCTAATCTAAATGGAGAGGACGCCAGCCACGTCCTCTCCCTATCAATCTCAATGCACGTGTGAAAATGGCGGCGACGCGCGGCTCCTTATATAGAATCCGAGTCTCGCGAGAATCCGACAGCGTCATGATGACGTTCGGGCGCGCTCGGGTAAACCGAGCAAGGCGGGAAGATCCGAGTCGCTCGGACCCGTGAAAAAAAACATGAAGTTCGTGCGGGTTCGGATTCAGAGAAACCGAACCCGCTCATCTCTAGTTTGCACTTACTGTTTCATAAAAGCCAAGTAAGTTGGTTTGACAGGATCTGTCCTTCACAAATCCATGTTGATTCCTTTTAATGACTTTATTGGCTTCAAGGAACTTCTGAATACTATCCCTTAGAATACCTTCCAGTACTTTCCCCACTATAGATGTAAGACTAACTGGTCTATAATTACCCAGTTCAGTTTTACTTCCCTTTTTGAGTATAGGTACTACTTCCGCTATACACCAGTCTTTGGGAACCATATCTAATATAACTGAATCCTTAAAGATCAAAAATAGCGGTTTTGCAAGTTCAGAGTGAAGCTGCATTAGAACCCTTGGGTGAATTCCATCGGGTCCCGGTGACTATTTAATCTTTAAATGTTTTAATCGGTCATAGACTACCTCCACACTTAAATAAGTACCTATCAGTGGGATATTCTCATTATTGAGATTGTGTGTTAGTCCCTGAATTGGGTCCTCTCTAGTAAATACTGTTGAAAAAAACTCATTTAGTATGTCCGCTACGTCATTGTCATTTTTGATTAAGACTCCCAACTTGTCTTTTACAGGGCCTATACACTCCTTCTTTAATCTCTTGCTATTAATGTATTTAAAGAATTTTATGGGATTCACTTTGCTTTCCTTTGCTACTAGTTTTTCAGTTTCCACTTTAGCCGCTCTTATTTCTTTTTCTCTAACGTCCTAGAGGATGCTGGGGACTCTGTAAGGACAATGGGGATAGACGGGCTCCGCAGGAGACATGGGCACTTTAAGAAAGACTTTAGTTCTGGGTGTGCACTGGCTCCTCCCTCTATGCCCCTCCTCCAGACCTCAGTTTGATACTGTGCCCAGTGGAGACTGGGTGCTTTTCAGGAGCTCTCCTGAGCTTTCTGACAGAAAGTATTTTGTTAGGTTTTTTATTTTCAGGGAGCACTGCTGGCAACAGACTCCCTGCATCGAGGGACTGAGGGGAGAGAAGCAGCCCTACTCTCTGAGTTGCAAGGTCCTGCTTCTTAGGCTACTGGACACCATTAGCTCCAGAGTGATTGGTACGCAGGATCTCACCCTCGCCGTCCGGCCCAGAGCCACGCCGCCGTCCCCCTCGCAGAGCCGGAAGATAGAAGCTGGGTGAGTATGAGAAGAAAAGAAGACTTCAGAGGCGGCAGAAGACTTCACGATCTTCACTGAGGTAACGCACAGCACTGCAGCTGTGCGCCATTGCTCCCATACACCTCACATACTCCGGTCACTGTAAGGGTGCAGGGCGCCGTGGGGGGGGGCACCCTGGGCAGCAATATAAACCTTGTTTTGGCAAAAATATAACATATATACAGCTGGGCACTGTATATATGTATGAGCCCCTGCCAATTTTACAGTTTAAGCGGGACAGAAGCCCGCCACGGAGGGGGCGGGCCTTCTCCCTCAGCACTCACCAGTGCCATTTTTTCTCCACAGCACCACTGAGAGGAAGCTCCCCGGACTTTCCCCTGCTTATACCACGGTAGACAAGAGGGTTGAAAAGAGAGGAGGGGCACATAATTCGGCGCAAATTACATACAGCAGCGCTACTGGGTAAACATTAAGTTACTGTGTTATTCCTGGGTTATATAGCGCTGGGGTGTGTGCTGGCATACTCTCTCTCTGTCTCTACAAAGGGCCTTGTGGGGGAACTGTCTTTAGAAAGGGCATTCCCTGTGTGTGTGGTGTGTCGGTATGCGTGTGTTGACATGTCGGAGGAAGAAGGCTATGTTAGAGAGGAGCGGGAGCAAATGAATGTGGTGTCTCCGCCGACACCTGACTGGATGGATATGTGGAAGGTTTTAAATGCTAGTGTAAACTCATTGCACAAAAGATTAGACAAGGCTGAAGCTTTGGGACAGTCAGGGTCTCAACCCATGCCTGATCTTATGTCGCAGGGACCGTCAGGGTCTCATAAGCGCCCACTATCCCAGATTGTTCACACAGATACCGACACGGATTCTGACTCCAGTGTCGATTACGATGATGCAAAGTTACAGCCAAAATTGGCAAAATCCATTCGATATATGATTATGGCAATAAAAGATGTTTTACACATCACAGAGGAACCCCCTGTCCCTGACAAGAGGGTACATATGTACAAGGGAAAGAAGCCTGAGGTAACCTTTCCCCCATCACACGAGCTGAACGAGTTATGTGAAAAAGCTTGGGAATCTCCAGATAAAAGACTGCAGATTTCCAAAAGGATTCTTATGGCGTATCCTTTCCCGTCAGCGGATAGGTTACGATGGGAATCCTCCCCTAGGGCGGACAAAGCATTAACACGCTTATCCAAGAAGGTAGCCCTCCCATCCCAGGATACGGCTACCCTCAAAGATTCTGCTGACCGCAAACAGGAGGTTACCCTGAAGTCCATTTATACACATTCAGGTACCTTACTCAGACCGGCAATTGCGTCGGCCTGGGTGTGTAGTGCTGTAGCGGTATGGACGGATACCTTATCTGAGGGGATGGATACCCTAGATAAGGATACTATTTTATTGACCCTGGGACATATAAGAGATGCTATCCTATATATGGGAGATGCTCAAAGAGACATTAGTCTACTGGGTTCTAGAATAAACGCTATGTCGATTTCTGCCAGAAGAGTCCTATGGACACGGCAATGGACAGGTGATGCCGACTCAAAAAGGCATATGGAGGTTTTACCTTACAGGGGTGAGGAATTGTTTGGGGAAGGTCTCTCGGACCTAGTCTCCACAGCTACGGCTGGAAAATCAAATGTTTTACCTTATGTTCCCTAACAGCATAAGAAAGCTCCGCATTATCAAATGCAGTCCTTTCGGTCACAAAGAAACAATAAAGAAAACTCGGTTGTTGGAACCCCAACTTACGCCGAGCGTGACATTTCCACCATGACAGGACGGTTCTCCGAATTCGACCCAGTTACTTACCTAAAGTGGTATCATTTCACCTTAACTAAGAAATTGTGGTTTCAGCCTTTATCTCGTCGAACTTGTCGGCTAAAGATAGTTCTTTAGATGTGGTTAGGGCTCTCCGTGTCTATGTGGACAGGACTGTCTCCATTAGACGGTCTGATGCCTTCTTTGTCCTGTTTGGATTCCACAAACGTGGCTGGCCTGCAAATAAGCAAACTCTGGCCAGATGGATTAGAATGGTGATTGCACATGCTTACGAGCAAGCTGGTAATCCAGCTCCAGCTTCGATTAAGGCCCATTCTACCCAGTCTGTTGGACTTTCTTGGGCGGCCTGCCGTGACGCGTCCGCAGAACAATTGTGCAAGGCGTCTACGTGGTCCTCAGTGAACACGTTTCTTAGGTTCTATGCTTTTGTTACCTTTGCCTCCCAGGATGCTTCCTTTGGATGCCGGATTCTCACATCCGCTAAGACGTATCCCCTCCCTTGAGGAAATACGTTAGGACATCCCTGATGTTTCCCTGTAGAAACATGTGTACCCTGCTGCAGAAAACAAGTGTTATGGTAGACTTACCATTATTAACACTCTTTCTGCGAAGTACACAGGGTTCCACAGTGCGCCCACCCTGACGCACCTAGCTTCTTTGGTTTTGTATGGCATTAGCCACTGGTACCTTCTCCTGTCGTGAGAATGTGTTTTTATGTGACTAACATCTGCCTTCTCTCTTTCCTGCTTCCTGCATTGGACTGGTTAACAAAACAGCTCACAGTGCCTGGAAGCGGGGTTATAGAGGAGGCCCCTATGCATCCTGGGATAGCTAAAGTTTTCCTGTTGGTGCCTATGGATCCAGATCCACTCTACACCCTGATGTTTCCCATTGGAACCCAGTGTTCTTCGCAGAAAGAGTGTTAACAATGGTAAGTCTACCATAACACTCCTTTTTTATTTTTTTATTCAAATACATTTTAGAAAGTAGTGTGTCCCCTCTAAAGGAGCAACCAGCATTTCCAGGTTAAGCTTTTGACAATATAATCGGGTGCCAATGTCATAAAATAAACCACTTCAGCCTGCTCAGTATAGGACTCAAATCCCTTGGAGAATAAATATTATGCCCTCCTCCCATGATAATTGGCTTATTGCTGAATAGCACTGGGGCTCTCCCAAGCACCCATGGTGCTGTGGGTAAGAGGTTAATGAGCAGAGCATACCAGAGATTTAGGAACTACAAACACCAGCATGCCCTGGAAGAAGGTCCACTGAAACATGCAGTTCTGCAACAGTATCTAATAAAAATACACACAATAATAAAAAAAATGAAAAACATTATTTAATATCAAAGCACTATTAAATATTAGTTTACCTTAGTATCATTCATTTGAATCCAAAGGGATCTTCTGTATTAAGAAGTCTCTATGCACTCAACCAATGAGAGTCATTTTCCAATACTTCCACCAATCACATTTTAGCCGTTGGGATTAACTGGACACATGTTCATTCACTGTCTTCACTGCACTTCAAGGAGGAAGTTGTGGTCATCATACATTATTTGTTATTTTTATGAAATAAAGTTTGACTTAAGTCCAACTCTAAATCTGCCCAGTAATGTGGCATTTTGTGCTTGTTGTTTTTGTGATATCTTTTATTTATATGGAAAAAGATAAAAAGTTATACTGAATCAAAACACTTACCAGCCTACATTTGAATAAAAGAACCCTCTCACAATTCTATATATTATTCCAAATTAAGCACTTACAGTACAAGTCCTATTATAAGTAACTGTGCTGAATCATCATAGCACAAATAAAATATATTTCTAATTACTGCACTCAATCATAAGGGGATTTCAGAGGAAACATAAGATCATTATGATTCATCTTATTATCAACCGACAACTCCGGAAAATAATTTCTCAGAAAGTATTGGAAAATCATTTGCAATAGAAGATGCACTAATTCAGGAATATTAGTAATGAGAAGGAAGGGATTTTAGATTAATTCCTGATAATATAAGAGATCAGGACACCTCTGTGACTAGTATAAAAAAGTATGTATTATATGGTTTATCTTTCTAGAACTTATCTGTTGTCTTGTGGCATTTAACCACTTAACTGGCACAGTCAGATCACACGCGACTACGCTGCCCCCCAGTGTCCCCCTCAATTTTTGACAAAGAAATCCATTGTGCAGATACGCATAATATAATACTAGGTGATTCATTGCGCCCTGTTCACACCATCGTAAGGGGCTACGCCCCCTTAACCCTTGCACACCCTTGTGGCGTGCAATATTTTTACTATATGGAGCATTACCTCCAATCATAATTGTGTGAGTGGTTATATATTGCACAGACAAAGGGCTTGCAATGGTTAAGAGGTCGTAGCCTCTTGCAATGGTGTAAACAGCGCAAGCAGGGCCTGATGAATCACCTAGTAGGTGCTGTGGTTGGGAGAGTGGTGGGTGCAGGGGAGATGCGGATGGGGGAGTGGGTGCGGGAGGGGCGGTTGCGGGGATGCCGCGGGTGGGGGAGGGGCTGGTGCGGTGATGCCGTGGGTGGGGGAGGGGCGGGTGCCGTGGGTGGGGGAGGGGTGAGTGCTGTGGTGCCACAGGTGGGTGAGGGGCGGGTGTGGGAGTGCTGAGGGTGGGGGTCCGGAGCCACCGTGGGTGGTTGAGGGGGGTGGGGGTGCCGTGGATGGGGACCGGAGGTACTGCGAGTGGGGGAGGGGCGGGTAATGCTTCTCCTCCTGGAAGCAGCTAAACTGCTGTCCTCCCTTTGGCAGTGGCTCTCCCGGAGACTTGCACAGCGCCGCATTACAAAGAAGAAGATGTACTAAATAAACTACAGCTCCCAGCAGCCCTTAGCGCTGGAATGATCCTGTGCTAAGGGCTGCTGGGAGCTGTAGATTATTTAGTGCGTCTACTTCCCCGTAATGCGATGCGTTGGGACACCGGCGCTAACAATAGTGACTTGCTGGCAGAACTGATTGACTCGCTGAATCAATGTAAAAGTGACACTACACACCCACTGCACTGCGCAGTACTGTCACCTTTTACATTGATTCAGCGTCCAGACATTACCGTCCGCGATATCACCCACTCTATCCATTACATTAGCCATCTCGGGTCTTCCAGGCCAACAGGCCAGGTGCTGTGTTGCGGAGTCAGGTCCTCTAGGGATCTGGGCGCAGCTGTGGCTGGGAGGCACTTCTGTGACATCACGCGCAGAGGAGGCTCCGGGGCTCAGAGAGTATGCGGCACAGAGAGGGCTATGAAAGCCTTCCGCTGCGCCGCTTTCATACACATCTATGCCGGTGGCAGAAGCATCTTTTGTTCCACCTGCACCGCTGCTAGGGAGTGGGGATTGTTGATGCCGGAGGGGGCAGGCGGACTGGCAGCAGTACATAGGACGCTGCAGTTAAAGGATTCCCCCCCCCCCCCCATTTACAGTGCAGAGACTTGCTCCATACTCTCCAATTGTACCTTTTTGGCAGGTACAGTACCTTTTTTTTATGGTCTGTACCGATTTCTGGCTCTCCCAACTTCCATTGAAAGTTCAAACGCATGTGCAGCCGAGCGGTACAAAAAAGTTTTGTGCAGTTTCAGAGTAGCTCAGAACTTACTCAGCCGCTGCGATCACTTCAGCCTGCTCTGGCCCGAAATTGACTTCAAACACCTGCCAAATGATTCGACATGCCTGTATTTTCCCAACCACTCCCAGAAAACGGTCAGTTGCCACCCACAAACGTCCTCTTCCTGTCAATGTCCTTGCGAATGGCTATGCGAATGGATTCTTAGTTTAATCCATCGTTCAGCAATGATCCACTTTGTACCTGTACGACGCGCTTGCGCATTGCGGTGCATACGCATGCGCAGTTCTGACCCGATCGCAGCGCAGCAGAAAATCCTAGTGTGCGATCAGGTCGGAATGACCCCTTTATGTGTAAATTGTTGGAAGGTATGTTGCTGCAGATGGAGTGGGCCTATTTTGTGGTGTGGGCCTGGACCTGCAGCTCCATCAGCCCCATTGTTAATCCTGCTCTGGGAATAGACAGCAGCCAAAGGGCAGAGCCTCCCATTGGATGTAACCTGTGTGGGAGGGCGTTTCTTACCCAATGAGCTGTAGACTGGGTGTGATAGACCTGCTGATAACCCAATGAGAGCTCCTAGCCACGCCCAGCGTTATACACACAGTCACAGAGTGACAGATCTGGGCTATTATATAGGAGATTGAAATATTAAAAAATACTTTTTAAAGTATATTACATTAAATGTAAAAAATAAAATTACTGTAAGTGGGTAAATAATAAATACACTACTACCAATATGTATACCTCTTTATCATGGAATTGTAGACATGTATAGGTGACAGAATGAAAGCTTAATATAATCCAAGCAATAAACTGCACTCCTGGAGATTGCAATAAACATAATATTTATTTGCATAAACAAATAAAGTAATATGCTTATTGCAATCTCCTGGAGTGCCGTCTTTTCCTTGGATTACATCATAATACTGCCATCATTTCAGCAGCCATTAGTAACATTTATGTATATGTATGTGTATTATACACTGATAGTGACGATAAGTGAGTGCTACACCTGTTGGCATGGTATATCATGCATGAAATCATAGTGCCAATCACATGTCCAGCTTGTCTGGGATGAGTGGAATTGACAGCATCGAGGAATGGCGAAGTCCCTTTAAAAACTGAAGAGCAAAACCAAATTTTGGCTGTGCAGTCAACATCATACTAATAATAATTCTCCAATGGCAGAGTTAAATATTTTATTACATGTAATTTTCAAAGTCATTTAAAAATAAAAAGTAATTGTGAAACATGCAATATCACAAGAGAGCGCTAGATACCGATCATTACTATATAAACATTTTATTCAATCAGATAAAATAAAAGCATAAATAATGCAATGCATATTGTCATAAAAGAATTATTCTCACTGCTGATATTATTTACACGCTGCCATATACTGTATCCCAATTGTATATTGCACAGATGTCCACATCCAAAAGACCAGTGTAGCTGGTTCTCTCCAAAGCAAATTATAAAGTCCCAATTTGTTTTGGGAATGTGAATGGTGTTCACTAGATGGTGAATGTTCAGCTGTATAAACGATGAGCGCTATGCTACTAACCGCCAAACAATTTTGTGCTCACCACTTATTCCTTACAGTCTAATGTGAGGCTGGCTGTCAGCATGCGGAATCCGTTGTGGTTGGTGGGAGCGGCGGTGTTCTATTCAGTTCACCGGGGAGGGAGGGCGCCGTTCGTATCTGCAGAATTCAGGCAGTTTGCTGTGTGCTGGAGTCCGAACTGTGGTGCTGTGCTTGTGTAGATCTCAGGGAAAAACAGCAGCGTGAGATGTCCTTAACATGTTTCTCCGTGAAAATCAAACCACGGTTTCATCATAAGGTTCATTTAAAAATAACATTAAGGATGACAATAAAATATATGGAATAATACAGGTTGAGTATCCCATATCCAAATATTCCGAAATACGTAATATTCCGAAATACAGAATTTTTTGGTTGAGATAGTGAAACCTTTGTTTTCTGATGGCTCAGTTTACACAAACTTTGTTTAATTCACAAAGTTATAAAACATATTGTATTAAATTACCTTCAGGCTGTGTGTATGAGGTGTATATGAAACATAAATAAATTGTGTGCTTATACTTAGGTCCCATCTGTCACAACTGAGGGCTGGTGACCGTGACTGGAAGCCTCAGTTGTAGGGGCTGAGGTATATGTGTACCTGGGAGGCAGTACAGGGTTCTCGGACATGCAGGGAACCTTTAGTACAAATGCCCGAAGGCGTGACCACGACAACAAGGGAAAGTTCAAAGGTTTTATTAAACACAGTTCAGAGGAATACTGATGACTTGGTACTGGTAATAGGAAACACAGTTCAGAGAAATACTTGGGATTGATGACGGAACACCGATGGTGACATTGAATCGATGACGGAACACCGATGGTTACTTTGGGATCGTTGGTAAGCTTTGAGTGAAGCTGGGGTTCGCAGATAGAAATGCACTATTGTACTTAGAAGCACAGGTGAAGCATGAAGTGATGCTGGGGATCGCTGGAGAAAAAGCTGGAGAATGGCTACTGGGAAGCCGGAGTTCAGACACAGGTGAATCAGGGTAGACTGTAGAGGGTTAATCACTGGAGTGTCGGGTTACACTGCAGAGTATAATCACCAGGGAGTCAGGCTGTACTGCAAAGAAAGTCCATGGGAGAACTGCACACTGGAATCAATGAAGACAATTGAAGTACTGACATCTTTCCACCCCAGGAACAGGATATTTATACCTGCTGGGAAGCAGGGATTGGCTGGCTGATTAACCAGAGACCAGAGTGCAGCTGCTGTGTAATCAGGCTGAGAGCAGAGTGCAGCTGATAGGCTGAAAGGTAACATGTGATTAGGAAAACATGGCTGCACCCATGGTAGCTTTTGGAGGGAAAGATTGTTTGTAACTTGAATGTGAGCTTTAACCATGAAGCTGCCAGAATCACAGTAAAGAGATTTGAGACAATGAGATGCAGCGTGCTGCACACAGACAGTGCAGATGGAATCCAGGCTTTGAACACTGGGACAGTCTCAGGAGGCATTTGGAAGGTAAACACTGATAAGGAATTACCTAGATCGTGACAGCATCGCCATGATATCTCATTATGGTATGCAATTATTCCAAAACGCGGAAAAATCCGATTTCCAAAAACTTCTGGTCCCAAGCATTTTGGATAAGGGATACTCAACCTGTATAATAATGACAGAGGTTATAAGTATTGTAAGCTATGTATAGGTGAAGCTCAGATAATTAGACTATCATGCAAAAGTTCATTTATTTCACTAATTCAACTTAAACGGTGAAACTAATATATTATGTATATACTCATTATATGCAAAGTGAGATATTGCAAGCCTTTATTTGTTATAATTTGGATGGTTGTGGCTTACAGCTTAAGAAAACCCCAAATCCAAAATCTCAGAAAATTAGAATATTACATAAAATCAATAAAAAAAGGATTTTAAATACAGAAATGTCGGCCATCTGAAAAGTATAGCCATGCATATGTACTCAGTACTTGGTTTGGGCCCCTTTTGCATGAATTACTGCCTCAATGCTGCGTGGCATGGATTCTATCAACCTGTGGCACTGCTGAGGTGTTATAGAAGACCAGGATGCTTCAGTAGTGGCCTTCAGCTCTTCTGTATTGTTCGGTCTCATGTCTTTCATCTTTCTCTTGGCAATGCCCCATAGCGTCTCTATGGGGTTCAGGTCAGGTGAGTTTGCTGGCCATTCCAGCACAGTAATCCCATGGTCATTGAACCAGATTTTGGTACTTTTGGCAGTGTGGGCAGGTGCCAAGTCTTGCTGGAAAATGAAGTCAACATCTCCATAAAGCTTGTCTGCTGAAGGAAGCATGAAGTGCTCTAAAATGTCCTGGTAGATGGCTGCGTTGACTCTGGACTTAATAAAGCACAGTGGACCAACACCAGCAGATGACATGGTTCCCCAAATCAACACAGACTGTGGGAACTTCACGCTGGACTTCAAGCATCTTGGATTGTGTGCCTCTCCATTCTTCTTCCATACTCTGGGACCTTGGTTTCCAAATGAGATGCAAAATTTGCTCTCATCAGAAAAGAGGACTTTGGACCACTGAGCAACAGACCACTTCTTTTTTTCTTGTCAGGAAAAGGCCATTCAAAAGTGTGGGGGAACTTCACAAGGAATGGACTGAGGCTGGAGTTAGTGCATCACGAGCCATCACACACAGACGGATCCTGGGACATGAGCTTCAAATGTCGTATTCCTCTTGTCAAGCTGCTCCTGAACAACAAACAACGTCAGAAGTGTTTTACCTGGACAAAAGAAAAAAGAGAATCTATGGGGCATTACAAAGAGAAAGATGAGAGACATGAGACCGAACAATGCAAAAGAGCTGAAGGCCGCTATTGAAGCATCCTGGTCTTCCATAACACCTCAGCAGTGCCACAGGTTGATAGAATCCATGCCACGCCACATTGAGGCAGTAATTCATGCAAAAGGGGCACAAACCAAGTACTGATTACATATGCATAATTATACTTTTCAGAGGGCCGACATTTCTGTATTTAAAATCCTTTTTTTATTGATTTTATGTAATATTCTAATTTTCTGAGATTTTGGATTTGGGGTTTTCTTAAGCTGTAAACCACAGGGTGGCAGATATAACATGTGCACAGAGAGTTAGATTTGGGTGGGGTGTGTTCAAACAAATCCAAATTGCAATGTAAAAATAAAGCAGTCAGTGTTTACCCTGCACAGAAACAATATAACCCACCCAAATCTTACTCTCTCTGCACATGTTATATCTGCCCCCCCCCCTGCAGTGCACATAGGAGGTCATTCCGAGTCGTTCGCTCGGAAAATTTCTTCGCATCGCAGCGTTTTTCAGCTTAGTGCGCATGCGCAATGTCCGCACTGCGACTGCGCCAAGTAAATTTGCTATGAAGTTTGGATTTTTACTCACTCACGGCTTTTTCTTCGCTCAGGCGATCGTAGTGTGATTGACAGGAAATGGGTGTTACTGGGCGGAAACAGGCCGTTTTATGGGCGTGTGGGAAAAAACGCTACCGTTTCCGGAAAAAATGCGGGAGTGGCTGGAGAAACGGAGGAGTGTCTGGGCGAACGCTGGGTGTGTTTGTGACGTCAAACCAGGAACGACAAGCACTGAACTGATCGCAGATGCCGAGTAAGTCTGAAGCTACTCTGAAACTGCTAAGAAGTTTGTAATCGCAAAATTGCGAATACGTCGTTCGCAATTTTAAGATGCTAAGATTCACTCCCAGTAGGCGGCGGCTTAGCGTGAGCAACTCTGCTAAAATCGCCTTGCGAGCGAACAACTCGGAATGACCTCCATGGTTTTGCCCTTTAGCTAAAAAATTTGCTGCTGCGATCAGGTCTGGATTAGGCCCAAAGGCTTGAAATATCTCACTTTGCATGTAATGAGTCTATATAATATATTAGTTTCACCTTTTAAGTTGAATTACTGAAATAAATTAACTTTTGCATGATATTCTAATTTTCTGAGTTTCACCTGTAATAGTACATTGATTATGAAAACATGAGATCCTGCATATAAAGCAATCTGTGTGTTGGAAAGTCAATAGATGCATATAGCTGATAACGAATGAGTTCAGTAATTACAGCATATGCTGTTTGTGAGCACTGAGCTCTGAATACAAGTGGTCTCCATCAGGGGCGTCAGAATACTTTTAGCTTGGGGGGGTCAAGATATAAATTCAGTTTGGCGCCCTTAGCTTCCCAGCACACTGTGACAGTGGGTGACATGCTAATCATATGTGTGGGTGTATCATTACTGTATTATTAGGTGACTGGAAGACAGGGGTTCAGCAGGTATATGACAGTTTTGGTGGCAAATTTAAAGCTGACCTCCGCTCCAAATGCCACCAGCAGCAAGTTCTTGCCCAGGCTGTCTGTATGTGCAGCATCTGCTGGCAGGTCACTGTCCCTCAGCTTCCCCTGGCGTTCCTCCACAGAAAAAGCCTGATCTCAAGCAGTGACACAAGCAGCAGGACCAGGCTCTCACTGAGCCGCTCCCCTGCGGGCAAGAAGGATGTGCACTCTGTTCCTCCATTGCTGTCCTGGGGTACATCCCTCCATACAGCCAGTCCGAGCAGCAGGACATGCTTCCCTCGGTCAGCAGCACAGCTCCACTGCTTCCTTCCTGGCGGAAGATCAAATACACGGTCAGTGTGTCTCAGTCAGTCGACAGGCGGGGGGAGCAGGGCCGGCCATAACCAATTTGATGCCCTAGGCAAGATTTTGGCAGGTGCCCTCTAGCACAGCCGCTAGTTCCACCTCTTACCCTGCACCATCTCCCCTCACCCGTAGCAGACTTCACTTTGGTGCCCTGGGCCAGTAAGAGCATTGGTGCCCCCACCCCATATGTTTTATATAGGAATAGCATGTGCCTTCAGTGAGCACCCTGAAAAAGAGGCATGTTCTTGCTGCAAATTATGTAGTGCAACCTTATTTACATTATATCACACAATAGTGTCCCTTATTCAGGTTACATCACATAGTAGTACCCCTTTACAATATGCACGTTACTCCTCACAGTAGTGCCTCTTATTCACATTATACCACACCGTATTACTCCATATTCACATTACATCATACAGTAGTGCCTTTTCTACATGTTACATAACACAGTAGTGCACCTTATACACATAATGCCACACATAAGTAAAGTCCTTTTAGACATATTGCCACACATTAGTAATGCCCTTATACACATATTGCCACACAGTAATGGCCCTTACACATATGCCACACATTATTAATGGTCTTTTACACATAATGCCCCCATACACAGGGTACTCTGACCCAATTTCACAAGGGATAGCCAACCCCAACAACAGAAAAAAGAAATAAAATCTAGGAGAGGGCAGAAAAAGAATGGATAAAAATATATGAAATAATGATAATTAGCATTTCTCTAACGTCCTAGTGGATGCTGGGGACTCCGTAAGGACCATGGGGATAGACGGGCTCCGCAGGAGACATGGGCACTTTAAGAAAGAATTTAGGTTCTGTTGTGCTCTGGCTCCTCCCTCTATGCCCCTCCTCCAGACCTGGGTGCTTTTCAGTGAGCTCTCCTGAGTTTGCAGAGAGAAAGTATTTTGTTAGTTTTTTTATTTTCAGGGAGCTCTGCTGGCAACAGACTCCCTGCTTCGTGGGACTGAGGGGAGAGAAGCAGCCCTACTCTCTGAAGCTAGGTCCTGCTTCTTAGGCTACTGGACACCATTAGCTCCAGAGGGATCGTACGCAGGATCTCACCCTCGCAGAGCCGGAAGACAGAAGCCGGGTGAGTATGAGAAGCAAGAAGACTTCAAATCGGCGGCAGAAGACTCCATTCTTCACTGAGGTAACGCACAGCACTGCAGCTGTGCGCCATTGCTCCCACACACCTCACATACTCCGGTAACTGTAAGGGTGCAGAACGCAGGGGGGGGGGGGGGGGGGGCGCCCTGGGCAGCACTTGGACCTCTTTTTGTCTATTTGGTAAAAGTAAACATATATACAGTTGGGCACTGTATATATGTATGAGCCCCCGCCAAGAAAATGTATATTTAAGCGGGACAGAAGCCCACGGTCGAGGGGGCGGGGCTTCTTCCTCAGCACTCACCAGCGCCATGTTTTTTCTCCACAGCACCGCTGAGAGGAAGCTCCCCGGTCTCTCCCCTGCTTATACCACGGTAGAAGAGAGGGTTTTAAAGAAGAGGGGGTGGGCACAAGGGGGGGGGGGGCACATAATTCGGCGCAGATAATAAAAGTGCTACTGGGTAAACATTAAATTGCTGTGTTTTTTCCTAGGTCATATAGCGCTGGGGTGTGTGCTGGCATACTCTCTCTCTGTCTCTCCAAAGGGCTTTGTGGGGGAATTATCTTCAGATGACCATTTCCTGAGTGTGTGGTGTGTCGGTACGTGTGTGTCGACATGTCTGAGGTAAAAGGCTCTCCTAAGGAGGTGATGGAGCAAATGTTTGTGTGTGTGGTGTCTCCGTCGAAAACGCAGACACTTGATTGGATATGTGAAATTAAGTGCTGAGGTAAATTTATTGCACAAAAGATTAGAGAACAGACAGGGGATCTACCCATGTCTGTCCCTATGTCGCAGAGACATTCAGAGTCTCACAATGCTCACTATCCAAAATAATAGACACTGATATCGACACAGAGTCTGACTCCAGTGTCGACTACGATAATGCAAAGTTACAGCCAAAATGGCAGGAAAGTATTCAATATATGATTATTGTAATGAAAGATGTTTTGCATATCACTGATGACTCATCTGTCCCTGACACAAGGGTACACATGTTTAAGGGGAAGAAAGCTGAGGTAAATTTCCCTCTCATGAAGAAAAAGAGCGTGAATCTCCAGACAAGAAGCTGCAGCTTTCCACAAAGAAATCCCAGGGAGTATCCTCTCCCTACTAGGGCCAGGATACGATGGGAATCTTCCCCTAGGGTGGACAAAGCTTGTCACGTTTACCCAAAAGGTAGCGCTGACTTAACAGCTATCCTCAGGGATCCTGCAGATAGCATGCAGTAAAAGTACTTTGAAGTCCATTTACACACATGCTGGTACACTAGTCAGACCGGCGATTGTGTCGGCATGGGTTTATAGCGCTGTAGCAGCGTGGACAGATACCTTATCAGCAGACATTGAGACTCTAGTATGTGTATACATATGTATATATATATATATATATATATATAGAAGATGCTGTCTTATATATATATATATAAAACATGCCCAAAGAGACATTAGTCTACTGGGTTCTAGAGTCAACGCTATGTCGATTTCTGCTAGACGTGTCCTGTGGAACATGCAATGGACAGGTGATGCCGACAAAAAGAGGCATATGCAAGGTTTACCTTACAAGGCTGAGGAATTGTGTGGAGAAGGGCTCTCGGACCTGGTCTCCACAGCTATAGCTGGTAATTCTGATCTTTTGACTTATATTCCCGCACAGCCTAAGAAAGCACGACATTATCAAATGCAGTCCTTTCGATCACAAAGCAAGAAAGTCCGAAGTGCGTCCTTTCTTGCCAGAGGCAGGGGCAGAGGAAAGAAGCTGCACAACACAGCTAGTTCCCAGGAACAGAAGTCCTCCCCGGCCCCTACAAAATCCACCGCATGACGCTGGGGCTCCACAGGCGGAGCTAGGCCTGGTGGGGGCACGTCTTCGAAATTTCAGCCATGACACACCCAGGTGGATCCCTGGGCAATAAAAATTGTGTCTCAGGGATACAAGATGGAAGTCGAAGAGATGCCCCCTCACCGATACCTCAAATCGGCCCGACCAGCCCACGAGAGGGAAATAGTGTTAACTGCAATTCACAAATTGTATCTTCAACAGGTGGTGGTCAAGGTTCCCCTCCTTCAACAGGGAAGCAGTTATTATTCGACCGTGTTTGTAGTCCCGAAACCGGACGGTTCGGTCAGATCCATATTTAATTTCAAATCCCTGAACATATACCTGAAAAAGGTTCAAGTTCAAGATGGAATCGCTGAGAGCGGTCATCGCAAGCCTGGAAGGGGGGGATTTTATGGTGTCTCTGGACATAAAGGATGCATACCTTCATGTCCCCATTTATCCACCTCATCAGGCGTACCTCAGATTTGTGGTACAGGATTGTCATTACCAATTTCAGACGTTGCCGTTTGGTCTCTCCACGGCACCGAGAATATTTACCAAGGTAATGGCGGAAATGATGGTACTCCTGAGGAAGCAAGGGGTCACAATTATCCCATGCTTGGACGATCTCCTCATAAAGGCGAGATCAAGAAAGCAGTTGCTGATCAGCGTAGCACTTTCTCTGGAAGTGTTACGGCAACACAGCTGGATTCTAAATATTCCAAAGTTGCAGTTGGTTCCTACGACTAGTCTGCCTTTCCTGGGCATGATTCTAGACACAGACCAGAAAAGGGTTTATCTCCCGATAGAGAAAGCTCAGGAACTCATGACACTGGTCAGGAACCTATTAAAACCAAAACAGGTGTCAGTGCATCACTGCACTCTGGTGTAGTACTGCTGACCGGCGGTCTCCTGACCGCCGGTCAGCTTACAGACGCCGGGATCCTGGCAGCATACCGACGCCGGGATCCCAGCGGGGAGGGGCGAGTGCAGCAAGCCCCTTGCGGGCTCGGTGGCGACCTGCGGTCGCCACGCGTTCCATTCCCAATCTATGGGTGTCGTGGATACCCACGAGTGGAAATAGTCCCTGTTGGTCAGCATGCCGACCGTCGGGATAGTGACCCCTCAGGCTGGTGGAGGAGGTCATGTGACTGTCGGTCAGCTGACCGGCGGTCACATGAATACCACCCCTGCACTCGAGTCCTGGGAAAGATGGTGGCATCATAGAGGCCATTCCCTTCGGCAGGTTCCATGCGAGGACTTTTCAATGGGACTTACTGGACAAGTGATCCGGATCACATCTTCAGATGCATCGGTTAATCACCCTATCCCCCAGGACCAGGGTGTCTCTTCTGTGGTGGCTGTAGAGTGAAGGGCCGTATACAATGCCCTGCGTCAAGCGGAGAACTTGCTTCGCGACCAACCGGTTCTGATTCAGTCAGACAACATCACCGCAGTGGCTCATGTAAACCGACAAGGCGGCACAAGGAGCAGAGTGGCGATAGCGGAAGCCACCAGAATTCTTTGCTGGGCGGAGAATCACGTAAGCGCACTGTCAGCAGTGTCCATCCCAGGAGTGGACAACTGGGAAGCAGACTTCCGCAGCAGACATGACCTCCACCCGGGAGAGTGGGGACTTCATCACGAAGTCTTCGCACAGATTACAAGTCGGTGGGAACTGCCACAGGTGGACATGATGGCATTCCGCTTCAACAAAAAGCTACAGAGGTATTGCGCCAGGTCAAGAGACCCTCAAGCGATAGCTGTAGACGCCCTGGTGACACCGTGGGTGTTCCAGTCGGTCTATGTATTCCATCCTCTTCCTCTCATACCCAAGGTGCTGAGGATAATAAGAAAAAGAGGAGTGAGAACAATACTCATTGTTCCAGATTGGCCACGAAGGACTTGGTATCCAGATCTACAAGAAATGCTCACAGAGGACCCGTGGCCTCTTCCTCTAAGACAGGACTTGTTGCAACAGGGGCCCTGTCTGTTCCAAGACTTGCCGCGGCTGCGTTTGACGGCATGGCGGTTGAACACCTGATCCTAGGAGAGAAAGGCACTCCGGATGAGGTCATTCCTACGTTGATAAAGGCTAAGAAGGACGTAACAGCTCAACATTATCACCGTATATGGCGAAAATATGTTGCTTGGTGTGAGGCCAGGAATGCCCCTACGGAGGAATTCCAGCTGGGCCGTTTCCTACACTTCCTACAGTCAGGAGTGATTTTGGGCCTAAAATTGGGTTCCATTAAGGTCCAGATTTCGGCCCTATCCATTTTCTTTCAAAAGGAGTTGACATCTCTATCTGAAGTCCAGACGTTTGTAAAGGGAGTGCTGCATATTCAGCCCCCTTTTGTGCCTCCAGTGGCACCTTGGAATTTTAACGTGGTGTTGAGTTTCCTGAAATCCCACTGGTTTGAACCACTCAAAACGGTGGAGATGAAATATCTCACGTGGAAGGTGGTCATGCTATTAGCCTTGGCTTCGGCTAGGCGTGTGTCAGAGTTGGCGGCTTTGTCACATAAAAGCCCCTATCTGGTTTTCCATGCAGATAGAGCAGAATTGTGGACCCGTCCACAATTTCTGACTAAAGTGGTTTCATCCTTTCATATAAACCAACCTATTGTGGTGTCTGTGGCTACTACTGACTTGGAGGATTCCGAGTTGCTTGATGTGGTCAGGGCTTTGAAGGTTTATGTAGCCAGAACGGCTAGGGTCAGGAAAACAGAGTCTTTGTTTATCCTGTATGCTTCCAACAAGCTTGGTGCTCCTGCTTCAAAGCAAACTATTGCTCGCTGGATCTGTAACACGATTCAGCAGGCTCATTCTGCGGCTGGATTGCCGCTGCCAAAATCAGTTAAGGCCCATTCCACTAGGAAGGTGGGCTCTTCTTGGGCGGCTGCCCGAGGGGTCTCGGCATTACAGCTTTGCCGAGCGGCTACTTGGTCAGGTTCAAACACTTTTGCAAAGTTCTACAAGTTTGATACCCTGGCTGAGGAGGACCTTGTGTTTGCTCAATTGGTGCTGCAGAGTCATCCACACTCTCCCGCCCGTTTGGGAGCTTTGGTATAATCCCCATGGTCCTTACGGAGTCCCCAGCATCCACTAGGACGTTAGAGAAAATAAGATTTTACTTACCAGTAAATCTATTTCTCGTAGTCCGTAGTGGATGCTGGGCGCCCGTCCCAAGTGCGGACTTCTTCTGCAATGCTTGTATATAGTTATTGCTTCAATAAGGGTTTTGTTATGGTTGTATCAGGGTTGGACCTGATGCTCTGTTGTTGTCATACTGTTGACTGGTTGTTATAAACTCATGTTATACAGTGTGATTGGTGTGGCTGGTATGAATCTTGCCCTGGATTACCAAAATCCTTTCCTTGTACTGTCAGCTCTTCTGGGCACAGTTTCTCTAACTGAGGTCTGAAGGAGGGGCATAGAGGGAGGAGCCAGAGCACACCAGAACCTAAATTCTTTCTTAAAGTGCCCATGTCTCCTGCGGAGCCCGTCTATCCCCATGGTCCTTACGGAGTCCCCAGCATCCACTACGGACTACGAGAAATAGATTTACCAGTAAGTAAAATCTTATTTATATTAAGTATACACCAGAGCCAATGAAAAAATAAACAAAAAATAGTAAATAGTAAAAATCACTGGGTGCCACACACTCAGAGGTGCAGGGGGTGCAAAATGCATTAAATATAGGGGGGATGGAGGCCCAGGATGTCACAAACACAGGAGCAGGGTACGCACAGTGCACCCGTCATACACACGGGTAGGGGGGCACAGGGTGAAAAACAATGTCAGCGGGCATAGGGGGCCAGACATCAGGGTGAGGGGGTTAGTGGGTGCTACATACACAAGGTGGAGGGTACAGGGGGCCAAACACAAGGGGGTGGGGGGCAGTAGGGCACAAGGCGTCTCACACACACACACACACACACACACACACACACACACACACACACACACACACACGGGGCCACACACCAGGGTAAGGGGGGTAGAGGATGACACACACACATAAGGCAGGGGGTGCAGGGGGCCACACACAGGGGGGTGCGGGCAGGAGGGCACAAGGTGTCACACACATACAGGGGGCCACACACCAGGTTGAGGGGGGGGGGTAGAGAGTGGCACACATACACACAAGGGGGTGGGGGTAGGAGGTCACAGGGCCCTCTGGTCACTCACCACTCCATGTCAACTCAAGCTTGGGGTGTCAGTGAGGGAGGACCGCAGAGGCACAGGCCGAAGAGGTCAGTGAAGGATAAGTGTGCCAGCGCCCACGCAGCACCACGGCGCCGCCTCTGCTTTGCCGTTATTGTGAGGCTGGAGGTAACTGGGGCACTCCTGGGACATGTGCCCAGTTATTAGATGCAGAGGCCGACCTGTGCTTCACCCCCCACGGAGCGCAGAGTGGCGCCGCTGGAGAAGAGATGGGGGCGGGCATAGATGCAGCGTAGTGTGACCGACACAGATGGTGGGCACACACACACAGCTCGCTCCCCCCAAATATAAGAGAGGCGCCGCTGCCGCACTCAGTCAGGGCATGCCGACCATACCATCAGGGCCGGTTCAAGCGCCCCGGGCAGGAAATGGGGCGTGGCCTAATACAGGGGGCGTGGTCAATTACGCCCCCTGTACATTAAAAGCGCCGCTTGAATGCTGAGCGGTGCGCGATGACGTCATCGCGCACCGCACAGCAAAAGGTCCTCTCCACGAAGGGAAACTAGACGCTATGAGTCTAGTTCCCTTCGTAGAGAGGACCTTTGCTGTGCGGTGCGCGATGACGTCATCGCGCACCGCTCAGCAAAGTTACTCTCCAGGAAGGGAAACTAGACGCATAGCGTCTAGTTCCCTTCAGGAGGCGGACGGGGACGGGGATCGGGACGGGGACGGCAGCGGAGGCGGACAGGGACACAGCGGGCAGCAGTGGCGGATCTTGCCACGGTGCGGCGCCCTCCGGATGGCGCCAGCGCCCTCCGGAAGGCGGCGCCCCGGGCAAAAGTCCTGCTTGCCCATGGCAAGATCCGCCACTGCATACCATGCACCGCCACCCACGGGAACACTGTGTCCTCTGCTATACTGTGACAGTATAGCAAAGGCCGCAGTGTTATGTGGGTGCATGGTATGGTCGGCATGCCCTGACTGAGTGCGGCAGCGGCGCCTCTCTTATGTTTGGGGGTAGCGAGCTGCCCCCTTCCCCTCCCATTCCGACGCCCCTGGTCTCCATTGTGAAGTCAAATGTGTGGATTTTTTTATATTCTCCCCTTGCTTGCGTGGGTTTCTTCCGGGTACTCCGGTTCCCTCTCACAATCCAAAAATATACTGGTAGGTTAATTTGCTCCCAAAAAAATGATCCCTGGTGTGAATGTGTGTGCGTGTATACACTACGTTGTAGGGAATATAGGCCCTCATTCCAAGTTGATCGCTCACTAGCTGCTTTTAGCAGCATTGCACACGCTAGGCCACCGCCCTCTGGGAGTGTATCTTAGCTTAGCAAAAGTGCGAACGAAAGATTAGCAGAATTGCTACTAAAAAATGTCATGCCGTTTCTGAGTAGCTCCAGACCTACTCCTATCTTGCGATCACTGCAGTCAGTTTAGTTCCTGGTTTGACGTCTCAAACACGCCCTACGTTTGGCCAGCCACTCCCCCGTTTCTCCAGCCACTCCTGCGTTTTTGCCTGGCACGCCTGCGTTTTTAGCACACTTCCTGAAAACGCAGAGTTGCCGCCCAGAAACACCCACTTCCTGTCAATCATACTACAACCACTGGAGCTCGAGCTTGAGTAAAAGTACATCGTTTTGTGTGAAAGTACTTAGCGCATGCGCGCTGCGTACCATGCGCATGCGCATAATTGCCGGTTTTTTTTTCACTTGAACGCTGCGCTGCGGAAAAACGGCAACGAGCGATCAACTCGGAATGACCACCATAGACTGTAAGCTCCACTGGGGCAGAGATTGATGGGAATGGCCAAATATTCTCTGTAAAGCGATGCAGAATATGTGTGCGCTATATAAAGAACTGGTAATAAAGAAATATGTAAAGGGGAATAGTGAAACAGTCACCCAGCTGTACTTGGATTTAGTGAAATACTGTACTGTAGTAAGGACTTGCTGGTGTATAGTTAGTGATATTCCTATAGCATTGGACTATAGCCCTCATTCCGAGTTGTTCGCTCGGTATTTTTCATCGCATCGCAATGAAAATCCGCTTAGTACGCATGCGCAATGTTCGCACTGCGACTGCGCCAAGTAACTTTGCTATGTAGAAAGTAATTTTACTCACGGCTTTTTCATCGCTCCGGCGAACGTAATGTGATTGACAGGAAATGGGTGTTACTGGGCGGAAACACGGCGTTTCAGGGGCGTGTGGCTGAAAACGCTACCGTTTCCGGAAAAAACGCAGGAGTGGCCGGAGAAACGGTGGGAGTTCCTGGGCGAACGCTGGGTGTGTTTGTGACGTCAACCAGGAACGACAAGCACTGAAATGATCGCACAGGCAGAGTAAGTCTGGAGCTACTCTGAAACTGCTAAGTAGTTAGTAATCGCAATATTGCGAATACATCGGTCGCAATTTTAAGAAGCTAAGATTCACTCCCAGTAGGAGGCGGCTTAGCGTGTGTAACTCTGATAAATTCGCCTTGCGACCGATCAACTCGGAATGAGGGCCTATAACATTATCTGTCCAATCTGGCTGTTTGGAACTAAAATCTGGTAATGACAGTTGACTATTTGCTCCCAAACATTGGAAAACATACAAAAATGGTAATTCAATCAATTGGTTATTCTGTTTGACAGCCGGAATCCTGAAAGTAAGTATGCCGGAGAGGGTTAGTGTTAGGCTGCTGGAGAAGAGAGAGTCAGGGTTAAGATGTGTACACACGGTGACATAAATCTGTAAGATTTTGACTATATAATCAAAATCTTAAGAAAAGTTAGTGCATACCTCAAGGTGTTAGGCAGCTTGCGATACAGATTCAATCTCGATGCGCTGGGGTCGGTATTGTAAGGCTAGATAGACTGTGCAGGCAAGTCAATCTTGACTATCTAGTGTACTATCTAGTACAAAGTATAGTCAAAATTGGCACTTAGTCAAGATCGTAAAATAGACAAAATCTCAAGCATAGACAGTCAAAATCTGTACTATCTGTGCTATCTGGGCTCTGGGGGAGTTCAAGGAAATCGCATAGTCAAAATCGGGCATAGCAAGGATCTCATCATGTGTACACACCTTTAGGCTGCGGGCGAGGGTTAGGGGAAGGTTATGGTTAGTTTAGTTGAGTGCCCCGACTGCCTGCATCCCATACCCAACCCAATAATTGAAAATATTGATATTCTGTCATGGTTCGGTTTATAACCTCATATTGAGTGACAGAACCTTTGTGTGGCATGGATTAATTATTCATTTCATATAATATGTCTAGTTTCTCTTTATATGTATATTTAAAGAGGATCTGGCATGTTAGGAAACATTTCTCTCAAATAAAATTGTTGGCTTTTGAAATACCTGACAAATATCCATAATAAATAATATAATAATACTGAAGACCCCAAACTTCACTTTAATTAGTTCTATCCTTGGTGCAGAAACAGGCATATTTACATTGCCAGCCAACTCTGCAGTGCCCCTGCAGTTCAGCGAGAGTATTCTGTTATGCCCAGTTACATACAAGTGGAGATGCAAGTGAAATGCTTATAACGCTCTATACCCTGTACATACTGTACGTTGTGCTATGTGAAAGCACATAAGATGTACTCTGCAAACTGGTGTACGGTATGTTCAATTCTACATTGGCCCCATACAGTGCCTTGCTAAAGTATTCACCCCCCCATTTGCATTTTTTATGTTTTGTTGCCTCACAACCTGGAATTAAAATGGGTTGTTTGAAGGTTTGCAGAACATGGCTACAACTTTGAATATGTTTTTTTTTTTATTGCACAGCAAACAACAAATAGGACAAAATAACAGAAAACTTCAGTGTGTATAACTATTCACCCCCCTAAAGTCAGTACTGTGTAGAGCCACATTTTGCAGCAATTACAGCTGCAAGTCGCTTTGGATAAGTCTCTATGAGCTTGCCACATCTTGCCACTGGGATTTTTGCCCATTCCTCAAGGCAAAATTGCTCCAGCGCCTTCATGTTGGATAGTTTCCACTTGTGAACAGCAATCTTCAAGTCTGACCACAGATTCTCGATTGGATTGAGATCTGGGCTTTGACTAGGCCATTCCAATACATTTAAATGTTTCCCCTTAAACCACCTGAGTGTTGCTTTAGCAGTATGCTTCAGGTCATTGACCTGCTGGAAGGTGAACCTCCGTCCCAGTCTCAAATCACAGGCAGACTGAAACAGGTTTTGCTCAAGAATATCCCTGTATTTAGCACCATCCATCTTTCCCTTGACTCGAAACAGTTTACCAGTCCGTGCTGCTGAAAAACATCCCCACAGCATGATGCTGCCACCACCATGTTTCACTGTGGGGATGGTGTTCTCAGGGTGATGGGATGTGTTGGGTTTGCACCAGACATAGCATTTTCCTTGGCGGACGAAAAGTTAAATTGTAGTCTCATCTGACCTTCCTCCATACATTTGGGGAGTCGTCCACATGCTTTTTGGCAAACTCAAAACGTGCCTTCTTTATTTTAACACTAAATAATGGCTTTTTTATGGCTACTCTTCCATAAAGCCCAGCTCTATGGAGTGTACGGCTTATTGTGGTCACATGCGCAGATACACCAGTCTCTGCTGTGGAACTCTGCAGCTCCTTCAGGGTTACCTTTGGTCTCTGTGCTGCCTCTCTGATTAATGCCCTCCTTGCCCGATCTGTGAGTTTTGGTGGCCGGCCCTCTCTTGGCAGGTTTGTTGTGGTACCATGCTCTTTCCATTTGAAGATGATAAATTTGATGGTGCTCCGAGGATCATCAAAGATTTGGATATTTTTTTTTATAACCCAACCCTGACTTCTACTTCTCAACAACTTTGTCCCTGACTTGTTTGGAGAGCTCCTTGGTCTTCATGGTGTGATGCCTCTTGCTTAGTGGTGTTGCAGCCTCTGGGGCCTTTCAGAAAAGGTGTGTTTATACTGACAGATCATGTGACACTTAGATTGCACACAGGTGGACTTCATTTCAGTAATTATGTGACTTCTGAAGGTCATTGGTTGCACCAGAACTTTGAGGCGCTTCATAGCAAAAGGGGTGAATACATATGCACATGTGAATCAAATTTTTATTTATAAAAATTATTTTTTATATACATTTTTCTCATTTCACTTTTGCCAACTTAGACTATTTTTTTCAGATCCATCACATTAAATTCAGATTAAAAAAAAATAAAAATTACAGGTTGTAATGTAACAAAATAGGTAAAAAGCCAAGGGGGGTGAATACTTCAGGAAGGCACTGTATGTGCAACAGTACTCGGTGGGACCTTGTATAATGGTGTGTTATTTCTAAATCAGTCATGTGATACAACTGACACTACTATAAACTTATATTTTACAGGATAGGTTACATATTTATGTTACTTGTTTATTATAATATAATATTGTATATTAGGTACCATTTACTTTTTACTTTTTTTTAAATAACTACCCCTTTGCAATAGGTTAAGTATATTGTGCCTGATTCAGGTGTGGTTGAAGTTGCTATCACTGCTGCTTACATAGAAGCGATAGCACTAATATGGTAATGCAGCAGGGGGCATCACATCTCCCGCTGCATTACTGATCCGAACTGCGTCTTACAGTTTCTGATAATCTTCGACAACATTCGCCGGCTGCGTGACCCATGGGGTTGTACAAGCTCTCTGCCGCAGGAGCTACAAAGATGCCAGGAAATCTCCGTCCTCTGATGCAGATCCTGGCCTCATCCCTCTCCTGCAATGGGAGGCCTTCACCGCCCCCTCACTGCCCTCCAATTGGCAACAGACTGTAGTCACTGACAGTCTGCTACCATCCTGCTTCGCAGGACACATTCTCCCACATGCAGAACGGGTCTTGTGCATCCACAAAGTAACGATAGTCGGTACTTTGCGACGCAGGACGCCACTCCAACCACATCTGAATAACCCCATAGTATCCTAGTTTGTATACTGCTCTCTATTAGGTTATTTGGTTATTCAAGTATTGAAATGGAAAGTTTCCAATTACTTGCATGTAGAAGTCTATAATCCTCCATGTGCTATACTGGGATTATTAGCATGTGAATAAAAAAATATATTTTTGTACTTTGCTCTCAGCCTTATCACAGTGCTAGTTTTGATAGCAACAGTTAAGGGGGTACACACGGAGAGATCCGTGTTTAAAATCTAAGCAATCTGACTAGATTGCTTAGATTTTAAGCATGGATCTGCCGTGTATATGCCCCCCAGCGATACCGATGCGCGACCCCGTGCATCACTATCGCCGGTGCTGGATTGAGCCCCCCCTCGCTCAGCACATTGCACTGTGCTGAGCGGGGAAAGAGATGTGTGCTGAGCGGTCTGTGTTAAGATCGCTCAGCACACATCTCTCCCATCAGTACCCCCTTTTACCATATTCCATCCTGAGTGCCAACAGATTTTTCTCTTTGACTAGGGTCAAGGCTCATTTTTGTTATCAATCTTTATCTCCACTTTATTCATGATTCCCTAGTGTTGATGTGGTTGTTGAAAGGAAACTGTATCCAATCCGATTAGCATATATTCACAGTTGCTTAAGTATTTCAGAAGCACCTAGCTAATCCTTTGGAAGGCAGCATCCTGTTCACTAGCGTGCAGGTGTGTGTGGGCCAGCCTGTCTGAATCAGTGGTAGTTTTATAGACTAGGGAGGGGAATAGAGATATTCAGAAAGACACAAATAGTCTGCACACAGATTGTAGATGCCACAAACTCACAGATGGATGTCGTGGATGCAGAACAAATTAGCAGAGTCTTATATACCGGTGGTTTTCACCAGGCACCCCTGCAAGGAGGTTTGGGCTTTGCTGCGCCCAACACACAAGTCAAAGCCCTCTGTCTGAGTTCCTAAGTACGGGACTGGTATACACTGAAGTTGGTATTGATAATCCACCATGAGGAGTATACAAAGTCATCCCACTGGGTCAGGACCGGATGGGAAAACTCAGGCTCAGAGGCAGGCAGAGATAAGCACACAGCAGTGACAGAAACCAGGACACAGGAGTGACAGGAACCTGGAACAGAGTTTCATCTAGAAGATGCACAAGTAACCACTGAGACTTTTAGGCTGGAGTATGGTGTGAGAGCCTATACTCTGGCACAGGAGAGTGTCCAGTAACATGTTTTTATAGCTGGAGATTCAAATTTGACTCCAAATGTGATGTCACATTTTTGGCACACCTGACCCATTAAATTTCAAACAGAGCAGAGTGTGCTTCCCTATGGGAGCCACGGCGGCAGGAGGAGAGTCACAGTAGCAGAGCCGCAGTGACCAGAGGAGTAAGTCAGCCACCGGAGGAAGAAACAGATGGCCAGACTAAGGGCCTAATTCAGACCTGATCGCAGCTACAAATTTGTTCTCTAATGGGCAAAACCATATGCACTGCAGAGGGGGGAGTATAAAATGTGCAGAGAGTTAGATTTGGGTGGTGCTGCACCAGATAAGCACCTGAAGGATTTGAAAAAGACCAATATATCTTGTAGCCATCTTCATGCTATGAACCTTTAACCGCAGTCAGCCACACCCTGTCCCCAGGTTTTAATAGAGAAGTTTTGTCACAAAGAACGTGTACAGAGAAGAGGCTTTACTTAAATTCCTCTTTACTTCATTCCAGATGCTTATACAGTGTTTCACCATACCACAAACTGATGAAGAGATACTGACTAGTAGGCTGGCAATTCAGGTAGAATAAATTGCAATCCATAGTGGATAAGGAATGTGGAGTGCCCAGAAGTCTCGCTGAAAAGATTATTATGGGCAAGCTTGTCCCATGTTAACAAGGAGACCCAATAATCCTGGTTAGCAGAAATGTAAACTCTAATAAACTTCTCCAGATCTTGGTTTACGTGTTCCATCTGCCCATTGCTCTGAGGGTGATAAGCCAATCAGAAACTCATGTTGATGTTAAAGCTTTGGGGCTGAGGGTAAACACTCCAGTAGAACGAAGTGAGTGCAGCCTTGGAGAATCTATCCACCATTACCCAGATTGCGTTAAAACCCTGAGAGGAATGCAGATCCATACCAAAGTTCATGGGTCCATGGATGATCGGCACCAATAGTGAAAGTAAGGAACTCGTGGGAGATTAAGGTGGAATCTCTGAGCACAGATACAGTAAGCCTGCCACAAAGGCCTTAACATCTAGATGAATAGCTGGCCACCAGAAATTAGTGAGAAATAGTTCCAAAGTCTTCTTCAATCCTGTATGACTGGTGAAAGATGATGAATGTGCCCACTTGAGTAATTTTGGAAGAAACTCTGGTGTCACAAATGTCTTTCCCAGGGGAATCTTAACTTCACTGGTTGCCACAACAAAGCAAGCGGGATTCAAAATTAGCTTTTCCTCCCAGATTTAATCTTCCTCGGTGGAACTAAATGCTTGAGACAAAGTGTCAGCTTTAATATTTTTGCTTCTTGGATGTGATAACCAGGTTGAAGCAATCAAAGAATAATGACCATCTACAGTGATGGTAGTTCAGGCAGTGAGCTGTTTTAAGGTATGCTAGGTTCTTGTGATCAGCAAATAAAACCATACCTGCAGGCTTAGCTTGATGGCTTCAAGTTCCATTTCCCCAACAACATAATATTTTCTCTGGAGCCAAAAACTTACTAGAAAAAAAGGCACAAGAGTACCAATTCCTTGTTGGACCTTCCAGGTGAGCGCAGTAATGGGGGCCATAATAGATGAGTCATTTTTAATGAATTGTCTGTAGAAGTTGCAGAACCCCTGGAATCGTTGTGTTTCTTTTAAACCAGTTGGACGGAGTCAGTTAACAATAGCGATGAGCTTCTCTGGGTCCATCTGAAGGCTGGAGCCAGAAATAATTTATTCCAGGAACGCAATTTCTTTTTGTTGAGAAAGAATTTTGCAGAAAATCTGGTTTGCTCGAAGTCGAGAAAGAACTTCACATACATGCTTGCAATGACTCATTAAATCCTTGGAGATATCAGAATATCATTCAAATAGACCACAACATATTTACAGTGTTTAAGAGGTCTCAGAAAATGTTATTCATATACTTTTGGAAAATAGCGGGTGCATTGCTTAATCCAAAAGGCATGACCAACTGCTCGTATTGGCCATCTTGAGTATAGAAGGCCATCTTCCACTCATCTCCAGGCCTGATCATATTTAGATTGTAGGCCCCACGAAGATCTAGCTTGGTAAAAACCTTCACTCCCTTAATTATGTTGAACAGTTCGGAGATTAAGGGTGCAAGCTCTTCCCAAGTAATTAGCCTGCATCTTGTAATTAGAAGATAACTGAAAATCAAGGGGAAGTCTGCTTCAAAGAACTGGCTAGAATTGTTTTGCAAATGAGTGAGACATTGTAGGCTACAACACAACAGAGTCCACCACATTTAAATGCATGTTCCTCTTGCTAAATACTCAATGTGTGTTTGTGTCTGTCATTTGAAGTTATATACAGTTAATTTAGCCATTAAAAAGCACTATTTTTAAAAGCGATTTTCTAGAAGAATTAATATATATATGGCAACCACAATGATTTATTACACTGACTGTGCTTATCTGGGGCACTGTAATAGAGACAATCAGTCATTTAGAAATAATAAATGAGTTTTACTACTTTAACTACAACATTAAACTACAGTATGCTCTCACAACTGCGCGTATTAGTGAAAGAATATAGGCAGCACTACAGTCACCTGATTATTTAAGTTAAATGCATAGCTACAGTTTACCTAATAAACAAACATAATGTATGTTGCAATCCATAAGCATCAAATGAATACTTTTTTTTTTTAAAGAGGAACTATGAGCATTCAGTATTTTGTTTTGTTTGATGTGCATAGTGTTGCTTAGCATATATCCTGCAGATATTGCTTTATGATCATGTACATCTTCCTGTTTGCTGAGTTGGGTACTTAGCCAGAGTCAGACAAATTGGATGAAGACATTTCTTAACACAGGTCACAAATCGTTCAGTTTGATTGTGCGCGATTTGGTAGCATGTGATTTAGTTGCATGCGATTGCAACTTATTTGTATGTTTAATACAGGTCACAAGTTATATTAAGATTAATAATGATTAAGGCTATGACTTGTAAATACAATTTATAACATTGGTACATTAAAGATACACTTTTTAAGATTTAGTACACAGACTGTACTATCTGGATAAAAGTGATTTGTGTACACAGTAGGCAAACTATGTACTGTTTGGACTTATTATGTATCTCAATTGGATGATTCCGGTGGTCTTGTGGAGGTGAACGCATCATGCGACCAGAGCCTGGCTGAGTACAGGCACTTTTCAGGGGGCGTGGCCTAATCACAGGAGGTGTGACCATGCTGCTGCCAGGTAGGAATGGGGGTTGGGGGCCTGGGCCCCTCCAAAGACTAGGTCCCTGGTAATTATTACCCTCTTGGCGCCACTGCATCCAACTTTTGAATATGATTGATACCAAGTTCTTACATTCAAAATGTAGTTTTCGTATATTTAGACGTTTGCATAACTGTATGCTCATGTGTAGACTTGTTTTAATAAGCATAAGAAAACACACATTGTCTTATATGAATACCAACTGTCAACTGTGTGTTTATATATATATGAGTACAGGTATATATATATATATATATATATATATATATATATAGAAGAAATATGTCTGGCACTCTCCCGTGGGCTGATAGAGCAAGGCTCACGCTCCGGTGCCCTCCCAGGCAAACCCGTTGGTCTGTATATATGGAATGAAGAAACGAGGCGGCACTCTGGAGACTTTGGTGAAGCAGCAAACTTTGTCAAGTGAGACTTTATCTACGTTTCGGGGTGCAAGCCCCCGTCATCAGGACGTTTGCATAACTGTATGCTCATGTGTAGACTTGTTTTAATAAGCATAAGAAAACACACATTGTCTTATATGAATACCAACTGTCAACTGTGTGTTTATATATATATGAGTACAGGTATATATATATATATATATATATATATATATATATATATTGGAAGACAAAGGACTTTCAGGGTGACATACTCCATGGCGGGACCTCCAGGTTTTATCAAGATCTAGCTGATCGGACAGATGAAAAATTATTGACCTATCTGACGTTGAGTATACACAGATCCCTGCCTGTAACCAATGACTTTATTCCACAAGAACTATTTTAATGCTAATCTATAAATTGTGTGAGCTCTGGCTCTGAAGGTCAGAGCGCATTCTGTATAGAAACTTGAGAAAGCGCAATCCATGCGTTTGCGTAATGTATTGGTGGTACTTATGTTTTATATTATAAAATAAATAGCTCTTTGTGCTTTGGAACCACACTATTGGATTGGACTACATAATTTGCTACAAAGTATACAACTTTAACAACTTATATACAAGCATTACATGCAGAAGTGATGCAATACAACTGAGAGAAATTGCAGGAGATATTGCTAGAAAAGATAAAAACTAAAAATTGACACTGCTACATTTCTGTGGTTCAATACATAGGGAACAGAGTTGGATTAGGCTGGGGCACTTAAGACTGGGGGGCTCTAAAGACCAACATTTGGGATATAGGGATCAGGTCCTAGCGCGCACACCTTTGGCGCAGACATGAACATGGGAACACAAGGACCATTTACTTCACGCTGAGGGCATGCATGTTGCTTCCCCAGACCTGGGCTGCCCCAGCCTCAAATGCACTGCAGATGGTAGCATTCCCTCCCTACCTTTCCGCAGCAGGTGGGACAGCGCCCAAAAAACTGGACTGTCGCAACAATATCATGATGGTTGGGGGGAACGTGCATACATACAGTCACACAATTACATACAGTCTTAAATGCATCAAATTCAGAAGATAGTAAGACTAGAGATGAGCTGGTTTGGTTTCCTAGAAAATGAACTTACCTACTGTATTACGAGTGGATCCGAGTCCAGGCTTAGATCTTCCCGCCATGTCAAATGTCATCTTCCCGGCGTCGGACCTTGAGTGTTTTGGATTTGGGCTCCATTTTAAAATTTCCATCGAAATCAATGGGCTGAACGCTGATTGGCTGAGAGAGCCATTCTCACAGCTCTCAGTCAATAGCTCCCTTTATTCCCATCCCCAGACCAGAGACTGCTGCAGCCGCTTACCGGCCGCGCACTGCTAATGTGAGACACAGCTGATAGAGCGGTGGGTACACTGCAGCGCCCAAATCATCATCATCCTCACAGACAACACCATCAGGGGTCCTCCTCCTGTCTGCTGTCACTTCTAGGCTAAAGCTTGCGTCTCTACCCGCACTGTATCTGACCCGCACTGTATCCGACCCGCACTGTATCCGACCTACACTGTAACCCGCACTGTATCCAACCCGCACTGTATCCGAACCGCACTGTAATCCGCACTGTGTGTTCTGCATTCAAACCCGCCCAATATTTAACTGTGAGTCCCAAAGTATTCCGCACTGCAACCCACACTGTATCTGACTAGTACTGTAATCCGCACTGTGTGTTCCACTCTGTAACCCACTCAATATTTAACTGTGCATTCCAAAGTACTCCGCACTGCAACCCGCACTGTATCCGACCCACACTGTATCCCGCACTGTATCTGACCCACACTGTATCCAACCCACACTGTATCCGACCCGCACTGTATCCAACCTACAATGTAACCTGTACTGTAACCCGGACTGTATCCGACCCGCACTGTGACCCACAATGTATTTACCCTGCACTGTATCCAACCCGCAATGTATCCGACTTGCACTATAACCCACACTGTATTCGACCCACACTGTATCCAACCCACACTATATCCAACCCGCACTGTGGGCCTGATTAATTTATGTAAGTAAAGCAAATTATCAAGCAACTGGACAAAACCATGTTGCACTGAAGATGGAACAGATGTAATGTGCAGAGATAGTTACAGTAGATTTAGATGGGATGTGTTCAAACATAAATCTAAATTGCAGTGTAAAAATAAAGCATCCAGAAATTACCATGCGCGGAAAAAATATAACCCACCCACATCTAAATGTCTCTGCACATGTTACATCTGTCCCACATGTAGTGCAGCATAGTTTTACTCATTAGTGTGCTTTTTTGGTTTGCTAACACACCTGAATAACCCCCTGTATCCAGAAACAGATATGTCAAATACATTTTAGGCAAATAAACCTTTGATAAGTGGTCCCCTTATACCCCTTTCACACACAAACCCTGAGTCAAAGATGGTATAATGAACATGGGATCAACCCATGTTGCATCTTTTCACACAACACTCTGATACCAGGTATATCCTGGGTCATCGCCTTTCACACTGGACCCGTCTCTGCTCAATTCACCAAGCTGCTACGTCATTAAGTGCTTCCCATCCATCAATCATTTTTTTGTTTTGTTTAAAACCCGGGTACAGTAACCCAGGACAGTCAGAACGTGAACGCCAAAATGACGATGTGAACTTTAGTGGGATAGGAAAAATTTTGACATTCAGAATGTTGACATTGTTAAAATGTCTTAAATAAGGGAAGGAAAGAGTCTGTGCTAATAAATATGGGGCAGTTTGTGTGCTGCTTTTGGGCAAAAGGATCCTTCTATTCCTTAAATTCTATGAAAAGCAAATAGAGAACCCCGCACATCACCTATACTTTATGGGTGGAATTCAGTTGTGTAATCATGCCCGATCGGGAGATCATGGGGCGATATTCAATTCCCCCCCCCCTAGTGGCAAACTCAGGATTTTTAGAGGGGGGGTTTCCAAATATGTTCCACAATCTCCCACTCTGCGGCACATTGGAGCAAGTGCGGGAGTCTGGGGAAGCAGTAGATCATCCTAGTAACGACCTGGACATTAATGTAAACATTGGTCTTTTTATACACTGGATACTGTATGGAAGACAGTATTAATATTTAACACTATAGATGGTCTATAGTATAGGCTGTGTCAAACATTTACATAATATAAATAAATGGTCAGGAAAATGTTAAATATACCATAATAAATACACAAACATAATAGAACCAGTACTGTACTTTCTAAGCACACATTCTCCCACCTCATGGTAATGCTCCTGTCTCTTGTTCCTGGTAGCTACTCTCTGGTCCAGTGAACTGATTGAGGACTGAGATCCACACACACAGCAAACTTGGTAGAAGAAGCTGCTACCACTGGGCACGTGCAGCAGCTCTGCTCTGTCCCTTAAACTGCATGATGTGTGGCAGCTCTAGTAATCTCATTACATACCATTGCTATTGTCATAATTTGAGCCACTTGCCAAGAGGAGGGGGGTTCACGGGCAACCAGAAAACCCCCCTGCATTTGCCTATGCCCCCGTTATCGTGCTGCAACGCTAAAAGTCCCGTTTGGACACTAGTTGTGTCTCCTTTTGTTAGGGCACACCTACCGGTAGTTAACTACACTAACTCCCAATATCCGACTATAGGGAAAAAAGGCTGAAATAATCAGACAAGTACAGTAGCTAATACTGAGGCAATTAGGAAAGCAGTAGCTGAGACAAAGGGAGACAGAATAACCAAGCAGACAGAATGACAAAGTACTGAATGGAAGGGTCAGAGTATTGAGAAAAGCACAAGACTGGGCTGAGACCTAGTGCAAACTGAAAGGTACAGGAACCAGGGATAAGGTGCAGGAAACTATCTGGCAGAGTTCTGGCAGAATTCTACAGAGGCATCAGCAGGGCAGGCATACTTCATGAAAAGCAGAAGCTATAACCAGCAGGGAGGCTAAGCCCTCCCTGCCTTTTACCAGAACTTGGGGCCAATCGGCAAAAGCCAGAACAGAGACAGGCTCCCTATAATTAATTATACAGCAGCTGAGCAGCTGCACACCGTAAAAAGGCATCCTGGATACTTAGTAACAGCTAGGACCATAGGGCAGTGCGGCCACCGGAGATGCTTGGTTGCCTAAGCAACCATTGGGCAATGTGGTAATGGGCCTGATTCAGGGTTTTACGCTAAAGCATTCCCTAAAGCTTTTTTTGCGGTCAAACCTTTGAAAATGCATTTTTTTGTATATACTTGGACCTGATGGGTAACAGTTACTCAATAGAAGCCTTTGGTTTACTTATCATGCTCTGCTCTGACCCAGCACCCCCCCCCCCCAACCTCCCCCACGACCTTAAACCCAGAAGGCCCCACACCGCAAAAGACAGCTTTCATCGATAATCATTCAACTCCATAAATATCAGCATTGCATATAACTCTGATTCAGAAACAATGGGCCTCACTCAGATATGGACGCATGAGGCCTCCTGCTGCAGTAGTGATATGAGCTGCATCCTAGCAAGCAGCATCAGTTTACTGTGACACCATTGGGTGGCTTGTGGCACCCACGGGATCATGCAAACATGTCATTGCAGAACCTTGGGGGTCATTCCGAGTTGTTCGCTCGCAAGCTGCTTTTAGCAGCATTGCACACGCTAAGCCGCCGCCTACTGGGAGTGAATCTTAGCATAGTAAAATTGCGAACGAAAGATTAGCAGAATTGCGAATAGACACTTCTTAGCAGTTTCTGAGTAGCTCCAGACTTACTCGGCAACTGCGATCAGTTCAGTCAGTTTCGTTCCTGGTTTGACGTCACAAACACACCCAGCGTTCGCCCAGACACTCCTCCGTTTCTCCAGCCACTCCCGCGTTTTTCCCAGAAACGGTAGCGTTTTTTCGCACACACCCATAAAACGGCCAGTTTCCGCCCAGAAACACCCACTTCCTGTCAATCACATTACGATCACCAGAACGAAGAAAAAACCTCGTAATGCCGTGAGTAATATACCTAACTGCTTAGCAAATTTACTTGGCGCAGTCGCACTGCGGACATTGCGCATGCGCATTAGCGACTAATCGCTCCGTTGCGGAAAAAAAATAACGAGCGAACAACTCGGAATGACCCCCCTTGTTAGAGGCCAGGAAATGTTCGTCCGGAGATCCTGGCCTCTTCTCTCCCCCTAAACGGTGGCGACACACCCCTGTTTTCACAAACGGAGGCCATCACCATTGGGGCAGATACAACTGGACCTGAGATAAGAGTAATGCAAAAAAAGATCAAGTAACTGTGCACCTGGGCAAAACCATGCTGCACTGCAGGTGGGGCAGATTTACTATGTGCAGATAGATTTTGTTTGGGAGGGGGCATGTCCAAACTCAAATCTAAATCGCAGTGTAATTAATAGTGATGAGCGGGTTCGGTTTCTCGGAAACCGAACCCCCCCGAACTTCACGCTTTTTACACGGGTCCGAGGCAGACTCGGATCTTCCCGCCTTGCTCGGTTAACCCGAGCGCGCCCGAACGTCATCATCCCGCTGTCGGATTCTCGCGAGGCTCGGATTCTATCGCGAGACTCGGATTCTATATAAGGAGCCGCGCTTCTCCGCCATTTTCACACGTGCATTGAGATTGATAGGGAGAGGACGTGGCTGGCGTCCTCTCCGTTTAGATAGAGAGTGAGACACTTGATTTACTGGAGCATTAGGAGTACTCAGAGAGTGCAGAGTTTTGCTGATAGTTATACTAGTGACCACCAGTTTTATTTATTATTTAATATAATCCGTTCTCTGCCTGAAAAAAAACGATACACAGTCACATACCATATCTGTGCTCAGCCTCAGTGTGCTGCATGATAATATCATCTATGTATATCTGACTGTGCTGAGTAGTGCTCACTGCTCACACAGCTTAATTGTGGGGGAGACTGGGGAGCAGTTATAGCAGGAGTACATATTTAACAGTGCACACTTTTGCTGCCAGAGTGCCAGTGTGACTGACCAGCAGTGACCACCAGTATATTGTCTGCCTGAAAAAGTTAAACACTCGTGTGGTTTTTTTTTTTTTTATTCTATAAACGCATTCTGCTGACAGTGTCCAGCAGGTCCGTCATTCATTATATTTCTATCTTCTTCATACTAGTAGTTTAGGAGTCTGCAGTGCTGACAGTGTCCAGCAGGTCCGTCATTATATAATATATACCTGTCCTGCAGTAGTGATATATATATATTTTTTATATCATTATCATCCAGTCTATACTAGCAGACGCACGCAGTACGGTAGTCCACGGCTGTAGCTACCTCTGTGTCGGCAGTCGCTCGTCCATAATTGTATACCTACCTGTGGTGGGTTTTTTTTTTTCTATCTTCTTCATACTAGTAGTTTAGGAGTCTGCAGTGCTGACAGTGTCCAGCAGGTCCGTCATTATATAATATATACCTGTCCTGCAGTAGTGATATATATATATTTTTTATATCATTATCATCCAGTCTATACTAGCAGACGCACGCAGTACGGTAGTCCACGGCTGTAGCTACCTCTGTGTCGGCAGTCGCTCGTCCATAATTGTATACCTACCTGTGGTGTTTTTTTTTTTTTCTATCTTCTTCATACTAGTAGTTTAGGAGTCTGCAGTGCTGACAGTGTCCAGCAGGTCCGTCATTATATAATATATACCTGTCCTGCAGTAGTGATATATATATATTTTTTATATCATTATCATCCAGTCTATACTAGCAGACGCACGCAGTACGGTAGTCCACGGCTGTAGCTACCTCTGTGTCGGCAGTCGCTCGTCCATAATTGTATACCTACCTGTGGTGGTTTGTTTTTTTTCTATCTTCTTCATACTAGTAGTTTAGGAGTCTGCAGTGCTGACAGTGTCCAGCAGGTCCGTCATTATATAATATATACCTGTCCTGCAGTAGTGATATATATTTTTTTTTATATCATTATCATCCAGTCTATACTAGCAGACGCACGCAGTATGGTAGTCCACGGCTGTAGCTACCTCTGTGTCGGCAGTCGCTCGTCCATAATTGTATACCTACCTGTGGTGGTTTTTTTTTTTCTATCTTCTTCATACTAGTAGTTTAGGAGTCTGCAGTGCTGACAGTGTCCAGCAGGTCCGTCATTATATAATATATACCTGTCCTGCAGTAGTGATATATATATATATATATTTTATATCATTATCATCCAGTCTATACTAGCAGACGCATGCAGTACGGTAGTCCATGGCTGTAGCTACCTCTGTGTCGGCAGTCGCTCGTCCATAATTGTATACCTACCTGTGGTGGGGTTTTTTTTTCTATCTTCTTCATACTAGTAGTTTAGGAGTCTGCAGTGCTGACAGTGTCCAGCAGGTCCGTCATTATATAATATATACCTGTCCTGCAGTAGTGATATATATATATTTTTTATATCATTATCATCCAGTCTATACTAGCAGACGCACGCAGTACGGTAGTCCACGGCTGTAGATACCTCTGTGTCGGCAGTCGCTCGTCCATAATTGTATACCTACCTGTGGTGGGTTTTTTTTTTCTATCTTCTTCATACTAGTAGTTTAGGAGTCTGCAGTGCTGACAGTGTCCAGCAGGTCCGTCATTATATAATATATACCTGTCCTGCAGTAGTGATATATATATATTTTTTATATCATTATCATCCAGTCTATACTAGCAGACGCACACAGTATGGTAGTCCACGGCTGTAGCTACCTCTGTGTCGGCAGTCGCTCGTCCATAATTGTATACCTACCTGTGGTGGGTTTTTTTTTCTATCTTCTTCATACTAGTAGTTTAGGAGTCTGCAGTGCTGACAGTGTCCAGCAGGTCCGTCATTATATAATATATACCTGTCCTGCAGTAGTGATATATATATATTTTTTATATCATTATCATCCAGTCTATACTAGCAGACGCACGCAGTACGGTAGTCCACGGCTGTAGCTACCTCTGTGTCGGCAGTCGCTCGTCCATAATTGTATACCTACCTGTGGTGGTTTTTTTTTTTTTCTATCTTCTTCATACTAGTAGTTTAGGAGTCTGCAGTGCTGACAGTGTCCAGCAGGTCCGTCATTATACAATATATACCTGTCCTGCAGTAGTGATATATATATATTTTTTATATCATTATCATCCAGTCTATACTAGCAGACGCACGCAGTACGGTAGTCCACGGCTGTAGCTACCTCTGTGTCGGCAGTCGCTCGTCATCCATAAGTATACTAGTATCCATCCATCTCCATTGTTTACCTGAGGTGCCTTTTAGTTGTGCCTATTAAAATATGGAGAACAAAAATGTTGAGGTTCCAAAAATAGGAAAAGATCAAGATCCACTTCCACCTCGTGCTGAAGCTGCTGCCACTAGTCATGGCCGAGACGATGAAATTCCATCAACGTCGTCTGCCAAGGCCGATGCCCAATGTCATAGTACAGAGCATGTAAAATCCAAAACACAAAATATCAGTAAAAAAAGGACTCAAAAATCTAAAATAAAATCCTCGGAGGAGAAGCGTAAACTTGCCAATATGCCATTTACCACACGGAGTGGCAAGGAACGGCTGAGGCCCTGGCCTATGTTCATGGCTAGTGGTTCAGCTTCACATGAGGATGGAAGCACTCAGCCTCTCGCTAGAAAAATGAAAAGACTTAAGCTGGCAAAAGCACAGCAAAGAACTGTGCGTTCTTCGAAATCACAAATCCACAAGGAGAGTCCAATTGTGTCGGTTGCGATGCCTGACCTTCCCAACACTGGACGTGAAGAGCATGCGCCTTCCACCATTTGCACGCCTCCTGCAAGTGCTGGAAGGAGCACCCGCAGTCCAGTTCCTGATAGTCAGATTGAAGATGCCAGTGTTGAAGTACACCAGGATGAGGAGGATATGGGTGTTGCTGGCGCTGGGGAGGAAATTGACAAGGAGGATTCTGATGGTGAGGTGGTTTGTTTAAGTCAGGCACCCGGGGAGACACCTGTTGTCCGTGGGAGGAATATGGCCATTGACATGCCTGGTGAAAATACCAAAAAAATCAGCTCTTCGGTGTGGAAGTATTTCAACAGAAATGCGGACAACATTTGTCAAGCCGTGTGTTGCCTTTGTCAAGCTGTAATAAGTAGGGGTAAGGACGTTAACCACCTCGGAACATCCTCCCTTATACGTCACCTGCAGCGCATTCATCATGTCAGTGACAAGTTCAAAAACTTTGGGCGACAGCGGAAGCAATCCACTGACCAGTAAATCCCTTCCTCTTGTAACCAAGCTCACGCAAACCACCCCACCAACTCCCTCAGTGTCAATTTCCTCCTTCCCCAGGAATGCCAATAGTCCTGCAGGCCATGTCACTGGCAATTCTGACGAGTCCTCTCCTGCCTGGGATTCCTCCGATGCATCCTTGCGTGTAACGCCTACTGCTGCTGGCGCTGCTGTTGTTGCTGCTGGGAGTCGATGGTCATCCCAGAGGGGAAGTCGTAAGACCACTTTTACTACTTCCACCAAGCAATTGACTGTCCAACAGTCCTTTGCGAGGAAGATGAAATATCACAGCAGTCATCCTGCTGCAAAGCGGATAACTGAGGCCTTGGCATCCTGGGCGGTGAGAAGCGTGGTTCCGGTATCCATCATTACTGCAGAGCCAACTAGAGACTTGTTGGAGGTACTGTGTCCCCGGTACCAAATACCATCTAGGTTCCATTTCTCTAGGCAGGCGATACCGAAAATGTACACAGACCTCAGAAAAAGACTCACCAGTGTCCTAAAAAATGCAGTTGTACCCAATGTCCACTTAACCACGGACATGTGGACAAGTGGAGCAGGGCAGACTCAGGACTATATGACTGTGACAGCCCACTGGGTAGATGTATTGACTCCCGCCGCAAGAACAGCAGCGGCGGCACCAGTAGCAGCATCTCGCAAACGCCAACTCTTTCCTAGGCAGGCTACGCTTTGTATCACCGCTTTCCAGAATACGCACACAGCTGAAAACCTCTTACGGCAACTGAGGAAGATCATCGCGGAATGCCTTACCCCAGTTGGACTCTCCTGTGGATTTGTGGCATCGGACAACGCCAGCAATATTGTGTGTGCATTAAATCTGGGCAAATTCCAGCACGTTCCATGTTTTGCACATACCTTGAATTTGGTGGTGCAGAATTATTTAAAAAACGACAGGGGCGTGCAAGAGATGCTGTCGGTGGCCAGAAGAATTGCGGGACACTTTCGGCGTACAGGCACCACGTACAGAAGACTGGAGCACCACCAAAAACGCCTGAACCTGCCATCATCTGAAGCAAGAAGTGGTAACGAGGTGGAATTCAACCCTCTATATGCTTCAGAGGTTGGAGGAGCAGCAAAAGGCCATTCAAGCCTATACAACTGAGCACGATATAGGAGGTGGAATGCACCTGTCTCAAGCGCAGTGGAGAATGATTTCAACGTTGTGCAAGGTTCTGCAACCTTTTGAACTTGCCACACGTGAAGTCAGTTCAGACACTGCCAGCCTGAGTCAGGTCATTCCCCTCATCAGGCTTTTGCAGAAGAAGCTGGAGACATTGAAGGAGGAGCTAACACAGAGCGATTCCGCTAGGCATGTGGGACTTGTGGATGGAGCCCTTAATTCGCTTAACAAGGATTCACGGGTGGTCAATCTGTTGAAATCAGAGCACTACATTTTGGCCACCGTGCTCGATCCTAGATTTAAAACCTACCTTGGATCTCTCTTTCCGGCAGACACAAGTCTGCTGGGGTTCAAAGAACTGCTGGTGAGAAAATTGTCAAGTCAAGCGGAACGCGACCTGTCAACATCTCCTCCTTCACATTCTCCCGCAACTGGGGGTGCGAGGAAAAGGCTCAGAATTCCGAGCCCACCCGCTGGCGGTGATGCAGGGCAGTCTGGAGCGACTGCTGATGCTGACATCTGGTCCGGACTGAAGGACCTGACAACGATTACGGACATGTCGTCTACTGTCACTGCATATGATTCTCTCCCCATTGAAAGAATGGTGGAGGATTATATGAGTGACCGCATCCAAGTAGGCACGTCAGACAGTCCGTACTTATACTGGCAGGAAAAAGAGGCAATTTGGAGGCCCTTGCACAAACTGGCTTTATTCTACCTAAGTTGCCCTCCCACAAGTGTGTACTCCGAAAGAGTGTTTAGTGCCGCCGCTCACCTTGTCAGCAATCGGCGTATGAGGTTACATCCAGAAAATGTGGAGAAGATGATGTTAATTAAAATGAATTATAATCAATTCCTCCGTGGAGACATTCACCAGCAGCAATTGCCTCCACAAAGTACACAGGGAGCTGAGATGGTGGATTCCAGTGGGGACGAATTGATAATCTGTGAGGAGGGGGATGTACACGGTGATATATCGGAGGATGATGATGAGGTGGACATCTTGCCTCTGTAGAGCCAGTTTGTGCAAGGAGAGATTAATTGCTTCTTTTTTGGTGGGGGTCCAAACCAACCCGTCATTTCAGTCACAGTCGTGTGGCAGACCCTGTCACTGAAATGATGGGTTGGTTAAAGTGTGCATGTCCTGTTTATACAACATAAGGGTGGGTGGGAGGGCCCAAGGACAATTCCATCTTGCACCTCTTTTTTCTTTCATTTTTCTTTGCGTCATGTGCTGTTTGGGGAGTAGTTTTTGGAAGGGCCATCCTGCGTGACACTGCAGTGCCACTCCTAGATGGGCCAGGTGTTTGTGTCGGCCACTTGGGTCGCTTATCTTAGTCACACAGCTACCTCATTGCGCCTCTTTTTTTCTTTGCGTCATGTGCTGTTTGGGGGGGTGTTTTTTGGAAGGGCCATCCTGCGTGACACTGCAGTGCCACTCCTAGATGGGCCAGGTGTTTGTGTCGGCCACTAGGGTCGCTTAGCTTACTCACACAGCTACCTCATTGCGCCTCTTTTTTTTCTTCTTTGCGTCATGTGCTGTTTGGGGGGTGTTTTTTGGAAGGGCCATCCTGCGTGACACTGCAGTGCCACTCCGAGATGGGCCAGGTGTTTGTGTCGGCCACTTGGGTCGCTGAGCTTAGTCATCCAGCGACCTCGGTGCAAATTTTAGAACTAAAAATAATATTGTGAGGTGTGAGGTGTTCAGAATAGACTGAAAATGAGTGGAAATTATGGTTATTGAGGTTAATAATACTTTGGGATGAAAATGACCCCCAAATTCTATGATTTAAGCTGTTTTTTAGGGTTTTTTGAAAAAAACACCCGAATCCAAAACACACCCGAATCCGACAAAAAAATTCGGTGAGGTTTTGCCAAAACGCGTTCGAACCCAAAACACGGCCGCGGAACCGAACCCAAAACCAAAACACAAAACCCGAAAAATTTCCGGTGCTCATCACTAGTAATTAACCAGTTTTCCATGTGGGCTACATGCAAAAGCAGCCAGCATTTACCCTGTATGCAAACAAAATAAATAGATTAGCACCCCTCGCAGTGCAACATGGATTGTCCAGGCTAACAGTCACTGTAGAGTTAATTGCTTTTTTTTTTAATTTAACTCCCAACTCTGAATCAGCACACTTTGTACTCTTATGACATCTTGTGTGTTCTAAATAGTTTATCTCTAATGTTACGATGAATAATGAACAAAGGGCTTTATTCAGGTTGGATCGTAATTGCAAAGCTGTTCTTAGCAGTTTTGCATTATGATCCTTAGCAATGCAAATGCGGGAGGAGGTGCCTCCTTCCTGCATTTGCGATTGCTAAAAACTGCGATGCTATCGCAGTTTGGGATGAACATCGCAACCGTCGGTCGCAATATTCATCTGTGACTGCAGTCTGAGTAAGTCTGACCTTACTTAGACTTGCAGTCGCAGGGAGGCTAGCGATGCCAAGAAAATGTAATTCAGGCAGAGGCGATCACATATCTGAGATGCGATCGCAGGACCAATTCTGCACATGCGTAGAATGGGTCCTGTGCGCGCAGTTTCCCAAACATTAGGAAACTGCGAGTTTCCAGATGAATAAGGCCCAATGTTATGATGTTTAGGAATAAAAACAATAATAATAATAATAATAATCTCCTATATATTAGCCTTGTGATTCTGTGCCTGGCCCTCTAACGCTGGGCGGAGTCACAGTCACAGATCTGGGTGGCTGCATGCAGGCCAGGAACAGTCCCCTCCCTCGGTCCGCCCATCCCCACCCAGTACCCTCTCCGTCTCCGCCCAGTCCTCTCTCTCCCCACTCCCCGTACAGTCCCTGCACCCTGGTGACACTGCAGCCGGTGAGTCTTGCGGCTGCCGTACACTCTGTAGGAGAATGCCGTGCACGACCACTGACTGCCGCCCCCGCCCCCCTCCCACCCGCGGCACCCACAGCCTTCACACCATCCGCCCCCCACCCGCAGCATACACCCCGCTCCTCCCCGCACCCTCCCACCCGCGGCACCCACACCTGCAGCACCCCCCGCCCCTCCCCCACCCACGGCACTCCCCCCCCCCCCCATAGCACCCACATCTGCAGCACCCACCACCCGCGGCACTCCCGCCCCTCCACCACCCGCGGCAGACGCCCCTCCACCACCCGCGGCACTCCTGCCCCCTCTCCCACCCGTTGCACCTACACCTGCAGCACCCACCGCCCCTCCCCCACCCGCGGCACTCCCGCCCCTCCCCCACCCGCGGCACACGCCCCTCCCCCACCCACGTCACTCCCGCCCCGTCCCCCACCCGCAACACCCACTCCTGCAGCACCCCCCTCCCCCACCCACGGCACTCCCGCCCCCTCTCCCACCCGCAGCACCCCCGTCCCTCCCACACCCACAGCACCCACCACATCTGTCCCCCACCCACGGTACACGCCCCTCCCCTACCCGCGCCACTCCCGCCCCCTCCCCCACCCGTAGCACACACAAACCACGGCGCACCCCACCCCTCCCCCACCAGCGACACCTCCGCCCCTCCCCCACCTCCATACCCACCTCTCCCCCCCACTACACACCCGCCGCCTCCACCCCACCCGCCGCTCCCCCACCCGCGTCACCCACAGCATCCACCACATCTGCCCCCCACTCGCGGCACACGCTCCTCCCCCTCCCGCTGCACTCCCTCCCCCACCCCACCCCCATACCGACCTCTCCCCCCCGCTACACCCCACGCACCCCTCCCCCACCCGCGGCACCCACAGCATCCACCACATCCGCCCCCCACCCGTGGCACATGCCCCTCCCCCACCCGTAGCACTCACCACCCCTTCCCCACCCGCGGCACCCCCGCACCCCCATATTCACCTCTCCCCACCGCTACACCCCCGCACCCTCCACCCCATCCACCCCTCCCCCACCCGCCGCACCAACAGCATCCACCCCCCACCCGCGGCACACGCCCCCCTCCCACCCACAGCATCTACCACATCTTCCTCCCACCCGCGGCACTCCCGCCCCCTCCCCCACCCGTAGCACCCCCACCACACTGCCGCAGCCGCCACTCCCCCAACCACAGCACCTCCGGCCCCCTCCCCCACCCACATCATCTTTAGACACCTTCCCCCATTCGTGGACCTACCACACCTCCCCCACCCGCAGCACCTCTGGAACACCTCCCACAGCACCTCCGGACCCCATCCACGGCTCCCCTGCAGCCACCCCTCCTCCACCCACAGCACTTCTAGAACCTATCACCCAACCTCACCCCCCTGCAACCCCACCACCCCAAACACCCCCCCACTACATCGCTCCTCCCCCACGCACACCACCTCCAGACCCCCTCTTACATCCACAGCCCCCCGCACCCACCCCTCCCCCACCAACAGCATCTACACTCCCCTTCCGCACCCGCACCTCTCCCATCCGCGCCCCCTCCACACCTCCCCCACCCACAGCACCTCTGCACCCTTTCCGCCATCCGTGCCACTGCACTCACCCCTCCACCACCCGCAACACCTCTGGACCCCCTCCCGCACCCATTCCTCCACCACACGTAGCACCTCGGACACCATCTGCAGCCGCTACAAGTGATTCCCTGAATCGGGGTGATCAGCGGCACGGATAGGCACCTCCACCTCACTGAACCCACCCCCTTTCCAAACCCCCCCCCACACACACTGAACTTCTGTGAGTATAGTTGCTACCAGTGTACATTGGTTTAATAAAAAAAAGTAATACTGTGGCCATTATCTGTCTAAGCGACACTGCTACCTGTGGCCATTGTGTATAAGTGGCACTGCTACCTGTGGGCACTGTGTGTATACGTGGCTCTGCTACCAGTGGCCATTGTGTGTATAAGTGACACTGCTACCTGTGGCCATTGTGTGTATAAGCGACACTGCTACCTGTGGCCATTGTGTATATAAGTGGTGCTGCTAGCTGTGGCCATTGTGTGTATAAGCACCACTGCTACCTGTGGCCTTTGTGTGTATAAGCGGTGCTGCTAAAAGTGGCCAGTGTGTGTATAAGTGGTGCTGCTACCTGTGGCCATTGTGTGTATAAGCGGTGCTGCTAAAAGTGGCCATTGTGTGTATAAGTGGTGCTGCTACCTGTGGCCATTGTGTGTATAAGCGGCTCAGCTACCTGTGGCCACTGTGTGTATAAGCGCCTCTGTTACCTATGGGAATTGAGTGTAGAAGTGGCACTGCTGCCGGGGGCCATTGTGTGTATAAGCACCACTGCTACCTGTGGTCATTGTGTGCATAAACTGCTTTGCTACCTGTGGGTATTGTGTGTATAAGCTGCTCTGCTACCTGTAGGTATTGTGTGTATAAGCTGCCCTGCTACCTCTAGCCATTGTGTGTATACGCGGCTCTGATACCTGTGACCACTGTGTGTGTAAGCTGCGCTGCATACACTAGCAGTATATACTACACTAGGTTATTCATTGTGCCCTGCGGCCACTCTTCACGCCCTCACAAAGGGCTACGCCCCCTTGACAATCGCACGCCTTTCCCCTTTGTAATATTTACCCACTAGCATAAACTTTTTTTTGCAGGTAATACTCCATATAATAACAATTATAGCACAGCTGAAGCCCAGGCAGGGGTTAACGGGTCGTAGCCTCTTGCAACGGTGTTTTCTCTCTAACACCTTCCCTCTCTTTATCCTATCCTTACCACCCTGACTCTCCCTATCCTTTACCCATCGCACAGTGTTTCTGTACATTCCCTTTCTCCCCCCCTACGCCTCTCTATCTTTTCTCTACCGGACCCCATTTTTGTATGCCCTCTATACTGCCCTGCATTTCTGAATCTGATATCTACCGGCCTGCGTATGTTCAAAGGCGTGCAGGGGTTAACGGGGCGTAGCCCCTAACGACGGTGTGAAGAGCGCCCGTAGGGCGCGATGAATCACCTAGTAATAATATGAATGACTTATTTTATAAACTTAAACGGATTAATTAAAATATTTTTTTTAAAAAGCAATAATTAGTATGAAAGGCTATAACATTTTCAGAAACAGGGTTCTTACTTTAAAAATCAGAGAATTAAAGATGCACACTAATTAAAATCAGAATTGATTGATGCAGGCAATTTGATGCAGTTTGTTCAAAGGAAAACCTTACAAAAATAAATTGAGTATAGCCAGAGCAAGACTAATTTAGCAGAGACAATTATATAGGATACCCCTCATGACTTTGAGAGTATAATTTTTGGCAATTTGTGAGGTCTTATTATGCTTACATAATGTTACATTCTGCAAGTTTATTTCCATAAAATAAATGTTTGACGCTGAGAAGTCGAAACAAAAATACACATATATATTCCTGCTGCGGGGTACACTGGGCTCCACAAGGAATGGACAATGGGGTGTAGAGTAGGATCTTGATCCGAGGCAACCACAGGCTCAAAGCTTTGACTGTTCCCAGAATGCATAGCGCCGCCTCCTATATCACCCCGCCTCCCTGCACAGGATCTCAGTTGTAGTTGGTGCTGCAGTAGCAGGCACTTAATAGAGGGGCTGCTTCAGGCAGCCCTAAGAAGAGCTTTTTTTCTGAGGAAAAAAGTGTAGACTTCAAGGGCAGCAGCAGTGTTACATGTCAGTGGACATTCACGGCTGCAGCTCCTGCTCTCCCCAGCGGCGCTGTAGACTCCCGAGCCCTGGTTGCCGGGTAACTACAGCTGGAGGCTCCGGTTTTCTTCTTGTCTGGCACACACAACGGGGTCTCTCCGGGATCGCTTGGCCGCGCTTTGGGAGGTGGTAAGTGGGTCCTGCTTGCGGGACCCGGTCTTTATCGCGAACCAGCGCGGTCAGTGGGAGGCAGGCCGCGCGCGCTGGCGATGGACACTGTGGCAGTACAGGCGATCCCACTAGATCACCAGGACATGGGACAGGTCAGGTTTTCTCTATAAACCGTTTTATTAGAGCCCGCAGTACCCGGTGGTTTTGCCAGCAGGGGGATAGAGCTTGGACCTGAAGCCCCTCCCCCAGCCCCAGGGCGCCATTTTCTGCAAATGTTCCCGCCCTGGAGCTGCATATCTGTCTCTCCCTCACTCCCTGGCAGTGTCTGCGGCGCCATTCTCCCTCAGCTCACTGTTCCTGGGAATGCTTGGGCAAATTCTCCTATGTAAAGCCGCCTGGTTATCAGTGCTGTGACTTTACAAGACACTTAAGTATTCTACCTGCCTTTTTTAGTCAGTGTTAGTTAAGAAAGAGTACATTTAGTGAGGGTTTCCTAGTACAATTACCCTGTGATATACATCCAGTTTTTACTGTGTACTGTTATATCTATTGTTATATAGCTGTGTAAGCTAGTCCAGTGCAGTATTATTGTTAGTAATAACCTCTGCATTGTACAAACTGTGACTATTTGTGTGTGCATTTGATAGCTGAGTGGTGTCCATTTCGTCTCTTTCACTCAACCTGCTATCCATATATTCTATAACCTGAGGGGGCTTGGTGCGTCAGGTTTTATCTAATATAGGATTTTCACAAAGATATACTGTATTACGTATTTTTCTCTGTGATTTAGTCACCATATCTCTCCTTTATCTCTGCTGGTGCTGACTACACTGCACAGGGGTTTGGGCTAGAGGTATCGTGCTGCTGACAAATTGTACTGTGTTACCTGATACTGCAAGTTATATCATGTCTGCTTCTGAGGGTAACGGTCCTGGGGCTGAACACACTGCCGGTGTTGCTGAAGCCGCAGATACCTATGAGGAGAATATAGCAGCTTTGGGCTCTGGTTCTGGGGGCTCCTTGCCCCCCAGTGGGACGGTGGCAACGGGGGCAAAAAATGACCCGCCGTGGGCCGCTTTTTCCACGCTTCTGCATACGCTAGTTCATAAACTAACACCCCCTATGGGACCCCCAATGCCAGTATAATCGTTTGTGGTCCCTGCAGCTAACCCACCGTGGGCGGACGATTTATCTGCTCAAATAAAGATGATATATGTCAGGAACCCTGGGAAAACCCGGGTACGAAGTTTGTGCCTCAAAAGAAGATGCTGGCTCGCTATCCCCTCGCGCCGGAGCTGTCTAAGAATTTGGAAACGCCTCCTCCAGTGGACTCACATGTGGCTAGGATGGTGGTTTCTTCAGCTCTACCGGTCACCACCGTCACATCTCTAAAAGAGCCTACGGATAAACGTGTGGAGGGTTGTCTGAAAGCGATTTACACCCTCACGGGTGCTGCACAAAGGCCCACTATTGCAGCTACTTGGGCTGCAGAGGCCATTGAAGCATGGGCCTTGGAGTTAGATGCTGAAATCTCCTCTGACCATGCTAGACAATGCTTGTCTTATATTGTCACAGCTTCTCATTATATTAAAGAGGCGGCTTCTGATGCCGGTATCCTGGTAGCCAAGGCCTCTACTACATCAGTCCTGGCTCGCCGGATATTGTGGCTGAGATCCTGGTCTGTGGATCTGGACTCTAGAAAAACCCTGGAGGTACTCCCTTTTAAGGGAGATATTCTGTTTGCGGAGGATTTAAATAAGATTGTGGCTGACTTGGCTACTGCCAAAACTGCCTGTCTGCCAAGTACTGCTCCTTCTGTGTCGAAGGCTAAAGGTACTTCCTTTCGCCCCTTTCACCCTTCAGGTAAAGCAAAAGGTCAGGCGTACAACAAGCAGGCCCGCACTTCCAAACCTGGTAAGCCTAAGCCCAAAAGAGCCTGGGTGGCCCGTCAGCCAGCTTCCAAGACAGATAAGCCTGCCGCATGATGGGGTGGGCCTCCCTCTGGGGGATCCCAGGGTGGGGGGCCGGCTTCTAGGGTATACCCAGGAATGGTTGAAGACCACTTCAGATGCCTGGGTACAGGAAGTCGTCACACGAGGTTACGCCATAGCCTTCAAAAACCGACCCCCTCATCGATTTTGCCAGACAGATGTCCCGTTGGACAAGACAAAGGCAAACACTCTACATTCGGTGGTACAGACCCTCCTGGATACAGGTGTCGTAGTACAGGTGCCTCTTGCGCAGAGGGGCCGGGGGTACTATTCTCCGCTGTTTCTAGTCCCGAAACCGAATGGGTCCTCCCGGCCCATTCTCAACTTCAAAGCATTGAACAGGTTTGTGAAGGTTTCCAAGTCCCGTATGGAAACCCTTCGCTCTATAGTCAAAAGTCATGGCGGTGATGACGGTGGTACTCCGCCGTCAAGGGGTCAGGATACTGCCGTATTTGGACGACTTGTTAATCCTGGCAAATTCCCCAGAACTTCTCCTGTGTCATCTAGATGTTACGGTCCGGTTTCTGCAAGCCCACGGGTGGCTCATCAACTGGAAGAAGTCATCCCTGATCCCTGCTCAGAGCATGGTACATCTGGGAGCACTATTGGACACTCACAACCAGCGGTTGTTCCTGTCTCAGGAGAAAGTCCTGAAACTTCAGGACAGGATCCATTGCTTCCTATTTTGTCCGCAAGTGTCGATACACTCGGCGATGCAGGTGCTGGGCCTCATGGTGTCAGCATTCGACATGGTGGAGTACGCTTATTTCATTCTCGCCCTCTCCAGAGGCTGATTCTAGCCAAATGGGACGGCCTGCCTCACCGGATCAGGTCTCAAATGATCTCATTCACTTCGGAGGTCCGTCTGTCGCTGCTCTGGTTGCTCCGGGACCAACAACTGTGCAGGGGCCGTCCGTTCTGGATATCTGACTGGGTCCTGTTGACGACAAATGCCAGTCTAAGAGGTTGGGGCGCGGTGCTGGAGCAACACTCCCTTCAGGGGCGGTGGACCAAGGAGGAGTCCCTTTTCTCGATCAATATTCTGGAGTTGCGGGCGGTCTTCAATGCCTTGAACCTAGCCCAGCATTTAATTCAGAACCGTCCTGTTTAAGTACAGTCGGACAACGCCACCACAGTGGCTTACATAAATCATCAAGGCGGCACTCGAAGCTGCCTAGCAATGAAGGAAGTCTCACGGATTCTACAGTGGGCAGAACGCCATCTAGCCGCCATATCGGCAATATTCATTCTGGGAGTCCTGAATTGGGAAGCGGACTTTCTCAGTCGTCAGGACGTGCATGCCGGCGAGTGGGGCCTCCATCCAGAAGTGTTTCAACTCCTAGTGGAAAGGTGGGGCCTTCCAGATGTGGATCTGATGGCGTATCAACACAATCACAAGGTTCCGGTCTTCGGAGAAAGGACAAGGGATCCTCAAGCAGCGTTCGTGGATGCGCTGGTGGTACCGTGGAGGTTTCGGCTGCCGTACGTGTTCCCTCCGGTGTCACTCCTGCCCAGGGTAATTCGGAAGTTCTAGCAAGAAAAAGGAATTCTGCTTCTCATAGCTCCAGCGTGGCCCAGACGGCACTGGTTCTCAGACCTGCAAGGCCTATCGTCAGAGCGTCCAATTCTACTTCCACAACGCCCAGACCTCCTCGTTCAGGGCCCCTGTGTCTACCAGGACCAGCCCGGCTGTCTTTGACGGTGTGGCTCTTGAAGCTTCCGTCTTAAGGGCTAAAGGGTTTTCTGAGGCGGTCATTCAAACTATGTTGCGGGCCCGGAAACCGGCTTCGGCTCAGATTTACTATAGGGTCTGGCATTCTTACTTTGTTTGGTGCGCATCTAACGATTATGACGCTTCCAAGTTCAGTATCGCCAAGTTGTTGGCTTTTCTTCAGCAGGGCCTGGACTTAGGCCTGCGTCTGGCCTTCCTCAAGGTTCAAATATCTGCCTTGTCGTGTGGTTTCAGAGAAAAATTGCGACCTTACCTGATGTGCATACCTTTACTCAGGGCGTGTTGCGTATCCAACCTCCCAATGTCCCGCCTGTGGCTCCTTGGGACTTTTCGGTGGTTTTGGAGGCGTTACAAGAGTCTCCGTTTGAACCTCTTGGTTCAGCTGACCTTAAGTGGCTTTCCCTTAAGGTGGTGTTTCTGCTGGCTATTGCTTCAGCTAGAAGAGTGTCGGATTTGGGTGCCTTGTCCTGTAGTTCCCCATATCTGATATTTCATAGTGACCGGGCGGTTCTTAGGACTCGTCACGGCTATCTACCTAAGGTGGTTTCTTCGTTCCACCTTAATCAGGAAATTGTAGTTCCGGCACTTGTTTCTCCTGCTCTGTCTCCCAAAGAGCGGTCTTTGGATGTGGTACGGGCTCTCCGTATCTATGTGAAGAGAACTGCTCCTATTAGGAAATCGGATTCTCTTTTTGTTGTGTTTGGGTTTCACAAACGTGGCTGGCCTGCTCACAAGCGAACTCTGGCCAGATGGATTAGAATGGTGATTGCACATGCTTATGTGAAGGCTGGTCTCTCTGCTCCTGATCACATTAAGGCCCATTCTACTCGGTCTGTTGGACCTTTTTGGGCGGCCCAACGTGGTGCGACCCTTGAACAATTGTGCAAGGCGGCTACGTGGTCCTCTGTGAACACGTTCATGCCTTCGATACTGCCACTTCCCAAGATGCTTCCTTTGGACGCCGGGTTCTTGTGCCCGCTACAGTGCGTCCCCTTCCATAAGGAACTGTTTTAGGACATCCCCATTGTCCATTCCTTGTGGAGCCTAGTGTACCCCGCAGCAGAAAATGAGTTTTATGGTAAGAACTTACCTTTGTTAAAACTATTTCTGCGAGGTACACTGAGCTCTACTAGGCACCCACCCTGACGCACTTGGCTTCTTTGGGTTGGTATAGCATTAGCCGCTGACACGTCTCCTGTCGCGAGAATGCGGTGTTGTGGCTACTAACCGTTGTCGTCTCTTTTCCTGCTACTGCATTGGACTGGTTAACTAAAAACTGAGATCCTGTGCAGGGAGGCGGGGTGATATAGGAGGCGGTGCTATGCATTCTGGGAACAGTCAAAGCTTTGAGCCTGTTGGTGCCTCGAATCAAGATCCTACTCTACACCTCATTGTCCATTCCTTGTGGAGCCCAGTGTACCTCGCAGAAAGAGTTTTAACAAAGGTAAGTTCTTACCATAAAACTCGTTTTAGCCACAATAGGTGGCTCAGTGTGGGCACTCAGGATCAATCTTCTGCCTCAGGTAGAGTTGTGCAACAAATGTTCAAGGCGAGTTGTTGTAGTAGCATCGTGCTCTAGTGATGGTCTACTTGGTGGTGCATGAGGGGTGCTGGGATGAAAGCATAGAAAACATTTCCTGAGAGTGGAATCTCAGGGCTTCAGATGAAGTGCCAGGTTGATTCGCTATTGTGTCCATGAGCAGGGCAGTCGAGAGCCGGGCTGGGCCCAGGTACATTTCAAGGGGCGTGGCCTAATCACAGGAGGTGTGGTCATGTACCCTTAGAAAAAAATACTGTAAAAATTGTATTTTAAGCACCTCCATGGCCACACTGCAGCCCAGTACACAGCAGAGTGTGCTGGGCTGAGGAGGAGAGCTGCAGCTGCTGCTGCCAACTAAGGGGGAGGGGGCCTGGGCCCCTCTATCAGACCTGGGCCCGGGTAGTTCGTACCCTCTCCCCCCTCTCTTGACACCACTGTCCATGAGATCCTCTTTATCTACATCTGTTGGATACCAAATCATCAATTTGGCTGCTTGCTCAGGGATTTCCAAGTTACGATCCAGCACCCATTCTTGAATTTTAGAAGGCAGCTTCAGCAACATCTTCAACACAATAAGATTCTGGGCATTTCTAGCTTATGTTGCAGCCACTAGGAAAAAGCAATCATTAGGCAGCCAGCCTAATAGCGGCTCCAACTCCTTTCCAACCAGTGGAGGATTTACCAATAGGCAATCAAGGCGGCTGCTTAGGGTCCTGTGGGTCTTAGGGGACCCTGTGAGTCCCAGGGGGGGCCCACAATAAGGCTGTATGGAGGACATTTCCAACGGACCACGACCTCTGCCAAAAATGTCTGAGAGCTGGCCTGGCTGAATACTACCAGCAGGCTGTCAGTGATTAGACAGCTGTTGGATGCCGGCTCCAGAACACGCCTGTGTCTCCTGCAGTGTTGTAAGCTCCAATCACTCATATACAATGTGGTTAGTGAGTGTAATAATGGGGTATGGGGGACCTGCTACATTCAGTGATGGGAGCACTGATCTAAAATGCAGCAATTGAGTGGTGTAATAATGGAAGTTAGAGGTGGGGGACATGGTACAACCAGTGAAGGCGGAAGTAATATACTGTAATAGAATATAAGGCGGAAAAACGAAACATAATGTAAGAGGCATAAATCAGGAATGAAAATATAGTGATATTGATTGTTTGAAGGAGGGGGGCCCTAAATCGGTATCTTGCTTAGGGCCCCATGAGGTCTAAATCCACCTCTGTTTCCAACATCTGAAACTTAGAGCCTAATTCAGTGCTGATCGCTGAATGGCCCAGAAGCCCATTGTGTTGTGCGCGCGCACACATAGTGAGATGTGAAAACATCTCACTGCTACGATCGCCTCTGCCTGATTGACAGGCAAGGGGGTTGTGGGGCGGGAGGGGGTGTGCCAGCAACATTTGAATGCCATTGGGGGGGCCCCATCCGGACAATGCAGTGCGATGCTTTCGCACCTCTGTGGGGGGCAAGGGGGGGGGGGGGGGTAGGGCTTGACATGCAGGGCGGATAAACCCTGTGGTGGGCGTCCCCCGCATGTTAGAGATTGTGATCATAGATGTGCTATTTTTAGCACATCTACGATCAACTCTGAATCACTAGATCTTGGAGTTTTCCGCAGGGCCCTCCGTATCGCCTCCTACACTCTGCAAGCTGTAAGGCTCAGTGCATGACAGGCTTCAGAAGCCCATTCTATTAGACTGGGATCCAGTTGTAAGAACCAATGTGCCTGCTTGGTTCCATGTACTGTTTTTGAGCGTATTGATATCAGTAGCTACTTCATTAAATGTGGGTATGATGAGATGAGGGTCCATCATCCTTGTAGTAGTCCCTGCATCTCATCTCGTACAGTGTAGAGACACAGACAGTGTACTTTGACAGCCTTTCCCTGCTTCTCATGTGGTAGTGTAAATTGTATTAGTATGTGGACTGAGGTTACAGGGTTTGCTACCATATATTATCTGTTATAGTGTAAAGGCACTATTGTTGGTCATGTTGTAGGATTATCCTTTATTTTTAATATCCCTGGTTCCCTGCTTTGCCCCAGAAGCCTCAGACCAACATATGTGCAATCTATACAGGACCATCTTAACAGCATAGTAGGCCCTGGGCAAAGCAATGTACTGGGGCCCATATACACCCATTCACTGGAACCAATTATAAAAAAAACATAACTTGCCCTCTTGCGGCCCCACGTCGTCTCCCCACATGCTTCCATACAATGAATGGCTGTCAGCCGTCCACCAATCAGCATGCTGAGTAGATCCAAGTCACGACTTGGATCAATTTTAAGGTCCCGAGTTGGGTCTCCCCTCAAGTTTGGAACTCAGATTTAAAAATCCAATCCGAGGTTTTGGATTGTGTGTAAGTCCCTCCCTCGTGATTTATGGTATAATTTCACTCAGGAGAATGTATGGTGAGGTGGGCAACATTGACTGGAAATTAATGTTATTAATGTTAACAATGCTATTGGTACAAAACCAGGTCTTTTAAGATTTTATCAATTTAAAAAAAAACACAGATCCCAAAAAAAACAAATCTGAACCCAAAACATTTGGGGGTGGTTTTCCAAAATGATTTAGGGGGTCATTCAGACCTGATCGCACACTAGATTTTTTTTGCTGCGCTTCGATCAGGTCAGAACTGCGCATGCGAATGCATCGCAATGCGCAGGTGCATCGTACGGGTGAAAAGCGGATCGGACTGTGCGATGGATTTTACGAAGAATACATTCGCACAGCCGATCACAAGGAGATTGACAGGAAGAAGGCGTTTGTGGTTGTCAACTGACCATTTTATGGGAGTGTTTGGAGGATCGGGTGTCTGACGTCAATTCCAGGACCTGACAGGCTGAAGTGATCGCAGCGGCTGAGTAAGTTCTGGGCAACTCAGAAACTGCACAAAACTTTTTTGTAGTGCTCGGCTGCACATGCGTTCGCACACTTGCAAAGCAAAAATACACTCCCCTACAGACGGCGACTATCTGATCGCAGCGCTGCAAAAAATAGCTAGCGAGTGATCAGGTCTGAATTAGGCCTTTAGACCCAAAAACCAAAACATGGGGTGGTCTGCGCACATCTCTACTTTTTGCAGGCATCATAGTCTAGTGGCAAGCAACTTAAGAAATCACAATTATCAGAACCACCTGCCTTTTCTTTGGTGATTTGACATGCGTTTTGCAAATTTGTATTCTTTCCATATGAAAAAATTAGAATTGCAGTTTCAGATCTGGCTGTTTGAAATAATGCAGGTTGGTATGTGACTTGGTAAATCTTAAAATTTACAAACTACACAGAAAAATTCCAAAAATAATGCATTTTAGACAAACTATACTTTCCAGGTCCGATAGATAACTGCTGGTATTAACAAGGCCATCGAGAAATATGACAGGCCAAGGTTATACTTAGGCTGGGTACACACTAAGACGATGCTGGATTGTTGCCGACAGCATGACCAACGGAACACGATTTCAGTTGACCCTGATTTCAGAAGCAGGAGCATGCGATAGTGCAAAAATATTAGACAATATGGCTGATATGTCACTCCAAAATGCAGGATCAAACAACATTTTGTCTAAGACGGTCAAATACAGGAGGTGTGACCATGCTCCCTTAAAAAAAATCTATGAAAAACATTTGTCCCCATCAACAATTGGCCCTGGCCACTTGAACAAGTCAAGAAACACCAATTATATCTTTGAGGACTAAATAATTAGAAAATAAAATGTATGATCCTCTGTTAATACAGTATAGTATACCAATGGTTCCCATACTGGGTGCCATGGCAGGGTAAGTCATGTTGGAAACAGTCAATAGTCATCCTCCCTTATAACTGTGACACTCAAGAGTCCCAAATATTCTTATCAAATTCCTGCTCTCGTCGACTAGGGAGCTGCTAGGAACTTTATCTCTTCATCTTTTATTCAATTTTTAGAATTACCTCTTAAGACACTTCAGCAACCAGTTGTGCTCACCGCATTCAATGGAACCTTGATCCCTGAAGGGAGTATTACACATGTTACCGAGTCTACTCTCTTTCTGTGGGGGATATTCAATTGTTTGAAAAGTCAGTTGGGTGTGTTTTTTTCCTATCTAATAGACAGGAAAAAACAGACAGCCAACCGACTGTTCAAACATTTGAATTCCTCCCTATAGGTACCTCTCATTATGAACAGCTGTCTTTTTTTGTCCTGCCTTATGAGAAACACCGTGTCATCTTAGGTTCACCATGGCTTCGTCTCCACAACCCGCACATTGATTGGAGCACCTCCAAAGTCATAGCATGGGGTCCTTTACGTCAGCGAACTTGTGTCCTGCACAAATGTATGTGTCGTGAAACCTTCTTTTTCTACTCTACCTGCAGAGTATCAAGATTTCTTAGATGTCTTTTCCAAGCAAGCTGCAGATCAGTTGCCTCCCCATGGGCCATGGCACTGTCCGATTGACTTGATCCCTGGGAAAACACCTACCAGGGGTCGAACCTACCCGCTGACCATCCCCAAGACTCAAGCCATGTCTGACTATGTGCAAGAGAACTTAAAAAAAGGAGAAGAATGACGGTGGGTTATGCCCCTGTATAGATTACAGCAACCTGAATGACATTACTCTTAAAAATAGATATCCACTAACATTGATTACAGAACTCTGATTGGGTCAGGGGGGCCAAGATATTTACAAAACTTGATCTGAGAGGAGCATACTACGAATACCTAGTCATGCCTTTCGGCCTATGTAACGCCCCAGCCGTCTTACAGAATTTCATCAACGAGATCTTCCATGATGTTTTTTTATAGTTATAAGGTAGTGTATTTAGATGACATTTTGATCTTTTCACAGGATCTACAGAGTCATTGGTTGCAATTCAGAGAGGTACTCTAACAGTTACATATGAACAAGCTCTATGGCAAGTTGTCCAAATGCACTTTTGAGGTCACCAGTATACCTTTTCTTGGATATATAATTTCTGGTTCTGAACTCCATATGGATATGGAGAAGTTTTCTGTTCAGGAGAGGGCCATCCCTCACACATTGAAGGCTATTCATAACATCACATATCTTGTCTTTCTTTAGTCTCACACCCTCCTGACACTTGGATAACTTTGTGGGGTATCATCATACAACCCATTAAGAACCTAGCAATCTGGTGGACCATTATGCAATAGGTAGCATCAATCCTTGTGTATCTATGCCTATTTCCCTATAGATTGTAAGCTTGCGAGCAGGGCCTTCCTACCTCTGTCTGTCTGTTTTTACTCAGTTTTGTTCTATTACTGTTGTTCTAATTGTAAAGCGCAACGGAATATGCTGCGCTATATAAGAAACTGTTAATAAATAAATAAATAAATAAATAAATAAATAAATAATAATAATATACTTTTCCTTGGCTTTGCCAATTACTACCGGACATTTATTAGGAACTTCTCCACAGTTGCGGCTCCAATTATCGCCTTGACCAAAAAAGGGGTGAAACCCACAAAATGGCCACAGGAGGCACTCACTGCTTTCCGTCAACTAAAGCAAGAGTTTATATCTGCTCCTATACTCTCACAACCAGTTTTGGAGAAACCTTTCCTTTTGGAGGTTGATACCTCTAGTGTAGGAACGGGGGCTGTTCTAGCTCAATATGCAGAGCATAGAAAGCTAATTCTCTGAAGTTGAACAAAATTATTTTATAGGTGACCAGGAGCTTCTAGCTATCAAACTCGCCCTGGAAGAGTGGAGATATCTACTCGAATAAGCTCATTATTCTGTCACCAGCTATACCAAACACAAGAACCTGCTTTATTTGTTTACTGCTAACTGTTTAAATCCATGACAAGCTCGTTGGGCTCTTTTCTTCACTCGCTTTGATTTTTGTATAAAAGACCATAGAGGGACCCAGAATGCTAAGGCTGATGCTCTATCTAGATCTTTTTCATCCAAGGAAGAGGAGGATGGCATTCATGAAAGACCAATCATCTATCCTCTCGCTTTTGCTACCACAAAGTTGACGGTGCCTCCTAGTAGATCTCACGTCCCTGAACAGCTTCTGACCTGGGCTCATTCAGAGCCGTCTTAACAGCAGTGTAGGCCCCTGGCCACAGAAATGCACTGGGGCCCCTACTTACCCATCAGCGGTAGGGGTGGGGGGCGCTATCAGTGGCAGCTTTGATGTTCCGCGGGGGGTAGGGGGGTTCTATCTTTCACTCAGCATGTAGTACCTGGAGAAATTATTTCTGCTAATTACTCCTTTACTGCACAAATGGGGCGGGAAGGAGAACACTAAACTGTAAAGGGGACATTGTGCTGAATGAAGGGGCCCTGGTACATGACTTCCAGGGTGGTAGGGGGTGTTTAATACACAAGGGAGGGGTGAATAGTGGAGTGGGCTTAATATTCATCATTTTCTGGGGTCAGGGCAGCGTGCTTTACTGCAGATATCTCCAGTTCCTGGAAATAGATTTCTTAGCTTTAATGGGATAAAAAAAACTAGAGAGTCCCACCTTTCAGGAGTTACTCGGGACTTGGGGATCAGAATTGAGGAACAAGAGCAATCCACCAACAAAAATATAAAACTGCATATTAGGGGTGTGGAGCTGGAGCAGGGACCAGCTGCTTGAAGGCTGATATCTCTGGTTCTGGGCATAGTAAAGACAAGCTGCCAGCGTCAACTGAAAGGAAAGAGTCCCAGCTTTTGATGTATACCCTCAGAAAAACTCTAAGTCAGTCAGAACCCGAGATATCTGGCTAGTAAAAACAATTAACAGGCTTGGATGGGGACCACTGCTTTGAAGTCGGATATCTCCGGTTCCCCAGGTCCGATTTTAAAAAATCTGGTACCCCTGGAAAGAGGGGACCCTCAGCTATCAGCCTAGGGCCCTTTTACTCCTGGGGCCCTTGGTCAAGAGCCCATTGAGCCCATACGAAAAGACGGCCCTGGGCTCATTCCTCTCATTTTGCTGCGCACACCGGAATTTTTAAAACCTTTAAATTCCTGCAATCAAGTTATTGGTGGCCTACAATAAAGCAACATATTTGTGATTTTATTCAATCTTGTCCTACATATGATCAACACAAGTCTTCTCATTCTCTTGTTGCTGGTCTTCTCCAACCTCTTCCTATCCCAGTTCGTCCTTGGACTCATGTGGCGAATGGCGATGGATTTTTATTACCGACTAACTGGAAGAGAAAGGGTTTAATTCCATACTTGTGGTAGTAGACAGATTTACAAAAATTTAAAAAGTGTATAAGAACTAGTGATGTGCACCGGACATTTTTCGGGTTTTGTGTTTTGGTTTTGGATTCGGTTTCACGGCCGTGTTTTGGATTCGGACGCGTTTTGGCAAAACCTCCCTGAAAATTTTTTGTCGGATTCGGGTGTGTTTTGGATTCGGGTGTTTTTTTTACAAAAAACCCTCAAAAACAGCTTAAATCATAGAAATTGGGGGTCATTTTGATCCCATAGTATTATTAACCTCAATAACCATCATTTACACTCATTTTCAGCCTATTCTGAACACCTCACACCTCACAATATTATTTTTAGTCCTAAAATTTGCACCGAGGTCGCTGGATGGCTAAGCTAAGCGACCCAAGTGGCCGACACAAACACCTGGCCCATCTAGGAGTGGCACTGCAGTGTCAGACAGGATGGCACTTCAAAAAAATAGTCCCCAAACAGCACATGATGCAAAGAAAAAAAGAGGCGCACCAAGGTCGCTGTGTAACTAAGCTAAGCGACACAAGTGGCCGACACAAACACCTGGCCCATCTAGGAGTGGCACTGCAGTGTCAGGCAGGATGGCACTTCAAAAAAATTGTCCCCAAACAGCACATGATGCAAAGAAAAAAAGAGTCGCACCAAGGTCGCTGGATGGCTAAGCTAAGCGACACAAGTGGCCGACACAAACACCTGCCCCATCTAGGAGTGGCACTGCAGTGTCAGGCAGGATGGCACTTCAAAAAAATAGTCCCCAAACAGCACATGATGCAAAGAAAAAAGAAAGAAAAAAGAGGTGCAAGATGGAATTGTCCTTGGGACCTCCCACCCACCCTTATGTTGTATAAACAGGACATGCACACTTTAACGAACCCATCATTTCAGCGACAGGGTCTGCCACACGACTGTGACTGAAATGACTGGTTGGTTTGGGCCCCCACCAAAAAAGAAGCAATCAATCTCTCCTTGCACAAACTGGCTCTACAGAGGCAAGATGTCCACCTCATCATCATCCTCCGATTCCTCACCCCTTTCACTGTGTACATCCCCCTCCTCACAGATTATTAATTCGTCCCCACTGGAATCCACCATCTCAGGTCCCTCTGTACTTTCTGGAGGCAATTGCTGGTGAATGACTCCACGGAGGAAATGATTATAATTAATTTTGATGAACATCATCTTCTCCATATTTTCTGGAAGTAACCTCGTACGCCGATTGCTGACAAGGTGAGCGGCTGAGAAAAAAAGGAATTTGGTTTCCCCCAGCACCCTGAATGATAACAGTAACCAGATATAAATCCCACATAATAATAGAATTCAGAGATCTTCGTTACACATATTTGCGCAAATGTGTGGTTAAGCCCCAAAGCCGCATCAAGGCGTCTCTGTATATTTGGGGTCCCTAGCGCTATATCTAGGTGCAGGGTGTGGCACCCCAAAACACCAGCATAAGCCAGAAAGCCCAGCGTAGCATACCAGTGAAAAAACTATAGTGTTAATAAATTAGTATTTAGGAAGCCGAAGCTATAGAGAGGGTGATACAAACATGAAATGTAATTAAAATAGAGAAATAGTGTTAAAAAATTAATAAGTGAAAAGTTTTAATAGAATGTAAAGGTATGCCACACTAAAGCTATCCAGCTCAGCCAGTCCAGAGGCACCACACCTCACACCTCCATTACCCCAGTCTAATATTAACCAGCAAGGAGCCACATGATAATGGCTCCTTACTACAATATGTCTAAGCTAAGAGCTACCTACCTTGGAGCAACCCCATAATGCTCCATGTGGCATGTCAGGGCCTGCACCTCCTCCTAATGCAGGAACCTCTCTGCCTCTCACAACAGACATATGTATTGGTAGATGCTCAATTAGCTCAGTGATATCATTCAGGTGCTTGAAAGGGAGGGGTATTTCTGAGCAAGAAAAAAGGCATTTGGTTTCCCCCAGCACCCTGAATGATAACAGTAACCAGATATAAATCCCACATAATAATAAAATTCAGAGATCTTCGTTACACATATTTGCGCAAATGTGTGGTTAAGCCCCAAAGCCGCCTGAATGATAACAGTCCAGAGGCACCACACCTCACACCTCCATTACCCCAATCTGGGTCTAATATTAACCAGCAAGGAGCCACATGATAATGGTTCCTTACTACAGAAATACCCCTCCCTTTCAAGCACCTGAATGATATCACTGAGCTAATTGAGCATCTACCAATACATATGTCCAAGGTGAGCGGCTGCACTAAACACTCTTTCGGAGTACACACTGGAGGGTGGGCAACTTAGGTAAAATACAGCCAGTTTGTGCAAGGGCCTCCAAATTGCCTCTTTTTCCTGCCAGTATACGTACGGACTGTCTGACGTGCCTACTTGGATGCGGTCACTCATATAATCCTCCACCATTCTTTCAATGGTGACAGAATCATATGCAGTGACAGTAGACGACATGTCAGTAATCGTTGCCAGGTCCTTCAGTCCGGACAAGATGTCAGCACTCGCTCCAGACTGCCCTGCATCACCACCAGCGGGTGGGCTCGGAATTCTTAGCCTTTTCCTCGCACCCCCAGTTGCGGGAGAATGTGAAGGAGGAGCTGTTGCCGGGTCACGTTCCGCTTGACTTGACAATTTTCTCACCATCAGGTCTTTGAACCTCTGCAGACTTGTGTCTGCTGGAAAGAGAGATACAACGTAGGTTTTAAATCTAGGATCGAGCACGGTGGCCAAAATGTAGTGCTCTGATTTCAACAGATTGACCACCCGTGAATCCTGGTTAAGCGAATTAAGGGCTCCATCCACAAGTCCCACATGCCTAGCGGAATCGCTCTGTTTTAGCTCCTCCTTCAATTTATTTTATTTATTTATTAACAGTTTCTTATATAGCGCAGCATATTCCGTTGCGCTTTACAATTAGAACAACAGTAATAGAACAAAACTGGGTAAAAACAGACAGACAGAGGTAGGAAGGCCCTGCTCGCAAGCTTACAATCTATAATCAATGTCTCCAGCTTCTTCTGCAAAAGCCTGATGAGGGGAATGACCTGACTCAGGCTGGCAGTGTCTGAACTGACTTCACGTGTGGCAAGTTCAAAGGGTTGCAGAACCTTGCACAACGTTGAAATCATTCTCCACTGCGCTTGAGTCAGGTGCATTCCCCCTCCTTTGCCTATATCGTGGGCAGATGTATAGGCTTGAATGGCCTTTTGCTGCTCCTCCATCCTCTGAAGCATATAGAGGGTTGAATTCCACCTCGTTACCACCTCTTGCTTCAGATGATGGCAGGGCAGGTTCAGGACTGTTTGGTGGTGCTCCAGTCTTCGGCACGCGGTGGCTGAATGCCGAAAGTGGCCCGCAATTCTTCGGGCCACCGACAGCATCTCTTGCACGCCCCTGTCGTTTTTTAAATAATTCTGCACCACCAAATTCAATGTATGTGCAAAACATGGGACGTGCTGGAATTTGCCCAGATGTAATGCACGCACAATATTGCTGGTGTTGTCCGATGTCACAAATCCCCAGGAGAGTCCAATTGGGGTAAGCCATTCTGCGATGATGTTCCTCAGTTTCCGTAAGAGGTTGTCAGCTGTGTGCCTCTTATGGAAAGCGGTGATACAAAGCGTAGCCTGCCTAGAAACAAGTTGGCGTTTGCGAGATGCTGCTACTGGTGCCGCCGCTGCTGTTCTTGCTGCGGGAGGCAATACATCTACCAAGTGGGCTGTCACAGTCATATAGTCCTGAGTCTGCCCTGCTCCACTTGTCCACATGTCCGTGGTTAAGTGGACATTGGGTACAACTGCATTTTTTAGGACACTGGTGACTCTTTTTCTGACGTCTGTGTACATTTTCGGTATCGCCTGCCTAGAGAAATGGAACCTAGATGGTATTTGGTACCGGGGACACAGTACCTCAAGTCTCTAGTTGCCTCTGAATTAACGGTGGATACCGGAACCACGTTTCTCACCGCCCAGGCAGCCAAGGCCTGAGTTATCCGCTTTGCAGCAGGATGACTGCTGTGATATTTCATCTTCCTCGCAAAGGACTGTTGGACAGTCAATTGCTTACTGGCAGTAGTAGAAGTGGTCTTCCGACTTCTCCTCTGGGATGACGATCGACTCCCAGCAGCAACAACAGCAGCGCCAGCAGCAGTAGGCGTTACACTCAAGGATGCATTGGAGGAATCCCAGGCAGGAGAGGACTCGTCAGACTTGCCAGTGACATGGCCTGCAGGACTATTGGCTTTCCTGTGTAAGGTGGAAATTGACACTGAGGGAGTTGGTGGTGTGGTTTGCAGGAGCTTGGTTACAAGAGGAAGGGATTTAGTGGTCAGTGGACTGCTTCCGCTGTCATCCAAAGTTTTTGAACTTGTCACTGACTTATGATGAATGCGCTGCAGGTGACGTATAAGGGAGGATGTTCCGAGGTGGTTAACGTCCTTACCCCTACTTATTACAGCTTGACAAAGGCAACACACGGCTTGACACCTGTTGTCCGCATTTGTGTTGAAATAATTCCACACCGAAGAGCTGATTTTTTTTGTATTATGACCAGGCATGTCAATGGCCATATTTGTCCCACGGACAACAGGTGTCTCCCCGGGTGCCTGACTTAAACAAACCACCTCACCATCATAATCCTCCTGGTCAATTTCCTCCCCAGCGCCAGCAACACCCATATCCTCATCCTGGTGTACTTCAACAGTGACATCTTCAATTTGACTATCAGGAACTGGACTGTGGGTGCTCCTTCCAGCACTTGCAGGGGGCGTGCAAATGGTGGAAGGCGCAAGCTCTTCCAGTCCAGTGTTGGGAAGGTCAGGCATCGCAACCGACACAATTGGACTCTCCTTGGGGATTTGTGATTTAGAAGAACGCACAGTTCTTTGCTGTGCTTTTGCCAGTTTAAGTCTTTTCATTTTTCTAGCGAGGCGAGAGGATGAGTGCTTCCATCCTCATGTGAATCTGAACCACTAGCCATGAACATAGGCCAGGGCCTCAGCCGTTCCTTGCCACTCCGTGTCGTAAATTGCATATTGGCAAGTTTACGCTTCTCATCAGACGCTTTCAATTTTGATTTTTGGGTCATTTTACTGAACTTTTGTTTTTTGGATTTTACATGCTCTCTACTATGACATTGGGCATCGGCCTTGGCAGACGACGTTGATGGCATTTCATCGTCTCGTCCATGACTAGTGGCAGCAGCTTCAGCACAAGGTGGAAGTGGATCTTGATCTTTCCCTATTTTAACCTCCACATTTTTGTTCTCCATTTTTTAATGTGTGGAATTATATGCCAGTATCAATAGCAATGGTCTACTACTATATATACTGCGCACAACTGAAATGCACCACAGGTATGGATGGATAGTATACTTGACGACACAGAGGTAGGTAGAGCAGTGGCCTACTGTACCGTAATGCTATATATTATAAACTGGTGGTCAGCAAACTGTGCAAAACTGAAATGCACCACAGGTATGGATGGATAGAATACTTGACGACACAGAGGTAGGTACAGCAGTGGCCTACTGTAAAATGGGTGAAGTTCGGGGGGGTTCGGTTTCCGAGGAACCGAACCTGCTCATAACTAATAAGAACCATACAAGTTCATTAATAATAGGGAATTCATATAGAGATAAAAGGGATTCTGTTTTACATCTGAACAAAAGGGATAATTGATTGACAGGTCCCATAATCAATAGGAAACCAAGATAGGGGATAAGAGGAATCGGAAGTAGTGGCTCTGGTTAGAGCCCTGCGGAAGCCTTGGTGAAACGATCGTGGTCTGTGTCTGATTAGTGTAAAAACTATGGCCCTCATTCCAAGTCGTTCGCTCGGAAAATTTCTTCGCATCGCAGCGTTTTTCCGCTTAGTGCGCATGCGCAATGTCCGCACTGCGACTGCGCCAAGTAAATTTGCTATGAAGTTTGGATTTTTACTCATGGCTTTTTCTTCGCTCAGGCGATCGTAGTGTGATTGACAGGAAATGGGTGTTTCTGGGCGGAAACAGGCCGTTTTATGGGCGTGTGGGGAAAAACGCTACAGTTTCCGGAAAAAACGCGGGAGTGGCTGGAGAAACGGGGGAGTGTCTGGGCGAACGCTGGGTATGTTTGTGACGTCAAACCAGGAACGACAAGCACTGAACTGATCGCAGATGCCGAGTAAGTCAGAAGCTACTCTGAAACTGCTAAGAAGTTTGTAATCGCAATATTGCGAACACATCGTTCGCAATTTTAAGAAGCTAAGATTCACTCCCAGTAGGCGGCGGCTTAGCGTGAGCAACTCTGCTAAAATCACCTTGCGAGCGAACAACTCGGAATGACCTCCAATGAACCTATCTGTGTGTGATTAATCAGTATTGATACCGTGCACACGACAACAATCGCTATAATGGAGAGCAGAGGGGAGAGCCGATGAGTCACGGCAGCAGCTCCCTCACATGCCGAGTAACCTAAGGTGGCTGGTGGCGGGAAGTGTGCAGCAGGGCAGCGTGTATAGCTGATTATTTAGATACTTATACCAGCAGCAAAGACGCATATAATCTGTATTCACCGTACCACATACGAAGATCATTTAAAACATTAACAGTGTGCTGTCTCACATTGTATGATTTACAGCAAAGGATAAGTAAATTGCTGACTACAGAGACAACAAAGGTTAATAAAGTGAACCCCCACAACTATTAAAGTATAATATAATATCCAGGGACACATGGGAAGCACTGAGAAATACAATAAGGGATGAAAGAGGTATTTCAATATTACGGGCCTTATAACAATAAAAACAATTCCAGTGTGTTAAAATATTTCACCACTTTTGTTGAAATAATTTTAATGCATACCTATTACCATTACAAATATATAATTAGTTGCAGTGTGCATCCAGAAAAATGTTTCACTTGTTCTTCTTTTTCTTTATGAGATTTACAAAAATGGCCAATTCATTGCACTCACTGGGCTACCTTCTGCTGCTAAACTCACCCAATTTATTTTCCGTGAGATCTTTAGGCTGCATGGACAATTGCAATTGGAGATCGTGTCAGATCGTGGTGTCCAGTTCGTTGTTAAATTCTGGCTGGCCTTCTGTACAGCTATGCAAGTCAAACTAAATTTCTCATCTGCCTATTGTCCACAATCAAGTGGCCAAGTGGAGAGGGTCAATCAGGAATTAGACTTTTAATCAGTATATGTTTCTTCTTCCCAAAATAACTGGTTGGAACTTCTACCTTGGGACAAATTTGCGCACAATCTTCAACATCATACAACATCTAACACATCTAACACGACTCCCTTTTTGCTAATTACAGTATGACTATCATCCATGGATTCTGGAATTCCATCCTCTTCCAGCTTCTGAAGTGCCAGCAGTCTCATCTAGGATACATGTTCTCTCACAAGCCTTCAAGGACATTCATGTTTCTTTGAAAAAAGCATCACAGAATTATAAAATTCTTCCTGATAAAAAAATGATGGGCTTGTCCAAGATTGCAGCCGGGTGATCAGGTTTGGCTATCCACCAAGAATTTGAGACTTAAAGTTCCAACCATGTAATATGCTTCACGATTTATTGGACCATTTCCTATTGAGAAGGTCATTAATCCTGTGGTCTATAGACTTAAGTTGCCTGGACATTTCAAGATTCCAAATTCTTTTCATGTTTCCTTGAATCGGTTTAGTCCTTCTCTACCTAAGTTGTCACACTGGAGTTTAATTTGAACTTGCACAAATTCTTGATTCACTGAGTCGCCTCGACCAATTACAGTACCTCATTGACTGGAAAGGCTATGGACCTGAAAAAAGGTCTTGGATTAAGGCCAAGGATGTTGATGCTCCTCGTCTGATTTCTAGTTTTCACCAGAGATTTCCTCATAAACCTAAGAGGTGTCTGGAGTTCAGAAGGGGGGGGGGGGGGTTACTGTCAGGAGGAGAAGCCAGCGCCCCAAGTGCTTACCTGTAACGCTGCGAGGGTGGGGGGCCGTTAGGTCCTGTTAGATGGGGCTCTGGCATCTGGCAGCTTGCTGTGATTCCCTGCAGAGTCTCCAGGGTCCCACTGTCTCCTGCATGCGTTCTGCTATTTTTTCTTTGATCACATGATAGCAGGGCCAAATGGGAGACTACTCTCATTGACACTTCCTGCTGTTTCCTGCTCAGGTATGAGAGGAGGTCCTTTGCAAGAACCCAGGGCCTGCGCAACTAGTTACATTGTGTGTGACAAGTGAACCTGCATTTCGTCTATATAGCTACTATATGAAACATATGAAACATAATGTTTCATATGTTTCAATGTTATAAACTGCCTTGTGTTTGCGCCGCTGCTCTGTCGAATAGTAACCAGGCAGCTCGCTGCAGCCTTTGGCCAGTATTGGTGAAAACAATGTTGTGAGCTGTGAGGTGGTCAAAACTGACTGGAAATTACTGGAAATTAATGTTATGGAGGTTAATAATACTCTAGGAACAAAAAAGGGGCTAAATTACAGTACTGTATGTGATTTTAGCCTTTTTTGTTAATTTTTTTGAAAATGCAATTGTCCAACTTTTAGTTGTCAAAACTCCTTGTTCACTGTGGGTCATGGGTGTAATGTAATTAGACAGTTCTGGCCTTTTGTGACTGTGAGAGCATTAGAATTATTGCTGTCAGTTATTTGTCTAGGTCACACAGTGTGCACCATTTGTTTTGTCTGTTTCATTTTTCTGGGCATCTATATATTTGTGACTATTGATAAATTGAAATAGTGACATCTTTCAAATCTGATGTACCCTACGTTAAATACATCATCATCATCATGCTAAAGCAATCACCGCTGGACAGGGGATTGGAATGGAAAACCAGCCCGGGAGAATTTATGGAAGCAGCCCTACTGGGGTTGCGGACTGATAAGGGGGTGCGGTCTGTTCTGGGGGGCGGAATCCCTACTCATAGGGCCTGATTGTATGCAGTTGTGGCCTTCTTTGCATATTTTGTTGCAGTGGCCCTGTAAATTTTATAGAAGTGGCCCAATCATGGGCAGCACCAGAGGTATAACATACCACATAGCCATGGCAGCATCACTGGATGGCAGAATTGCTGTATTGCAGAGATGGAATAACAGAATGAATGGGGACAAAGCAGTGTACTGAGTGCAGTGTGCTGCCAGTCATATTCGGGGTGGGGCCACATAACAACACACAAAACAGACCCCACAGCAGAGGTGTAACTGCGGGAGGAAATGGAGCTCGCTGCCTCCGGTCTCCTGTTATGTAGGGGGCACCTCTCCTCCCATTAAGTGTGTTCAGTGACACCATTCAATTAAATTAATTGACAGCCGTCGCTATCTCTTCCTCTACCTTACTAGTCACACCCTCTTTATTATAGATACACATTTTACAAGTGTCATACCCAGGATTAGAATCTCGTAGACACCTTAAGGTGGGTACACACTGGAAGATATATCTGCCAATCAATTGATTGGCAGATATATCTATGGACGGATTGGGCAGTGTGTTGAGCATACACACTGGCCGATCCGTCGGGGACTGACGTCATGAACTGGGCGTGTATGTACACAAGCCCGCCCAGTTCATCTGTCAATCACCGCCGGCCGCCGTAGCATGTGTACAGGCGGTCGTACACACACAGCGACGCGCCAATATATCGGTAGATATATTGGCCGTCGGCTGTGCTGCGGTGCCGACGCGATACGTCTGTGAACGACGGAGTTCACAGACGTATCGGCCGTACACACTGGCCGACGGACCCGCGATATATCGGCCGTTCAAGAGAACGGCCAATATATAAGCCAGTGTGTACGGACCTTTACTCATAAAGTTATTTGCTCATATATAGAAAACATGAGAATTCTAACTGTTTTGAGTTACTTCTCTGACAATTACAAGTAACTTCTTATAGTTAGAATTCTCATGATTCCTATATAGGAGTAAATAGCTCCATTAGTAAGGTGCCTGTTTCCAGTATAATAGGTCGTGGGTTCTAATCCTGGGTATGACACTTGTAAAATAATTGTCACAGAAATAATCATTATGAATGACTAAGCAGATTCATGTAGTGTACACTACATAGATCTGCCTAGGAACAAATAGCTCTATCAGAAAGGTGTCTGCCTTCAGTGTAACAGGTCATTGGTTCTAAACCTGGGTAGGTCTGCTAAGAATTTTGTGATTTAAAATATATACACCGCAACATCCCTTACTACACTCACACAGCACCCATTACTACACTCACACTGCAGCACCGATTACTACACTCACACCACAGCACCCCTTACTACACTCACACCTCAGCACCCCTTAATACACTACACTCACAGAGCAGCACCCATTACTACACACACTGCAGAACCCCTTACTACGCACACCACAGATCCCCTTACTGCACACACAGCAGCACCCATTACTACACTCACACCTCAGCACCTCTTAGTACACTACACTCACAGAGCAGCACCCATTACTACACACACTGCAGAAGCCCTTACTACACACACCGCAGAACTCCTTACTGCACTCACAGCAGCACCTGTTACTACATTCGCACAGCAGCACCCCTTTCTACACACATTGCAGAACCCCTTACTACATACACAGCAGCACTCCTTACTACACACACAGCAGCACCCCTTACTACACAAACTGCAGAACCCCTTACTACACACACAGCAGCACTCCTTACTACACACACAGCAGCACCCGTTCACTACCCCCACCTAGCACTCTTTACCCATTCCTTGATCAAGTTCAACATCCCAGTGCCCACTAAAACATTCACCTCCCCACACCACCACATATACACACACACACATATAAAGTACACACACATCCACTGCCACATATACACACACATAAAGTACACACACACAGTAAACACACATACAGCACACACACACCACACATACAATACTCGCACATACAGTACACACACATATAGTAGACACACATTAATCGATGCTACTAACCAGGCTTCATGCAGCAGCTCCCCATATAGTCTAGGGGCAGAGCTTGGGACTGTGACTGACAGGCTCAGGACCATACTTGCCTACATTAGATTTCTCTTCTCTAGGAGAAGCCCGGAGAGGAGATGCTACAGGTGTCTTCGGGGGGCGGGGCTGGACTGTGACATCATCAATGAAGCGATTTGCGTCATTTTAACCCCTTCCCCACCCGACCGACCCCCAAATATGGGAGATTCTCTCCATCCTGACCGCATCACTAGGGTGCGAGCAGGATGCGGGAGACCTGCCTACTCTTCCGGGGGTGTAGGGGGGCTACCCAAAAAAACGTGAGCCTCCCGCAGTTTCCAGGAGAGTAGGCAAGTATGCTCAGGACCTGGAGTGAAGGAGAGACAGGATGGGAGGGGCAGCCACCACACTGCTTGCACGGATCTCAGGTGAGAGTGCTCAGTGCTGGAGGCGGAGGAGGAGGTGCATGGGAGAGAGGATGGCCGCTGGCAGTCTATGACATGAAAACGTTTTTTCCTCTCAACACTATCAGTGTCTTGTGGGCCTATTTTTAACGGAGGGCCTGGAGCTGCAGCTACATCTTCCCCATTGTTAATCCGGCCCTGGCCCTATGGCCAATCTGCCCCTGCCACCGGACATCGGTTTCAAAATTACCTAACACAAACGAGTCCATTTGCATTACTTAAATATTTTCTCTATCGTCCTAAGTGGATGCTGGGGTTCCTGAAAGGACCATGGGGAATAGCGGCTCCGCAGGAGACAGGGCACAAAAAAGTAAAGCTTTACTAGGTCAGGTGGTGTGCACTGGCTCCTCCCCCTATGACCCTCCTCCAGACTCCAGTTAGATTTTGTGCCCGAACGAGAAGGGTGCAATCTAGGTGGCTCTCCTAAAGAGCTGCTTAGAGAAAGTTTAGTTTAGGTTTTTTTTCTTTACAGTGAGTCCTGCTGGCAACAGGATCACTGCAACGTGGGACTTAGGGGGAAAGTAGTAAACTCACCTGCATGCAGAGTGGATTTGCTGCTTGGCTACTGGACACCATTAGCTCCAGAGGGATCGAACACAGGCCCAGCCGTGGAGTCCGGTCCCGGAGCCGCGCCGCCGACCCCCTTGCAGATGCTGAAGCGTGAAGAGGTCCGGAAACCGGCGGCTGAAGACTCCTCAGTCTTCATAAGGTAGCGCACAGCACTGCAGCTGTGCGCCATTTTCCTCTCAGCACACTTCACTGGGCAGTCACTGAGGGTGCAGAGCGCTGGGGGGGGGCGCTCTGAGAGGCAAATATAAACCTTATACAAGGCTAAAAATACCTCACATATAGCCCATAGGGGCTATATGGAGATATTTAACCCCTGCCTGACTGGAAAAATAGCGGGAGAAGAACCCGCCGAAAAAGGGGCGGGGCCTATCTCCTCAGCACACGGCGCCATTTTCTGTCACAGCTCCGCTGGTCAGAACGGCTCCCAGGTCTCTCCCCTGCACTGCACTACAGAAACAGGGTAAAACAGAGAGGGGGGGCACATTAATGGCTATATATATATATATTAAAGCAGCTATAAGGGAGCACTTAATATAAGGATATCCCTTGTATATATAGCGCTTTGTGGTGTGTGCTGGCAGACTCTCCCTCTGTCTCCCCAAAAGGGCTAGTGGGTCCTGTCTTCATTAGAGCATTCCCTGTGAGTTTGCGGTGTGTGTCGGTACGTGGTGTCGACATGTATGAGGACGATATTGGTGTGGAGGCGGAGCAATTGCCAAATATGCAGATGTCACCCCCCAGGGGGTCGACACCAGAATGGATGCCTTTATTTGTGGAATTACGTGATGGTTTATCTTCCCTTAAACAGTCAGTTGAGGACATGAGGCGGCCGGACAATCAATTAATGCCTGTCCAGGCGCCTCAAACACCGTCAGGGGCTGTAAAACGCCCTTTGCCTCAGTCGGTCGACACAGACCCAGACACGGGCACTGATTCCAGTGACGACGGTAGAAATTCAAACGTATTTTCCAGTAGGGCCACACGTTATATGATTTTGGCAATGAAGGAGACGTTACATTTAGCTGATACTACAGATACCGTAAAACAGGGTATTATGTATGGTGTGAAAAAACTACAAACAGTTTTTCCTGAATCAGAAGAATTAAATGACGTGTGTGATGAAGCGTGGGTTGCTCCTGATAAAAAGTTGATAATTTCAAAAAAGTTATTGGCATTATACCCTTTCCCGCCAGAGGTTAGGGCGCGCTGGGAAACACCCCCTAAGGTGGACAAGGCGCTCACACGCTTATCCAAACAAGTGGCGTTACCCTCTCCTGAGACGGCCGCACTTAAGGATCCATCAGATAGAAAGATGGAAGTTATTCAAAAGAATATATACACACATGCAGGTGTTATACTACGACCAGCTATAGCAACTGCCTGGATGTGCAGTGCTGGAGTAGTTTGGTCAGAATCCCTGATTGAAAATATTGATACCCTAGATAGGGACAATGTTTTACTGTCGTTAGAACAAATAAAGGATGCATTTATCTATATGCGTGATGCACAGAGGGATATTTGCACACTGGCATCTCGGGTGAGTGCTATGTCCATTTCAGCCAGAAGAGCCTTATGGACACGACAGTGGACAGGCGATGCGGATTCAAAACGTCACATGGAGGTTTTGCCGTATAAAGGGGAGGAGTTATTTGGAGTTGGTCTATCAGACTTGGTGGCCACGGCTACTGCCGGGAAATCCACTTTTTTACCTCAAGTCACTCCCCAACAGAGAAAGGCACCGACCTTTCAACCGCAGCCTTTTCGCTCCTACAAAAATAAGAGAGCAAAGGGCTTGTCGTACCTGCCACGAGGCAGAGGAAGAGGGAAGAGACACCAACAGGCAGCTCCTTCCCAGGAACAGAAGCCCTCCCCGGCTCCTGCAAAAACCTCAGCATGACGCTGGGGCCTCTCAAGCGGACTCGGGGACAGTGGGGGGCCGTCTCAAAAATTACAGCGCGCAGTGGGCTCACTCGCAGGTAGACCCCTGGATCCTGCAGATAATATCTCAGGGGTACAGGTTGGAATTAGAGACGGATCCTCCTCATCGTTTCCTGAAGTCTGCCTTACCAACCGTCTCTTCCGAAAGGGAGAGGGTGTTGGAAGCCATTCACAAGCTGTACGCTCAGCAGGTGATAGTCAAAGTACCCCTATTACAACAAGGAAAGGGGTATTATTCCACTCTATTTGTGGTACCGAAGCCGGATGGCTCGGTAAGGCCTATTCTAAATCTGAAGTCCTTGAACCTCTACATAAAAAAGTTCAAGTTCAAGATGGAGTCACTCAGAGCAGTGATAGCGAACCTGGAAGAAGGGGACTTTATGGTATCCTTGGACATCAAGGATGCGTATCTACACGTTCCGATTTACCCCGCACACCAGGGGTACCTCAGGTTCATTGTTCAAAACTGTCACTATCAGTTTCAGACGCTGCCGTTCGGATTGTCCACGGCGCCTCGGGTCTTTACCAAGGTAATGGCCGAGATGATGATTCTTCTTCGAAGAAAAGGCGTATTAGTTATCCCATACTTGGACGATCTCCTAATAAGGGCAAGGTCCAGAGAACAGCTGGAGACAGCTTTAGCACTATCTCAAGAGGTGCTAAGACAACACGGGTGGATTCTGAATATTCCAAAATCCCATTTAATCCCGACAACTCGTCTGCTGTTCCTAGGAATGATTCTGGACACGGTTCAGAAAAAGGTTTTCCTTCCAGAGGAAAAAGCCAAGGAGTTATCCGATCTGGTCAGGAACCTCCTAAAACCAGGAAAAGTGTCAGTACATCAATGCACAAGAGTCCTGGGAAAAATGGTGGCTTCTTACGAAGCAATTCCATTCGGCAGATTCCATGCAAGAATATTCCAAAGGGATCTGTTGGACAAATGGTCAGGGTCGCATCTGCAGATGCACCTGCGAATAACCCTGTCACCAAAGACAAGGGTGTCACTTCTGTGGTGGTTGCAGAAGGCTCACCTATTAGAAGGCCGCAGATTCGGCATTCAGGATTGGATCCTGGTGACCACGGACGCCAGCCTGAGAGGCTGGGGAGCAGTCACACAAGGAAGAAACTTCCAGGGAGTATGGACGAGTCTGGAAAAGTCTCTTCACATAAACATTCTGGAACTAAGAGCAATCTACAATGCTCTAAGCCAGGCGGAACTTCTCCTGCAAGGAAAGCCGGTGTTGATTCAGTCGGACAACATCACGGCGGTCGCCCATGTAAACAGGCAGGGCGGCACAAGAAGCAGGAGTGCAATGGCAGAAGCTGCCAAGATTCTTCGCTGGGCGGAGAATCACGTGATAGCACTGTCAGCAGTGTTCATCCCGGGCGTGGACAACTGGGAAGCAGACTTCCTCAGCAGACACGATCTTCATCCGGGAGAGTGGGGTCTACATCCAGAAGTCTTCAACATGTTAATAGACCGTTGGGAAAGACCAATTGTAGACATGATGGCGTCTCGCCTCAACAAGAAACTGGACAAATATTGCGCCAGGTCAAGAGATCCACAGGCAATAGCTGTGGACGCACTGGTAACTCCTTGGGTGTACCAGTCAGTGTATGTGTTTCCTCCTCTGCCGCTCATACCAAAGGTATTGAAGATCATACGGCAAAGAAGAGTAAGAACAATACTAGTGGTTCCGGATTGGCCGAGAAGGACTTGGTATCCGGAACTTCAAGAGATGCTCACGGACGAACCGTGGCCTCTACCTCTGAGAAGGGACCTGCTACAGCAGGGTCCCTGTCTTTTTCAAGACTTACCGCGGCTGCGTTTGACGGCATGGCGGTTGAACGCCAGATCCTAAAAGGGAAAGGCATTCCAGAAGAAGTCATTCCTACCTTGATTAAGGCACGGAAGGAAGTCACCGTGAAACATTATCACCGCATTTGGCGAAAATATGTAGCGTGGTGCGAGGATCGGAAGGTTCCGACGGAGGAATTCCAACTGGGTCGTTTCCTACATTTCCTGCAATCAGGATTATCTATGGGTCTCAAATTGGGATCCATTAAGGTTCAAATTTCGGCCCTGTCAATATTCTTCCAAAAAGAATTGGCCTCTGTCCCTGAGGTCCAGACTTTTGTCAAGGGAGTACTGCATATACAGCCTCCTGTGGTGCCTCCGGTGGCACCGTGGGATCTAAATGTAGTTTTAGATTTCCTCAAATCCCATTGGTTTGAACCATTGAAAAAGGTGGATTTGAAATATCTCACATTGAAAGTGACTATGTTACTAGCCCTGGCCTCTGCCAGGAGAGTATCTGAATTGGCGGCTTTATCTTATAAAAGTCCTTATCTAATCTTCCATTCGGATAGGGCAGAACTGCGGACTCGTCCGCATTTTCTCCCTAAAGTGGTATCAGCATTTCATCTGAACCAACCTATTGTGGTGCCTGCGGCCACTAGCGACTTGGAGGACTCCAAGTTGTTGGACGTTGTCAGAGCCTTAAAAATATACATTGCAAGGACGGCTGGAGTCAGAAAATCTGACTCGCTGTTTATATTGTATGCACCCAACAAGTTGGGCGCACCTGCTTCTAAGCAGTCGATTGCTCGTTGGATTTGTAACACAATTCAACTTGCACATTCTGTGGCAGGCCTGCCACAGCCTAAAACTGTAAAAGCCCACTCCACAAGGAAGGTGGGCTCATCTTGGGCGGCTGCCCGAGGGGTCTCGGCATTACAACTCTGCCGAGCAGCTACGTGGTCGGGGGAGAACACGTTTGTAAAATTTTACAAATTTGATACCCTGGCAAAGGAGGACCTGGAGTTCTCTCATTCGGTGCTGCAGAGTCATCCGCACTCTCCCGCCCGTTTGGGAGCTTTGGTATAATCCCCATGGTCCTTTCAGGAACCCCAGCATCCACTTAGGACGATAGAGAAAATAAGAATTTACTTACCGATAATTCTATTTCTCGGAGTCCGTAGTGGATGCTGGGCGCCCATCCCAAGTGCGGATTATCTGCAATACTTGTACATAGTTATTGTTAACTAATTCGGGTTATTGTTAAGGAGCCATCTTTAAGAGGCCCTTTCTGTTGTCATACTGTTAACTGGGTTTAGATCACAAGTTGTACGGTGTGATTGGTGTGGCTGGTATGAGTCTTACCCGGGATTCAAAATGCCTCCCTTATTGTGTATGCTCGTCCGGGCACAGTACCTAACTGGAGTCTGGAGGAGGGTCATAGGGGGAGGAGCCAGTGCACACCACCTGACCTAGTAAAGCTTTACTTTTTTGTGCCCTGTCTCCTGCGGAGCCGCTATTCCCCATGGTCCTTTCAGGAACCCCAGCATCCACTACGGACTCCGAGAAATAGAATTATCGGTAAGTAAATTCTTATTATTCTTCAGTGTGCAGTCCATATAGTTCTGTTATTTATATATTTTATAGTTTCACACTGGAATTTATGGATTTATGGAATTTATGGATTGAAGAAGCCACAAACCCTGATTAACACACTAACAAACTCGTCACCTTCAGAGAATGTATGTCACCATTTCTTTTTTGTTTTTGGAATTAAAAGTATACACTACAGTGTATATTTGCTTTTCTCAATACTTTTGCATCCATCAGCTTCTTCTTGGCTGCAATATTTGGATTGCATGAACAAAAGCATATGCCTACACAGTAAATTTTAGAGATGTGCACCGGACATTTTTTGGGTTTTGGTTTTGGATTCGGTTCCGCTGCCGTGTTTTGGATTCGGACGCGTTTTGGCAAAACCTCCCTGAAAATTTTTGGGTGTGTTTTGGATTCGGGTGTTTTTTTTCCAAAAAACCCTCAAAAACAGCTTAGATCATAGAATTTGTGGGTAATTTTGATCCTATAGTATTATTAACCTCAATAACCACAATTTCCACTCATTTCCAGTCTATTCTGAACACCTCACACCTCACAATTAGGGAGGCCAATCCCGGGATCGGCAGGATTCCGGGATTTGGGCTCAAAAATGCCGGGATTTGAATCCCGGGATTGGAGCATCCAATCCCGGGATTCACGGGATTGAACTGCGCATGTGCGGGAGGGAGTGTGTGTAAGTATTACTACTTACACTTAGGCGGGCGGCAGCCATAGACGAACGTTGAACGCGGCTGCACTTCAAATGTGGCGCCGGCCGCCAGCCAATCAGAGCTGGTGGATCGGCAGCCAATCAGGGAAGCTGCCGCGGCAGCCAATCAGGAGCGACTGCTGCGGCCGCTTTCCTGATTGGCTGCTGGTCCGCCAGCTCTGGTTGGCTGGCGGCCGGCGCTTCATTTGAAATGCCGCCGCGTTCAGTGTGTCCATGGCTGGCGCCCACCTAATAGTAAGTGGTACTTACACCCACCCTCCCGCGCCGCTACCAACCCTCCCCGCTACCTACTGTACATCCTCCCGCCCAGCTACCTACACCCTCCTGCCCAGCTACCTACACCCTCCCGCCCAGCTACCTACACCCTCCCGCCAAGCTACCTACACCCTCCGCACTGCTACCTACACCCTCCCGCCCAGCTACCTACACCCTCCTGCACTGCTACCTACACCCTCCCTCCCTTCCCCGCCGCTACCTACATCCTCCCGCACCGCTACCTACCCTCCAGCACTGATCCCTACACCCTTCTTCACTGATCCCTACTGCAATCCCGGGAATCCCGGGATTGATCGTTTCTCAATCCCGAATCCAGGGATTGAAAAAACGGCCCGGGATTGGCCTCCCTACTCACAATACTATTTTTAGTCCTAAAATTTGCACCGAGGTCGCTGGATGACTAAGCAAAGCGACCCAAGAGGGCGGCACAAACACCTGGCCCATCAAGGAGTGGCACTGCAGTGTCAGACAGGATGGCACTCCAAAAAATTGTCCCCAAACAGCACATGATGCAAAGAAAAGAGAAAAAGAGGTGCACTGTGGTCGCTGGACGTCTAAACTAATTCACACAAACACCTTAATATCACAGGAATTATTCGTTCTAATCAATGGTATTATTGGTCCAAATCACTGGAAGAAAATGACAAAATCGCTGGAATTATTCATTCTAATCAATGGTATTATTGGTCCAAATCACTGGAAGAAAATGACAAAATCACTGGAATTATTCGTTCTAATCAATGGTATTATTGGTCCAAATCACTGGAAGAAAATGACAAAATCACAGGAATTATTCGTTCTAATCAGTGGTATTATTGGTCCAAATCACTGGAAGAAAATGGAATGGATGGATACTTGCAGTGACACAGAGCTGCAAGATACAGCAATGGCCTACTGTACAACTATATACTGTTAGTCACCAAAATGCTGCACTGTAATACTAGAAGCTATAGAAAAGTATACATATTAATGTATATATCAGTACAGACAGAGCGGTGTAACTGTGACCCATGTGTCCTGACAAGCAGTATAGAAGCTATTGAAAAGTATATATAATATTACTGTATATCAGTACAGAGCGGTGTAACTGTGACCCATGTGTCCTGACAAGCAGTGTAGAAGCTATAGAAAATAAGAAAAGTATATATGTTATTGTATATATCAGTACAGACAGAGCGGTGTAACTGTGACCCATGTGTCCTGACAAGCAGTGTAGAAGCTATAGAAAAGTATATATAATATTACTGTATATCAGTACAGAGTGGTGTAACTGTGACACGTGTCCTGACAAGCAGTATAGAAGCTGTAGAAAAGTATATATATTATTGTATATATCAGCATAGAGCGGTGTAACTGTGACCCATGTGTCCTGACAAGCAGTATAGAAGCTATAGAAAAGTATATATAACATTACTGTATATCAGTACAGAGCGGTGTAACTGTGACCCATGTGTCCTGACAAGCAGTATAGAAGCTATAGAAAAGTATATATAACATTACTGTATATCAGTACAGAGCGGTGTAACTGTGACACATGTGTCCTGACAAGCAGTATAGAAGCTATAGAAAAGTATATATAATATTACTGTATATCAGTACAGAGTGGTGTAACTGTGACACGTGTCCTGACAAGCAGTATAGAAGCTATAGAAAAGTATATATATTATTGTATATATCAGCATAGAGCGGTGTAACTGTGACCCATGTGTCCTGACAAGCAGTATAGAAGCTATAGAAAAGTATATATAACATTACTGTATATCAGTACAGAGCGGTGTAACTGTGACCCATGTGTCCTGACAAGCAGTATAGAAGCTATAGAAAAGTATATATAACATTACTGTATATCAGTACAGAGCGGTGTAACTGTGACACATGTGTCCTGACAAGCAGTATAGACTATAGAAGCTATAGCAAATAAGAAAAGTATATATGTTATTGTATATATCAGTACAGACAGAGCGGTGTTACTGTGACCCATGTGTCCTGACAAGCAGTGTAGAAGCTATAGAAAAGTATATATAATATTACTGTATATCAGTACAGAGCGGTGTAACTGTGACACGTGTCCTGACAAGCAGTATAGAAGCTATAGAAAAGTATATATATTATTGTATATATCAGTCAGGGCCGGCTCCAGGCATGTTCGAATAGAGCGGCCGCGCAGGGCGCCTCCCTTAATGGGCGCCGCGCGCTGGCGTCGCCATATTCGAACCTGGAGCCGGCCCTGTGCAGCATTACCCGGCCCGGCCTGTGTGCCAGTGTGCGCTGAGCGGCGCCGGTGTCTAACATCAGACGCCGGTGCCATGCAGCGCGCATAGCGCACACAACGCTTTGGAGGCCACTCGTCCGCCCGTGCCCGCACCCGGACCCGCACCCGCAGACAGCAGCACTCCTCCCCCTCCCAGCGCCGTAGGTATTTGGGGGGGGGGGGGGGGGCGATTTATGGATGGCACTTTGTGGGGTCATATCTGCACTGTGGGAGCATATCTGCACTGTGGGGGCATGGCACTGTGTGGGGGCATATCTGCACTGTGGGGGCATATCTGCACTGTGGGGGCATGGCACTGTGTGGGGTCATATCTGCACTGTGGGGGCATGGCACTGTGGGGTCATATCTGCACTGTGGGGGCATGGCACTGTGGGGTCATATCTGCACTGTGGGGGCATATCTGCACTGTGGGGGAATTTATCTGGCACTGTGGGGGCATTTATCTGGCACTGTGGGGGCATTTATTTATCTGGCACTGGGGGCATTTATGTATCTGGCACTGTGGGGGCATTTATGTATCTGGCTCTGTGGGGGCATTAATGTATCTGGCACTGTGGGGGCATTTATGTATCTGGCACTGTGGGGACATTTATGTATCTGGCACTGTGGGGGCATTTAGTTATCTGGCATTGTGGGGGCATTTCTGGCACTGTGGGGGCATTTATGTATCTGGCACTGTAGGGGCATTTATGTATCTGGAACTGTGGGAACATATCTGGCACTGTGGGAGCATTTATGTATCTGGCACTGCTGGGGGGCATGTCATGTGTTGCTGGCACTGCTGGGGGGCATGTCATGTGTAGCTGGCACGGCTGGGGAGCATGTCACGTGTTGCTGGCACTGCTGGGGGGCATGTGATGTGTAGCTAACACGGCTGGGGGGCATGTCATGTGTAGCTGGCACGGCTGGGGAGCATATCATGTAGTGTTCCCGCTAGGCATCTGTGGCTAGGCAAAGTGTCTAACGTGCTCTGCCTGGCGCAAAGTGTCTAACGTGCTCTGCCTGGCGCAAAGTGTATAGGAGGTTCTACCTGGTGCAATGTGTATTAACTGCACTACTGTGTGGTGTAATGCGAATTGCCACTATTATGTGGCAACACACCTTCCCCACGAAGCAACGCCCCTAAATTTTTGCTTTAGCATGTGGGTAGATGAGCACCAAGCATTACAGTATGTACATCATTTTGCCCTCCTAACTTAAAAATGTGCCCTCCCTGTGATTAGCACCCTGACCTAAAAAGTGAACACTATCATGTGTAGCTGGCACTGTTGCGGGGCATATTGTGTGTAGCTGGCACTGCTGGGGGGCATGTCATGTGTAGCTGGCACGGCTGCGGGGCATGTCATGTGTAGCTGGCACTGCTGGGGGGCATATCATGTCTATCTGGCACTGCACATTATGTGTATCTGGCGCTATACTGGAGACATTATGTGTTAGGAACACTACTGTGGCTGTTATGTGTAAGGCTGCTAATGGTGTGCGTAGAGGGGGTGTGAAAATATATTTATAGTCTAATAATATGAAGTTATGAGGCCACGCCCTCTTTCCAGAGGCCACACCCACTTTTTCTGGGTGGGGGGGGGGGCGCTTTTACATGTTCTCACTCAGGGTACTAGTAGACCTGGAGCCAGCCCTGATATCAGTACAGAGCGGTGTAACTGTGACACGTGTCCTGACAAGCAGTATAGAAGCTATAGAAAAGTATATATTATATACTGGTGGTCCCCAGTCCCCACAATGCAGCACACTGATCAGATATTTGCAGCACACTGAGCACAGATATGGAGCGTTTTCAGGCAGAGAACGTAGATATTTTCAGCACACTGAGCACAGATATTTGCAGCACACTGAGCACCGATTACGGAGCTTTTCAGGGAGAGAACGCTGCCACGTCCTCTCCGTTCAATCTCCAAAGCACGAGTGAAAATGGCGGCGACGCGCGGCTCCTTATATAGAATACGAATTTCGCGAGAATCCGACAGCGGGATGATGACGTTCGGGCGCGTTCTGGTTAACCGAGCAAGGCGGGAAGATCCAAGGCTGCCTCGGAACCGTGTAAAATGTGTGAAGCTCGGGGGGGTTCGGATCCAGAGGAACCGAACCAGCTCATCTCTAGTAAATTTATGTAAATGTACAAATAACAATGTATCTAATAAGTATTGTTTTTATACATGGGTTTGGTATTTGATACTGGGGGTCTGGATGCCGGCAGTCACATGACCGACCCCGGCATCCTGACAAGCAAGATCCCGGCTGCGAATGGGGTCAGTATTTCTACCCTCCCATACCTTAATCCTCCAGAGGTGGCAGCTATGGCTAACCCCCAGGCCCTAACCTGCAGCCCGATATTCACCTTTGGGATGTTGGCTGTCAATGTTCCAGCGCCAGTCTCCATTGGTCACATCACCGCCAGCATCCCGACCACCATCCAGTATACATAATTTTCCAGAAAAGGGGAAAGATCTTATCCCATTAATATCCTGTTATCCTGGATATCATTGTTTCAAATCTATGCTTTATGTAAAATACCTTTATTCTACAAACATATGGAAACTTATGGGTGGGGTGGGGGGGTGGGGGGGGGGCACTCTCAAGTACCAAGCTAACAAACAAATAAATAAAAGGAAGTAATGATATGGTGGAACGCAGATCATTTCTAAAACTGAAATAATAATTATCTTAAAAATAACATAGGGGGTAATTCCAAGTTGATCGCAGCAGGAAATTTTTTAGCAGTTGGGCAAAACCATGTGCACTGCAGGGGGGGCAGATTTAACATGTGCAGAGAGAGTTAGATTTGGGTGTGGTGTGTTCAATCTGCAATCTAATTTGCAGTGTAAAAACAAAGCAGCCAGTATTTACCCTGCACAGAAACAAAATAACCCACCCAAATCTTACTCTCTCTGCACATGTTATATCTGCCTCCCCTGCAGTGCACATGGTTTTGGCCAACTGCTAAAAAATTTCCTGCTGCGATCAACTTGGAATTACCCCCATAATGTATTAAGCCCTCATCGTACAATGGCCCTCATTCCGAGTTGTTCGCTCGGTATTTTTCATCGCATCGCAGTGAAAATCCGCTTAGTACGCATGCACAATGTTCGCACTGCGACTGCGCCAAGTAACTTTACTATGATGAAAGTATTTTTACTCACGGCTTTTTCTTCGCTCCGGCGATCGTAATGTGATTGACAGGAAATGGGTGTTACTGGGCGGAAACACGGCGTTTCAGGGGCGTGTGGCTGAAAACGCTACCGTTTCCGGAAAAAACGCAGGAGTGGCCGGGGAAACGGTGGGAGTGCCTGGGCGAACGCTGGGTGTGTTTGTGACGTCAACCAGGAACGACAAGCACTGAAATGATCGCACAGGCAGAGTAAGTCTGGAGCTACTCTGAAACTGCTAAGTAGTTAGTAATCGCAATATTGCGAATACATCGGTCGCAATTTTAAGAAGCTAAGATTCACTCCCAGTAGGCGGCGGCTTAGCGTGTGTAACTCTGCTAAATTCGCCTTGCGACCGATCAACTCGGAATGAGGGCCAATGTTGCAAAATATTTAAGATTTATTTTTAATACAGTGCATGATACTGTAATTGTGTTATATTACTATGCCATATATAGGATCCTTATATTTTCTCTAGTTATGTGTCAGTTTCATCTCAAAATTATTGACATTCACATACAGATTGGTTTGTATGGTTTAACTAACAAAGTATAGATCACTAAAGTGATTTCGATGAAGAAATGTATCGTATGCCCTAAGAAACAACACTGTCTAACTGATCCTTTTTTTTCAGCAGGACATGACACATGTGTATATTATGTTAGAATAATTTAATAGGGGTAGGTTGCTTTTTCAATTAATTGGAAATACAGAATAGGTTAATTGGCTTCAGACAAAAAATTAACCCTATTATACATGTGGTAGGAAATATAGATCATAAGCTCCACTGGGGCAGGAAATGGTGTGAATGACTAAATATTCTTTGGAAAGAGTTGCGGAATGTGTGTGATCATAGGCGGATTCAGAGGGGGGCACCAAAGCACATGCCCCCCTGTCATTTAGGAGAAATGTTTTTATTATTATTATTATTATTACAGGTTGAGTCTCCCTTATCCAAAATGCTTGGGACCAGAGGTATTTTGGATATGGGATTTTTCCGTATTTTGGAATAATTGCATACCATAGTGAGATATCCTGGTGATGGGACCTAAATCTAAGCACAGAATGCATTTATGTTACATGTACACCTTATACACACAGCCTGAAGGTAATTTTAGCCAATATTTTTTATAACTTTGTGCATTAAACAAAGTGTGTCTGCATTCACACAATTCATTTATGTTACATATACACCTTATACACACAGCCTGAAGGTCATTTAATACAATATTTTTAATAACTTTGTGAATTAAACAAAGTTTGAGTACATTGAGCCATCAAAAAACAAAGGTTTCACTATTTCACTCTCACTCAAAAAAGTCCGTATTTCGGAATATTCCGTATTTCGGAATATATGGATATGGGATACTCAACCTGTATTATTATTATTAATAGTGCAGCAACATAAGGCTGAACAATGAGGGTCATTCTGACCTGATCGCTTGCTGCTGTTCATCGCAGCGGTCAGATCAGACGTGCGCATGCACCGGAGCCGCAGTGCGCCGGCACATGCCAGACAGCCGACGGCTGTCATAGCCTAGCGATCGCCTTTGCCTGATTGACAGGCAGAGGTGGTCGCTGGGCGGGAAGGGGCGGCACGGTGGCGTTTGACCGCAGTTTTGTGGGCGCAGTCCGGACAACGCAGGCGTGGCCGGACTGTGCGTGGGGTGGGCCGCAGCGGCTGCGTGATGTCGCACGCAGCCGCTGCGACCATCACAGCGACGAGTAACTCCCGGCCAGCACGCAGGAGCTGCAAAAGCATCTACGCTGTGTGATAGTTTTGTACTTGTGCGGTGGGGTCGGGCCTGGGCGTCCCCCCGCATGTTAGGAAAGATGATCGTAGGTGTGCTAAATTTAGCACAGCTATGATTAGGTCAGAATCACCCCCAGTGTGCGCAGTTGACACACACAGGCAGGCGCTTCACCCGTGATTAAAGTAATAGCATGCTTTTACAGTGACCTCTCCAGCGTGAGATGGTGCAGCTCTGTTGTGCTCAGGCGCTTCCTGTCAATTTAACTATGTGCGCGCTTGACTCTCCAGTCCTCTCCCTGTCCAGCTTATAAGTATTCCCTGTCCAGTGTCCTGATGCTCACTTTCTGTACCAGACGTCAAGCTGGTCCCTGCGTGCACCCGTCTCTTCAGGGCCCCAAGCAGTCAAAGGGCAGGGATGTAACTAGAGTGGTGCGGGCAGGACCCGCTATGCTCACCCGCCACCGCAAAAGTTCCTATTGCCGGACTGCTAGTGGTGCGCCCGGCTCATTTTCTGTATATAGAGTGGGGACTGCGCAGTCAGTAAGTAGATGGAGGAGGAGGAGCGGAACACCTAACAACCGCGGACCGCGCAACAGGTTCACACAGCTTGTGGGAAAGCTCTCTGCCAAAAGGATCCATCTCTGTCTGACACTCTTGAAAGTCCCGGCCCGGACTAGCCTGGTGGCATCTGGTATCCTCTCGCCCCACTAGCACTGCCTGCTAGCAGTATTGACCTAATCTTGGCTGTGGTGAGTGTGTCCCCCTTTTCTGGCACACAAACCTTCCCTATTTCAAATATGGGGGGGGCGCCAGTTTGTTACTTTGACTGGGGTGATCAGAGCCCTAGATACAACCCTGTCCACTCCCCATCTGATCTTACCCATGCAGATTTAGTGCAGGGCATAATTCTCAGTGCAGGGCATCAGTTGGGGGAGGGGCAGTCACCACTGTAGTGTGGTGGTATAGGGGTGGTGAATCACTGGTTAGGGGTCATTTCCTGTGTGCCCCCCACTAGCCCATCTCACTGCCTCACAGCCAGTCCAGTCACATTAATCCTCCACTCATTCAGCCCAGTGTTTCACCCCTCCCACCTCTAACTCACTGCCCCCTCCCATAATGCCCAGTGCCTCCACTCACAAAGTGCCCAAGCATCCAGCCCAAAGTCCCCCACCATCTCACTGACCCCCAATCCCAGTGTCTCCCACCCTGCCAGCCCACTGTATCCCCCCTTCCCTCCCCAATGAGCCCACTGCCCCAATCTAAATGAGCTTAGCAATAATCCCCCCAGCCACTCCAGTCACAGTGTGCGGCCCAGGGCCGTCTATTCGTATGGGCTCAATGGGCTCTTGCCCAAGGGCCCCAGGAGTAAAAGGGCCCTAGGCTGATAGCTGAGGGTCCCCTCTTTCCAGCGGTACCAGATTTTTGAAAATCGGCCCTGGGGAACCGGAGATATCCGACTTCAAAGCAGTGGTCCCCATCCAAGCCTCTTAATTGTTCTTCCCAGCCAGATATCTCGGGTTCTGTCTGACTTAGAGTTTTTTTGAGGGTATACTCCAAAAGTTGGGACTCTCCACTTTCAGTGGACACTGGCAGCTTGTCTGCACTATGCCAGAACCAGAGATATCAGCCTTCAAGCAGCTTGTCCCTGCTACAGCTCCACACGCCTAATATGCAGTTTTATAATTTTGTTGGTGGATTGCTTTGGCTACTGAATCTGATCTCCAAGTCCCCAGTACCTCCTGACAGATGGGACTCTCTAGTTTTTTTATCCCAATAAAGCAAAGAAATCTATTTCCAGGAACTGGAGATATCTGCAATAAAGCAAGCTGCCCTGATTCACGGAAAATGATGAATATTAAGCCCACTCCACTATCCACCCCTCCCCTGTGTATTAAACACCCCCTACCACCCAGGAAGTCATGCACCAGGGCCCCTTCATTCAGCACAATGTCCCCTTTTACAGTTTAGCATTCTCCTTCCATGCCCCATTTGTGCAGTAAAGGAGTAATTAGCAGAAATTATTTCTCCAGGTCCTACATGCTGGGCGAAAGTTAGAACCCTCTGCGGGACATCAAAGCTGCCGCTGATAGCACCCCCCCACCCCTACCGCTGATGGGTGGGTAGGGGCCCCAGTGCATTGCTGTGCCCAGGGGCCTACACTACTGTTAAGACGGCTCTGAGTGTGCCCCCCCCAACACCATGTAATTGTCCACTTCCCATCCTGCCCATTTCTCCCTATATATCACCCACTGACTCTCCCCAGCACCCTCTACCTGGCATCACCCAATGACTTTCCCTGTCACCCTCTCCCTCACTTCCTCTTCCCATCACCCTTTCCCTGTCAATTACTGCCTCTCACATCACCCTGTCATCCTCTGCCTCACCCACTGCCTCTGCATGTCACCCACTGCCTCTCTCTTCCACTCTCTCCCCCGTCACCCACTGGCTCGTGGATATGGCATTCCCTTTGCGGCCACGCTCTTTGTTGCAAGATGCCTTCAGCGCGCACCAACACCCATCCTGTCATGGTGCCCGCCTGTCATTTTGTTTTGGATCCGCCCCTGTGTGTGATCCAGAAGGATATAAGATATAGATGGCAACTAAAATGGTGCGTGGCCTACATCATAAAACTTACTCGGAAAGACTAAACATGTATAGTTTATAGAGAAGTTAAATGGGGGACATGATAAAAACTTTCAAATATACAAAGGGTTTTAACAAAGTCTAGGAAGGAAACATTCTTCAAAGGAAGAGAAGTATTGGAACTCAAGGACATACACTGAAACTGGAGGGCGGCAGGTTCAGGGGAATTTTAAGGAAAAATCACTTCACAGAAAGGGTGGTGGATAAGTGGAATAGCCTTTCATCAGAGGTGGTAGAGGCTAAGACAGTAGAGCAATTTAAACATATTTGGGATAGGCATATGAATATCCTTACAAAGGGCCTAATTCAGAACTGATCGCTACTTTGCATTTTTTGCAGAGGTCTGCGATCAGATAGCCACCACCTATAGAGAGTGAAAACATGCCTCGTGCAAGTGTGCAAATGCATGCATACGCTATGCGAAAACTTCGCCAGACATTGACCATCTGCAAATCTGTTCGCAATTTATTCACCATCAAATGATTTTTCCAGTCTGTGCGTAGCCCAGGACCTACTCTTATAGTGTGATACAAATAGGCTGATCGGGGCTGAAGCTGACGTCACACACCCTCCCAGAAAACGCTTGGGAACATCTGCGTTTTTCCTGACACTCCCAGAAAACAGGCAGCCACCCCCAAACATCCGGTTCCTGTCAATCAGCTTGCATACGCCTAGCGATCGAAATTTTCGCACCATTCTTTCGCAGTTTGTCCTTGCGCCTGCACATTGCGATCCATACACATGTGCAGTCTTCCATAATTGCTCGTCATGCGAAATCGCACAACAGCGATCAGGTCTGAATTAGGTCCAAAGAACTAAGGGAGAGATGCACTAAGCAGTGAAAAGAGTGGAGGAGTAAGCCAGTGGAGAAGCTGACCATGGCAACTAATCAGCTGCTTTGTAAAATTTTATAGTATGCAAATTATAAATGTTACTTCAATGCAAATTGCTTGCGTTTGGCAACTTCTTGACTGGCTCGCTTCTCGACTCTTTTCACTGCTTAGTACATCTCCCCCATAAGGATCAAAAACAGTTGAGATTACCTAAAGGATAAAAAAAAAAGCGTCAGACTAGATGGGCCAAGTAGTTCTTATCTGCCGTCAAATTCTGGGTGGTGTGTGGTTACAGATTGCAATTATTGGTTTCACTTGTAGTAGTCCTCTACCTAAGTTCAATGGTGTAGGCTGTGCAAAGCCGTTTGACTGTGCATTTATTTTCGAAGCGTGCTATTTTATCAAAGCGTGATAAAATTGACACATAACAGCAGCGTTCCAACAGCGTTCATTCGAAGTGAAAAAGAAGGAAAACAGAAGCACACCAATCTAACAAAACAAAGAAACCAGAGGAACTAATAACAAATGTGAGTCACTTACTCTTCAGACCACTCACCTCCTGATTGTTGCATCTGACTAAATAGCACGGAACAAGCTTACTTGGACATTTCATAAACCATCCATTTCACCAACAAATGTTTGTATCTGTATTATTGTAATTTTGTTTTTCATGCACAGCTGCACCAATGCAATCTTACCTACAAACACTTAAAAAATCTTACAGAACCACCATTGCTTCTTAAACCTCACAATCTTTTCATTTCTTACATCCACTTTATCTACACTTCTGATTCATTTCATACTAAATCTACACCCATTGAGCCGACACTGCTTTTCTCATCTGCATTTCTGCAATTCTTCGGCTCTGAATCCCTTACAGCCTCCACTCCTACTTCCACTTTCCCTCAACCTATTTACCTACTAAACACTATGTCAGGGCTTTCTTATACTCCCCACATCACTCAGTGTCTACCTAATCATGTGTCTTTATCCTTCCCCCCTAGTCTCCTACACCTCCTCCTCCCTCCCCTCCTCTGTCTCCCCTCCATCTCTCTGTATTCTTTCCCCTCTTTTCCTGTTACCCCACTTTCACTCACGCCTGCCCCGTGGTCCTGCTACCTCACAACTCAGCCCTGCTCCATTCCTCCCTTCCCTGTAACCTCCCCACACCCCCATCCACATCACACTGACCTCCCTCCCTGCCCACCTCCTGCAGTCTTCCCTCCTAGCTCAGGCACTCACACCATCACCACTCTCATCATTCCTGCCTTCAAAATTAATCTCTCCTCATCGCTACAGCAACCCTGATAATCTCATTCACATCTCGCCCACAAACTCATACCCCCTATCCTGTGCCCTCTGGAATGCCAGATCTGTTTGTAACAAACTGGTCCCCACTCATGACCTTTTCATTTCCAACTCCCTACACCTACTAGCCATTACTGAAACTTGGATTACGCCCTCTGACACTACTTCTCCTGCTGCTCTCTCTGCTGGGGGCCGCCTCACATTCACACACACACCCTAACCTGGGGGTCGCCATGGGGGTGGTGTTGGGGTCCTTTTACCTTCTAGTTACTCCTACCAACTCATACCACCAGAACCATCCCTTACATTCTCTACATTTGAGGTCCATACTATACGCCTCTTCCAACCAGTCCATCTTAGAGTAGCTGTCAATTACCGCCCCCCTGGCGTTGCTTCCAAATTCATCGACAACTTTGCTTCCTGGTTTCCTCACTTCCTCTCTTCTGACATTCCCTCCATTATCCAAGGCGATTTCAACATCCCTATTGACATCCCCACACAATCCCCGGCCTCTAAACTCCTTAACCTCACCTCTTTCACTTGGTCTCTCCCAGTGGACATCGTCACCCTCCCATGTGAATGGGAACTCACTGGATCTGGTCTTCACTCACCGCTGTGATATTTCTGACTTTTCCAATTCCCCATTTCCCCTCTCTGACCACCACCTGCTCTCCTTTAAACTATCTCTCTCAACTTCCCCATCTCTACCTCCCAAGGCTACCATCACTAAGCGTAACATTGAGGCTATTGACACCACATTCCTTTCCTCCCTGTTTGACTCACTTCTCTCTCCTATTCTCTCTCTCTCATGCCCTGAACAAGCCACTTCCATATACAATGCATCCCTTACTTCTGCTCTTGACTCTGTTGCTCCACCAACCACTATTCACCCTCGCAAATTAACACCTCAGCCCTGGCACACCAAATGCACCAGATGTCTTAAAAAATGCTCACGTACTGCTGAGCGGCACTGGAGGAAATCACGCTCTAAGGCAGACTTCCTCCATTTCAAACTTATGCTCTCATCCTTCAGTGCTGCCCTTTCTCTTGCTAAACAGTCATACTTCAAGAACCTCATCTCCTCCCAGTCTTCCAACCCCCGGCGCCTCTTTGCCACTCTCAACTCACTCCTCTGCCCACCTCCACCTCGTCTCCCTTCCTCACTCTCTGCTCTTGACTTTGCCACTTACTTCACATCCAAAATTGACTCCATACGTAAGGACATCACATCACACCAGACCATCAGTAACCAGCTCTCTCCCATCCCTTACCACTCCTCCCCATCCCTCTGACATTTTTCTCCCATGCATCTGGAGAGGAAGTCATGGGCCACATTCGTTCCTGTCCCCTCACCACCTCCCCACTTGACTCCTACCTCCAAGATTTTTCACGTGCTGCTCCACTTCTCTGGAATTCCCTACCTCTCCCCCTCAGACTCTCCACCTCTCTACAAAACTTCTAATGGGCTCTTAAGACCCACTTATTCACCAAACCCAGCCAAATCTCATCCTAACCCTCTGTTCCACATTCTCTATGTACCCCATCTGTGTCACCCCGGTCTGTCTACCCCTCCCCTTTAGAATGTAAGCTCTCACGAGCAGGGCACTCTTCCCTCATGTGCTTATCCTTTGTCTTACTTTAATAATCTTCAACTGTACCACATCCAGCAGTCTTCTGCCACCTGATACTTATTCCAGTGTCATCTGATCATGTAACTATGTTTATTTACCCTTTACTTGCCCCATACTGTCATCAACTGTAAGTTGCTGTTTTCCTGTTTGATTATTTATGTTTGATTATTTATGTACTCTGTAATTGGGCGCTGCAGAACCCTTGTGGCGCCATATAAATAAAGGATAATAATAATAATAATAATAATAATAATAATAATAATAACTGGTAATAAATAAATAGAAATCAGATATCTGTTTTTTAGTCAGCAGTTTACCTTGTGTGTGTGATAGCTACTGTATTTTTTTCTTTACTAAAATAATAATAATAATAATAATAATAATAGTGAATAAATTGTACTATTCACTATCTAACTGATCACGTTTGTGTGTCCACGCATTTTGCAAAGTACATTCTTACACTGGGGACCTGAACCATACTTGCCTACCTGACCCTCTCCATGAGGGAGAAAATGCTCTGTTCCTGGATATGCAGAATTGTAATCATTTTTTGTGAGCAGCTCAGCCCTATCTGTACACTTGATTTCATGCTATCATCATTATCAGTGTGCACTTGCACCATCAGTATCTTTGGGGCATAAGATATGTCTGAAAAAAAGTGTTTTTACGCTTCTAGACTATTTTGCATAGCCTACAATTCCGTAGACACACGGGGCTATATTTACTAATGTTCAATTTTGTATTTGATTTTAAGTTCTGGCATGGTCATTTACCGGTCCTACAGGTTCCACCACCTCGTAGGGGCAGTGCCAATGGGCAAACAACTTGCTTTCTTGTGTTGGCACTAACACTAATACCTTGTCACCTGTATGGAACTTCAGAACCTGCGCTGAAGCATCATAGATTTGCATTTGCTGACTTTGAGCCTCTTGGAGAAGATTTGGTTTGGTACCGCACCGGAATAAATAATCTTAGGAAAGAGCTCTATTTATTTTATATGGCTCTAAAGACCAACAGTATATAAGTGAACAGAAGATCCAGAAGGGGTCTTAGAGTATTGATAGTTGGTGGTGCTCCCAGAGTCTTTGAGCCTCTATCAGATTAGAATAGGAATTATTTTATACAGTCAATCATATAATTTCTTAACGAATTCCACAACATTTGGTTCCTCTATCTTTTGCTGTTTCCAGCCTTCATTCAAAATGTCTAAAACACCTTTAGGTTGTCTTACAAAGAGAAGCTTGAAAGGGCTGAATCCTTTGAAGATTGAGGTACCTCATGTTTAGCAAACATGAGGTAAGGGCGAATCATAGAGTTTAAGGTCCTATTAAATCTTTCCACCAGCCCATCTGTCTGAGTGTGGTAGCCCGAGGTATGAAGATGAGCTATTTCCAACCTCTTACATAACTCTGACATTATCTGGGACATAAATGGAGTCCCTTGATCTGTAAGGATTTCTTTAGGAAACCCGAGTCAAGAAAAGAGGAGCAGTAATTCCTTGGCAATGTCTTTGTGTTCTGCAGGGGTATTGCTTCTGATTAACAAGTGGTATAGTCCAAGATTATCAGGACATATTAGTTGCCTTGTTTTGATTTCTCAATGTGGTCAAATGGTACTCCAATAACAGGGACCAGAGGCGCCAGGAAATGGGGTCTTGGACTGGTCTTCTGACATACAGGACACTGTTGGCAGTACTTCTTAATTTCGGCCGTGACCCCTGGCCAAAAGAACTGGACCAGGGTTCGATCTAGGGTCTTATCCTCTCTGAGATGACCTCCCCAAAGATGGGTGTGCGTGGTTCGTAATACTAGTGGGATATGCACCCTGGGCACCAATAACTGCTCGTCGTTTATCCCTTGTTCCTTCTTAACCCTATATAGTAGGTCTGTCTTAAGGATAAAATATGGAGTGCCATCCAGTGGGTACATGCTTTTTGCCACACCATTGACCTCGACGAGATTAGCCATGATATTTCTGAGGGCAGTGTTGTTCTGTTGGTTATGGGCAAAGCTTTGTAAATCGATGTCAATCGGCAGTGTACCCCAGTTTGGAACAAGAGTATCTTCCTTTCCTGTCACTGAGTTGCCTTTAAGAGTTCAGTGAACCCTGGGAAGTTGCGTCTCAATATCAGGAGGATACGGAGCATAGGCCCAACCACAGCTACTACCTCAAAAGTGCACCCTTTTAGGGTGAGACTCATTCGCACACAGGAGAATCTTTCCGTGGATCCATGCACATAATACTTCCACTAACCCTGGTACCTTCTATACTGGCTTTGGTTGGACAGCCTCTGCAATCAGGGTAAGCTCACTCACTAAATCAATTATACACATTAGTTCTCGACCATATAACAAAACAGACTCTCACATTAATGATGGTCTGGAGTCCCGGGGTACCATAATAGAAAAAGCTGGATATATAGCATCTGTGATGGTGATACTACACTCCAGGGGTTCTGATTTCTTTGGACAGACACATCTTACATTACCTGGCTCCCTGCACTCATAGTAAACAACCATGGGATCTGCAATGGTGACTCCTTGAATAGGTGTTGCAGTTGGGGTCATAGGCCAGTAGGGTGCCAAAATAATGGGAAGCCCATTCCCTGGTCTCTTTTCCAGCACGTTGGCCATATTTCCTTTGGTTTTATACCACTCTAATGCAACAACTAGCTGGATCTGTGTGTATGACCCAGCGCTGCATATTTCGACCTAGGGTCCTTATGCACTGGTCAGCAACCACTGCCTCCACAATCTCTGTGACAGTGCGGGCCTCCAACTAGAGCCAACTCCGCCCTTATCTGGTGAGTTCTGCCAACTGCTTCCGAATAGGGACCCCTGGTAGTAGGACGCATTCGTGAAAGCACTGCGCCTTCCCAGCTGGGGTAAGTCGTGACTGCAGTTTTGACCAAATTATACTTCTCCACATCAGTGGATGATAAGTCAGCGTATGTTTTTTGTGCCTCGCCCTTGAGGAAAGGGGCAAGTTTATAAGCCCAAGTAGTGACTGGTCACTTTAAGTGTTTTGCCACCCCCTCAAATATTAACAAATATGCCTCTGGGTTATCTGAGGCAGCCATTTTCTTTAAATGCCCTGCAGCCATCATTTGCACTTACTATACCAC